>NW_026262712.1:56502599-56882599 GCF_021869535.1 Mytilus californianus
GACGAACAGTTCATACAATGTAATTCTAATATGGTGTACATGGGAGCTGTCCATTGTTATTCTGTGGTTTACATGTTGTAATGTACTATTATATTATTTATTTATGTATTTCTCTGTCCTGAGTGTTCTTGCGTTTATTTGTGCTGTATTCCAGTCACGTTATGCTGTCATTTTAGCGGTATTTTTAACATTGCCATATACGCGGGAGGTTTGACTAGCCATAAAACCAGGTTCAACCCACCATTTTATTTTCTTTAAATGTCCTGTACCAAGTCAGGAATATGGCAGATATTCCGTTGCTATGAAGTTTGCGTTTGTTTTCGTAGCAGTTCAGTGTTTCTGTTGTTCCGTTGTTTTCCTCTTATAGCAGATGTGTTTCTCTCGGATTTGGTTTGTGACCCGGATTTGTTTCAGGATAATCGATTTATGACTATTGAACAGCGGTAAACTTCTGTTGCCTTTATTTAATATAAGTATCGGCAGAATGTATATTATGCAGGATCATTTCAGGACAGTTACCTTGTTCAAGTAAACATTTTTATATGTATAGTCTTGAAAATGCTTTGTTTTTTAATTGTTGATTATTCCATAACTTACCTTTTTCTAACCCTTCGTTTTATTCAAATGTTGTGGAAAATTTCCACGCTTCTATGCACTGCCAAAGAAAGAAAATTTAGTTGGTCAATAGTAACAGCTGTCAGGAGTAATTCCATGTCCTATAATTTTCGAAGCTCAAAGTATGAGGCTTTAAAGAACTACTAGAACACACCCGCGAAATCGCGGGCATTTAGAGTGTGGTTGAAAGTATGTAAACTGGAGTAGGATGATTTTTTGTAAAAGTGTTTATGACTGGTGAATTCAGGAAAGGTATCAAAAGTCATAGGTAACTCGACAGGACAATATTTTCTAGCCCGCTCCCTTTTTTCCAAAGTCCGTTTTTTTTTTTCTCTCTGTTAATTTCAATTAATTTTTTATCATCCACGGCGGTCACTGATATATTATATAGAGAGTCTCTATATCTAATAGTAATTTGATCATAGTATACATGGAGATAAACGCGAAAATAATTGTCCTGTCCCCGAGTACTTATGAAAATTATGTGTAATTTAAGGAACAGTCCTAAACGGAAGTCTTGTCTATGGCTTAAAAGTCCGTCCGGTGACGGAAACAATATCCGGACACCTTTATTTTCGTTTTTCTCCCAAAATAACCCAAACTGAATAATCAATAGAATAGATGACAAATGCGACTATGCATAATACCTATAGGACACAGAGGCATGATGATTAAGTTATTGTGGAAGGAAGAGAAGCGACACACAAAATGAAATCTTCTCATTAAATAGTATAGAAGGTATATGGTCGTGTCCTAATTTTTCACAGCAACATTTCATAGTTTTAACAATTTCAAGGTTTAAACCTTTTTAGTTATCTTATTTATTAAGTCTAAGATAATCATGCAGTCTAAAATTATGTACTTGAATTGAATTTGTTAATTTTAAACTAATACTTTTGTTGTGAAGAACCGTTATGATTTGATTAAAAAAAACTGATTTGCTTTAATTTGTTTAACATATGTTATTTAAACCAAAAAGTGGAAGCAGTGACGTGAAAGTGGTGAGCTTTACGGAAGCCCAAGAGTGCCATGTAAAAAAAATACAACTTGTGCGCACAAGTTACACAACTTGTGCGCAAGAGATATTATCTTGTGCGCACGAGTTACACAACTTGCGCGCACGAGTTGTACAACTGGTGCGAACAAGTTACACTTGTTCTTATTGACATTCGCTCATTTTGCTAAGAAGGCTTATTTATGGAACGCCGTAAATGCCTCATGCGAACATATGATTATATATGCACTTACTTTTCAATATCTGCACATACTTTTTCTATATATGCACATACTTTTCCTATATATGCACATAGTTTACTGTATATGCACATACTTTTCCTACATATGCACATAGTTTACCTTATATGCACATACTTTTCCTATATATGCACATAGTTAACCTTATATGCACATACATTTTCTACATATGCACATACTTATTGTACATACGAACTTAGTTCTTCATCTACATACTTTTCTCAATATAAACATAGTTTTTCAATGAGAGAATTACCATTCATATGATACTTTTCTGTTGTTTTACAGTCTGAATAAAGCTCCCAATACCATAAGAAGAATGTTGATTAAGTATTTCTTAAGGATGTATGTTGCTGAGTTTAAAAATAACCAACTTTTTATATTACTGCAAATGTTTTTGGGTTGTATGATGGTAAAGCGCTGTTGCCTTCATCTGTAGTCACTTGTTTTTTATGCTATAAATTTGTATTAGACGATTTGTTTGTATAAAATTTTAACACAAGGATTCTTACCATCCGTTGGAACTGAATGTAGTGGTTGTTCTCCCAACTGTTCAGTGATAAAAGTTAAAAAGTTGTAAAAAAAGCATTTTTATAAAACTTAGTTTAAATTGCCTATTTCTTTACAGATTTTAATGGGTTTTTAAAGTCTTCAGTATAGATCTGTAAATGTAAATTGTTTTCTATTATTATGATGTAGTAGGAGGGACCAATTAAAGAGGGAGAAATTTAAACTGTGTTTAATGCCCCTCCGCTAGTCATAGGTGAATGGGGTATTAAGTATTACCTTTGCCAGTACGTCTTTCCGTCTGTCCTTCCATCCATCCATTTTTTTTCGGAACTCTAACTTATGTTTGCCTTTTCTTAATTTGATGGAGCCCATACACAAAAGTTAGAACTATACCACACAGACAGAGTTCGAATGTGGGCCGTGAGTCACTTATTGTCCTTGAGTTATGCCCTTTTTAACTTGGAAAATTGCATTTATTTTGGTTTCCGCACTCTGGGTTAGTTTGCCTTATCCAAATTTAATGAAACTCACACACAATGTTAAAAATAACAACAGGCAAAGATCGAATTTGGACAGTAATTCACTTTCTACAATTATGCCCCTTTATAACTTGGAAAATTGGAAAGCTTGAGCGGGGGCATTCGCGTCCTCAGACACATTCTTCTTTTATTGTGATATTATGTTTTTTTTTTAAAACACTAGTAGCAGCAGTATGCAATTTGTCTCTGTGGGAATAATCTATTCACAATGAATGGAAAATGATTTACTGAGTTTCTCTCTCGCCTGCGTAAAACATAGGTATCAATATCCAGCGACGGCATAAACTATTTGTATACAGCTTTATATTTCCGAAGATAAAAGACCTAGATGCTTCATACTTTGTATGTAGATACCTTATGTTTCGAAGTTTCCGTCTGTCATATGTCAATTGGTATTGACCTAATGTAAATGGTACAGCGACTGCTTGAACAAAATTTTAGTTTTTTTGTCATGTGAATTTCTCACTTATTATGAGTAATAGGATCATAACTACATTTGATATATGGGTTCCTTGAAATGACCTCATTTAATGGAAAAGTGATTAAGGTTCAAACTACGTAATTAGGTCCCTTTATCAGATGTTATAAGACAGTTGGTCAACTATATGTGGAACATGTCAGTCTGGCAGGTTTTATCTGACCTTGACCTCATTTTCATGGTTCATTGGTCAAGGTTACGTTTTCCTTGTTAAGTCTGTTAATTAGATACTATAACCAATAGGTTAACTATATTTGGTGCAAGGAATAATTGTAAGGTGAACATGTCTGTCTGTAATGCATCATCTGACCTTGACCTCATTTTCTTGGTTCATTGGTCAGTGTTAAGTTTTCATGGTTTGGTTTGTTTCTTTGATACTATAAGCTTAAGGTCAACTATATGTCCACTCTTGCGTAAATAATATATGTTTGTCTGGAATATATTCTGTGATTAGGATTATAGGAGGCAATTGGCCATTCATCACACTCCAACTGAAAATGTCCCATTAGAATAGATGTTTCTATAACATGTATAAGAGTGTTTAAGAATTTCTGAATGTCTTTAGAAAGTTGCCAATGATCAAAATTTTAATCACAATCCAATTGGGGTAATGTATCTCTCTTGAATTTTTATTTCTTTGTATAGGCAAGTAATTAACTTTGTTAAAATATGAAAAAATGACAAAGATGTTACAACATTTTCTCAAATGGTTCATTAACATGCATAAAACAATACCACAAAGAGAAAATTGGGTGTTAGCATGCTAAATATTTTACAGCATATAGGTTGATACAAACTGAGTATTTTGAAAAATAAACATACAACCTAAAACATGACCAGCAAACAACCTTGAATCCATTTATGCTTGCTAATGGTTAACATGGCTACTGAGATCATTTGATTAAATATAGATTTTTACATCTGACAGGCGGAAGACGAGCAGGAGTGTTCATGAGTAACATTATAGAATTTGTGACAGGGTCATCAGAGGAGCCTGTTTTGGTTTTTGCACAACAACCTTCAATTAAATTTGTTCCAGTTAGAGATGACCTTAGTTTCCTCCCAACAGCAAATACATGTTCAAATTCAATGATGCTACCACGACATTGTTCTGGATATACATTACCCGCAGATGAAAAGCTATTTGACCTCTATGATTATGCATCTTTAAATGAAATCGAAAATGGAAAAATGATTAAATATACAATTTATGGTTTGGTGTAGATGAGGCAAACAAGATGCATTAGATTTGTCGATTTTGAATTTTATAAAAAAAGATATATTCAATTATCTGTTCCACATGAAATGTGTACGTATTAAAAAGCTTTAAAAATGGTGAGAATATCATATAGGGTATGACGTGCTGCAGTTTTGATTATAATTTGACAGATTTACTCTACAATTTTTGTTTTGCGTCTACATTTTCAGAAAATTTGGATAAAGATATGAATGCAAAAACGAAAAAAAAATTAAAATTTTCTTAGTTATAAAGGAGCATAAATGTAGAACGGCAAGTGACTTACTGCCCAAATTCGAAATCTGTCTGCGTGTTATAGTAATTACCATTGTGCATGAGCTTCATCAAATTAGGAAGAGGCAAACTTAAGTTAGAGTGCAATAAAAAAGAATGACCAGATGGAAGGACAGAAGGTAAGACGGATGGTCAAGGGTAAGACTTAATGCCACTTTCGCCTAGCGCGGGGCATAAACACACAAATTTTAATTTCCCCGTCTTTGGTCCCTTTTATTACATGTATTACATCATAATAATAGAAAATAATTTACATTTTCAGATCTTTACTGAAAACCCATCAAAATTGGTAAAGAAATAGGCAATTTAAACTAAGTTTTATAAAAATGCTTTTTTTACAACTTCTGACCCTTTATCACTGAACAGTTGGGACAACAACCACTAAAATCAGTTCCAACGTGCCATTAGTGGTAATAATCCTTGTGTTAAAATTTAATACAAACAATCTGGCTAATACAAAGTTATGGCATGAAAAACAAGTGACTACAGTTGAAAGCAACAGCGCTATTTCATTATACAACACAAAAACATTTGCAGTAATATAAAAAGTTGGTTATTTTCAAACTGAGCAACATACATCCTTAAGAAGTACTTAATAAACATTCTTCTTATGATATTGGGAGCTTTATTTCAGTCTGAAAAAATAACAGAAAAATATCATACGAATGGTAATTCTCACATTGAAAAACTATGTTTATATTGAGAAAAGTATGCAGATGAAGAACTACGTTCATAGGTAGAATAAGTATGTGCATATGTAGAAAAAGTATCTGCATATAAAGTAAACTATGTGCATATATAGGTAAAGTATGTGCATATAAAGTAAACTATGTGCATATGTAGGAAAAGTATGTGCATATAAAGTAAACTATGTGCATATATAGGAAAAGTATGCGCATATATAGAATAAGACTTTTCAGATATTGAAAAGTATGTGCATATATAAACATATGTTCGCATGAGGCAGCTACGGCTTGCCATATATTAGCCTTCTAAACAAAATGAGCGCATATCAATTAGAACACGTGTAACTTGTGCGCACAAGTTGTATAACTCGTGCACACAAGTTGTGTAACTTGTGCGCATAAGATAGGAAAGCGTGCGCACAAATTGTGTAACTTGTGCGCACAAGTTGTAATTTTAATTTTGCATGGCACTCCAGGGCTTCCGTAGACCTTAGACTCTAATTTTTTTCTGTGTATTTATTTTTTAGTTAATCATATTACTGTTTAAAGAAGACAAGTTTTACTGACTGTGCTATAATCTGGATAACGGAAAGGTGCTACTTTTAAAACTGGTAAACTATTTTGATAATTTTTGGAACAACAAAACCGAAATCAATCACCAAGCTAATTAAAGCTTGATAATTATTTCTTGCTATTTCTAAAATATTGAAAAAAAAATAACGAAAGTAAATAATAAAAATTTTATTGAGATAAGTGTTGTCCTAAATTGAATTTATAACGATTTTAAAATATTTAGTCCTGTTAAGGTACTATTTCGGGCCGGAATTAAATACAGGTCGTATTTCAAGTACGATGCAGCTCAGTAGACTTTACTTTGATGCGACATTTCTTCAAAATTGGTCGTCGAATACAGTTGAAAAATAATGGGGGGATACATTATGAAAAATATTTTGTTTTTGCTTTGTCCAATAAATTGTGGCTCATCTCTTTATAATTGAAAAAAATAAAAACACTTACTTTGTACACAATAACCCTTTAAATTTATGATTTCTTACGAACACATTTTGAATAACATCAACCAGAGCTAAAACTGTTTGAACAATTGATATGGGGAAAACGCCAATGACACAACAATGCAACGACAAAAATCTATAGGACATCTAGAGGCTAACATAGTGACTTCAACATGGTCAAGTCCTATCTGCGACCTTGTGGTTTGGTAAGATACATAATGAACGGTTGTCTTCAAAAAGAGGGGCGAAAGATACCAAAGTGACATCCAAACTCATAAGTCGAAAATAAACTGACAACGCCATGAAAACAAAAAGAAAAAGACCAAAAGACAAACACCAGTATACAAAACACAACATAGAAAGCATAAGGCTAAACAACACGAACCCCATCAAAAACAAGGGGTGATCTTAGGTGCTTCAACTAATTTGTTTAAGTATTTTTCTGATTTTGTGTCATATCGTTTAAGGAAAAATAGATGCGTAGAATCATTCATGAAGTATAAATACTAACTTGACTTTGACAATGTTATATTGAGCTGTAAATCAACGTCTTTAGTTTACACTACATTACATTTGCTTGCTTATTCGATCATCAAAGAAATGGCTTAGTACTTTCACAGTTGCAAAGCAAAGGACAATTTAACTGTCAAAAGAATAAAACAGTGTTAAATTTACCAGTTGATCAATAAGGGACAACCTTTGCATAAGGAAATATAATAAACACACGAAAACAAAAGTATCGAAACATTTTTGTTAAATTATTATAACATACATGGTTTGTGAACCAATTTCGTACACAGTTAAGACATAAATAGTGATAAATTCCCAATATTATGGACCAAGGACTCTTAATATAAATAACATGGTCAAATTAGATATTCGAATCTGTTTTAAAGTTTTTTGATAAGCATACATGCTTACCATTTATTGTTGTCAACATGGTGAATGCGGAGCTAGGTGAATTCATGTAATACCCTGTAAACCCATACAGTACTGAAGTACATAATAAGACATAATGAATATTATATCTAAAGTCCTTAAGTAGTTAATATTAATACATCAAATATTTCAAAATCAAATAAATTTATTATACCCACTCAATGAAGTTGCGGAGGGTATAATGTTTTTGAATCGTCAGTCGACCCTTTATAACTTTGACACTTCCAGGATATTACCTTCATGTTTGTATTATCGTCCTCAAACTTCCAAGGAAGCTACCACTCATAAAAATTCTGAATGATTTTGATAATCAACACAAATCTGAAATTGGGGACCATGACTTCATTTTTCATCACATCATCTCCAAATCTGATGAAGGTTTCCAGTCATCAAAGCATTGTACATGTTTTAGTGACAAACTTTCGGTATACATTGTTTGTCAATAAGAAAGGTTTTGACGCGGAAACCCAGCCTTACTTAGACTGGATTAAAAATGACTAATATTAAATAACTTTATAATTAAATCAAATAAATAATTACAATCACACGAAACTATTTCTGATGTCAACAAACTATTTAATAGATATATAACAATTTAGACATGACTTTTTCGTAAAAACAAATATTGAAAACCTATTTCACTTGGATGTTTAGACAATTAAACAGGATTTTTTTCTTCACGAAATTTGCTGACTCAAATATCTGACAATTTGAAAACTATGTAAATTAACTAAACACATCAATATGGTTAACTGATGTTCAAATCTCGTAAATTCGTATTCGTTAAAAAAAATTAAGGGGGTAGACCTGGAGTATGGGAGACAACCCTAGCAAAGATGTTTGACGTCATTTGTGCGTTTTAACCTAGCTGTAATTGATCAAGCATTTATGTTGTTTACATTTATTCCTAGTGATAGGCGGATGCATGTATTAAATTTTTGCAGCTTCTCTTACAGTTTAATTATGTTGCGTAAAACGTACGTCTTTCAATATTAATTCCATTGATTTATAAAAATAAACGCTTTCATATCTCTCATTGAAGCATGCAAAATAGGTACATTCAAAATCTCTCTCTCTCTCTCTCTCTCTCTCTCTCTCTCTCTCTCTCTCTCTCTCTCTTGCTTTTGAACTTGGGGAGATTGGCTGTGTTGATGGGTTTGAAAGTGGTTGTGGTTATTGATGGCATTTATCACGTTGTTTTTATTTCTGTTGAAGAAGCACGCAAATGTAAGATAATATTTTGATTAACAATATTTTCTGAAAGTGTTTGAAAGTAAACCTAACCCAAACTCAAACTTGAAATGATTTAAAAGTTCTTACCTTTAAGTGTTTCTTTAACATAGAAGATAACTTTTCATTTTTTCATTGTCGTATTTGTTTTGTGTTTTCTGCCTCTTTTGTCATTGCACTACCGACACTGATTATGTGATAAGCTTACACTTGATTAAGATTTTTGACAATAATTAACATATTTATAAAGTGACTATGAAACACGGACATTTTACATCAATGGAAAATTTGGATGACAAATAATAAACGGGAAAACGAAAATGGAATGTAATTAAGTTAACGGAAGGAAATGAAAAAAAAATCATTTTGGGATTTTTATTTTATTTATTTCCTTATGTACATCTCTGTTTTATCTCCTTTGTGTGGCTTTGCATATTTTCCTTAACATTGTTGCTATAATATTTTACAACATGCTTACCCTTACTTATAATCTTCCCTGTCAAAATTTTCAGATAATTAAATTTACTCACAAGCTACAAATAAATTTCCAGTTGCTATTTTTATGGGGTCAGGATTTACTTTAATTAAGATACTTTTTTTATGTTATTTTCTAAGAAAATATGCATGACAACTGACCTATAGTTGAGGATCTCAATAAGGATTACAGAAATGAGAATAATGATGAAAAAACTAAAGAATATAGAAATATGAACAATGTGCTATTTCACTCCTTATATTATTTGTAAACCTTATTATTTGTTTTTCTTCTATTTTGCTGTTTATATTTGTATTTGCATTTTATTACTATTTTCACTTTCCGTTTTTGAAAAAAAAAATATCCTTTACTTTCTTTTCATAATTACCAATACTGTCATTTTATTATTACTTTCACCTTTAATTTATGAGAACTTTTGCCTTCACCTTGAGAGTTGGTTTCCTGTTACCTGAGTATATTTATATATGTTGTGTATAAAAACAAGGTTGAAAAATGGTTAGCCTATGCTGGAAGAATAATATGTAAGTTACTTTTTGATGTACAATGTTTAATGTATACAGAGAATGTGTATTTTTAGGATATATTTGATATTTAAGAGTTTATTGTACAAACAGATCACATGGATATTTCTAAAGTATGACAACCCGTCAGAGACAAACATTTCCACTATTATCCTTGAAAAAATATATATATATATATATAAGTGCTTTGGTCTTTTGCAACTTTTATGTTAAATAAAATGAATATTCTCTGCACTTTCTTTTAGTCAATTTTCTGTAAATTCCAATACTGTTTTTTTCCTCATGGCCTGTCAAAATCCAAAAACCCCTAAATGTCTTCCGCTCTTGTTTTAGCAGTAGCTACGTAGGTACAACACTTGCTAAATTCTAGCTATCCCTATAGTGTTCTCATAGCTACTACTGTCTCTTAGTCAGAATCTCGTATTAGCGTCCAAAAGACTTTTTACTTCATCAAACTATAAAACTATCTAACTTCCGTTAAATAAATTTTACAAATACTTTGTATTCTTGAAAAAATATCATCAATAATAAACCAGGATATTGTTTTCACTTTTCAATTCTCACAAAATTTTTTTTATTAATACGAACATGCGCAAAGTCGACTTTCGAAAACACATCGTCATTGGACTTCCGCACATCATGTGCTTGTACACATTGACCAATAAAACAACAATCTGAAATAAAATTAAAACCACTGGTCAGTACTGTTTAACATTCCCAGCAGGCACCCGATGTTGTACAGACGTGGATATTAGGTTGAAAATAGGTCGCAACGTCGGCGACCTAAATTCAACGTCGGTTCTACGTCGGCTGGCAAACGTCTGTCGGACGTTATAGAATGACGTATAATAATAGTATATCGTAAAAATTTATGATGAGCCAATTGATTAAAGAGATGTTAGTTATGACATAAATCTTTTTTGCAAATCTGTTATTAACCAAATTGTTTGTTTCAACCACGACCATGTGTGCCAACCACGACAATGTGTGACAATGAGTGAATATGATTACATATAATGCATTCAATTTCATGAGTATATCAAAATGAAATATTTTATTAATTTTGCGGTGGGCTATTATTGATTATCTAGCAAATATAAAATCAAAGAATGTGGTATGATTGTCAATAAGACAACTCGCCACCAAAGACCAATTGAATTAGACGTTCACATCCCTAGGAGTTCGGTATTTTTGTTATTTTACTTTTTATCCTATACTTCAGTGTATGGCCTTCAACATTTAGCAAATCCCATTCCACATAGTAAGCCTCGAAATAACCAGTGTAAAACAATTCAAACGAAAACCCTAACGGCCTGAAAAATGTAAACAGAAAATAAACGATAAAGCAAATATGCAAAACAGCAATAACCGACAACCACTAATTTACTCGCTCCTTACTTTGGACAGAATGAGGCGGGTGAAACATGCTTGCTTTTGCCAAGCCCTTCTCCCAATTTGAGACAGCGGTGTTACAGTAAAACATAAGAACAAACTGTAGAAATCATTTAAAAATCTAAGGCTTGACTCATCAGCTCGATTCAAAGCAAAACAAACAACTTACAAAATCACAAAAGACACGAAGTACCGGTCTGAGAGTACTAGCAGTGACTGAACGTTAGTTCAAAGCCAATAACGACAAACAAAATCATGCATTTAAAATCAAAATATAAACAAGAAATGATTGTAACAGGATGCTGTTACGAAGTCTCCCAAACGAAGCTCCCATAATTCGTAATTCCCAGGGTCGCCCGACATTGGGCAAGTCCAGTGAAAATTGGTTTGGTCTAGTAAACTTATATGCATTAGTGATGCCTGGGAACTAACCCTGTATATTATTCAAATCATCTTGGCATGAAAAACCAGAATATATATATGGTTTAGTGGTGGGGATCTCGACCATTTACAAGATACTAGAACATTGGGGGTGGGGGGGAACCCCTTGGGCTGACAGTATACGTCATTCAAATGTTCGAGACATGACGAACAGGAATATATATGGTTTAGGGGTGGGGATCTCAACCATTTACAAGATATTATAACTTTCTCAAATGGCAGGGGGTCGGGATGACCCCTGAGAACTAACCCTGTATATCATTCAAACCATCTTAGCATGACAAACCAGAATATATATGGTTTAGGGGTGGGGACCTTGACCACTTACAATATATTAGAACTTTCTTAAATGGCAGGGGGTGGGGTGACCCCTGGGGACTAACCCTGTATTTCATTTGATATGCTTTATCATGACAAACCAGAATATATATGGTTTAGGGGTGGGGATCTCGACCATTTACAAGATATTAGAACTTTATCAAATGGCAGGGGGTCCGGATGACCACTGGGGACTAACCCTGTATACCATTCAAACCATCTTAGCATGACAAACCAGAATATATATGGTTTAGTGGTGGGGATCTTGACCACTTACAAGGTATTAGAACTTTCTTAAATGGCAGGGGGTGGGGGTGATCCCTAGGGACTAATCCTGTTTTTCATTTGATTTGCTTTATCATGACAAACCAGAATATATATGGTTTAGGGGTGGGGATCTCGACCATTTACAAGATATTAGAACTTTCTCAAATGGTAGGGGGTAGGGATGACCCCTGGGGACTAACCCTGTATATCATTCAAACCATCTTATCATGACAAACCAGAATATATATGGTTTAGGGGTGGGGATCTCGACCATTTACAAGATATTAGAACTTTCTCAAATGGCAGGGGGTCGGGATGACCCCTGGGGACTAACCCTGTATATCATTCAAACCATCTTAGCATGACAAACCAGAATATATATGGTTTAGGGGTGGGGATCTTGACCACTTACAAGGTATTAGAACTTTCTTAAATAGCAGGGGGTGGGTGACCCCTGGGGACTAACCCAGTATTTCATTTAATGGGCTTTATCATTTAGAACATCTTCAATTAAAACGATTGTGTCTATCACAAACGGTTTTCAATCTATAATCATTTGAAAATTTAAAAAAATAAAATCCCATAAGGTTCTATAGTAAAACCCTCTTTTTTTAAGCCCCTCAAAGTACCCCTTTAGAAACCCCATTGCACAAACAAAACTCTTATTGCACCACTAGACATGTTAGTCTAACATACTGTGAAACCCTAAAATCTGACAAGCGGTTTTGGAGAACGATTGCGGACAAGTTCAATTTTAAAAGCGGCGGAAGAGGAAGAGGAAGAAGAAGAATAATAATAATAATAATAAGAACTGAGCAAAAACAATAAGTACACATCATTCATCCAATTGATTTTGTTTACAGACGTTAAACAGTCAGAGAAAAACATGTTATTGTGCAATGCCTAAATATAAGTATCAACATAATGTAGGACCATTCCAAGACAGTTACCTTGTTCAATGTATACATATCAAAATGTGTCATTTTAAATGATAGATATCTATAGCCTTGAAAATGCTTTATTTTTTAAATTGTAGAGTGTTCCATTACTTACATTTTCCTAACACTGCTTCTAATCAGAATGTTTCACATTATCTACAAATTTGATGAAGGTTTCCACTGATCAAAGCGTTGTACATCTTTTAAGTGACATTGTCTGTCAATAAAGTATGTTTAGACGCGAATCATTCTTTTGTAATAAATCTTGCCTTACAAAGAATGGAATAGAAACTGTTTCAGGTTTCAACAAATTACTGATTAGAAATATAACAATTTAAGCATAAAGTTTTCGTACCAACAAATAATCAAATATCGTAAGCTTTTCCCCTTGGGTTATTAAAGATTAACAGAAATTTGTTCTTCAGAAAAATTTGTTGACTCATATATCACACAATTTGAAATCTATTCAAATTATCTAGATACATCAACGGCCTTCAGCAATGAAATAAACTCATCATAGATACAAGGATTGCAATTTTGTACGCCAGACGTGCGTTTCGTCTACAAAAGACTCATCAGTTACGCTCAAATCAAAAAAGTTAAAATGACCAAATAAAGTAAAAGTTGAAGAGAAAACCACCCATACCTATAATCAGCTAGAAAAGGCAGACATGAAAAATGTGAAACAATTCAAACTAACGGCCTAATATATAACAAAACAAATTTCAAAAAACAAATATGATAGACATGAACTAACGACAACCACTGAATTACAGGCTTTGTGAAGGCATATAAAGGGACTAAACATCTGTGTGAGTGTTCAACCCTCCCCTATTCGGAGACAGTGGTGCAACAGCACAATATGATAATAAGCTGTAAAAATCAATTGCAAATGGCTCAATAGATCGGTACAGCGCACAAAACACTATTAACATAAAAACAAAGCACATATATAAGAGTACTCGCAGTAACTGAAAGCTTATTCAAAGCTAATTGCAACTAATAAATAAATCATATTCTTCTAGAATAAAGATTTGCATGCATGACCCCGTACGAAATATCACAGTAGGTAATACGATACAATATGTAAATGTACACATCACGTTCCACTATATTTATATATGATGTCATCTCACTAAATAGGTCAACGTTTAGTGACTATAGTGAACTTATCTTTCCCGTCGAAATTAAAATGAAGGATACCATATATACAATTAAGTTGCCTCAAATCTTTATTGACATTTAGAAACTGACAATAGTGTTGGTTAAGAATAAGAGTTATCACAAAAGAGTATAATTCAGCAACTAATTGTGAAAATTAATGTCTATGTAGCAATATTCCAGCAGTGCCTGCATATAAAATATGTATATCCCAGCCGCTACGATATTCATGAGGTTGTGTTTCCTATCACGATTTCCTTTTTAGAACATAGCTGCATACAAGGAAGATATTAAACCAAGGGTTCCAAGTTGTAAAGTTGGAGTCATCCATTCAAAAGTTTTTCCGACGCCATAACGAGGTGGTTGATAGGTGGTTGGTTATTTTCGAACTTAGATAAAAAGGTATAGTTGTTGAAGGCCGAACTTTGACCTATAATTGTTAACTTTTTATACAGTGTGACTTGGGTGGAAAGTTGTCTCATTGGCACTCATACCACATCTTCTTATTTATTATATAGTAATATAGATGACAAGGGAAGGAACCCAACCAGGAATTTATGTTTAAAGGAAATACAAGCTAAATGCAAGATACAATTTAAATCTTCTGTAAACTAAAATTCTCAGTACACAAACATATGCTTGCACATTTCAATGTAGGATAATAGATTGTTAAAACGCTGCTTGCAACTCCAAAATTTAGCAAACTGAAGTATTATTTTATACAATTAAATAACATTTTTTGGTGAAGTTAAAGCTTGAATTCAGTCTTTGAAGACAAGAAAAATATCAACCTCTTTTCTTGTTGATTCTTCACATCGAGCTTTCGACTGAGAAGCTTCTATCTTTTGAGATTCTGCAAGTATTGTGTATGCGGTAAGAATGAATTTTTACATGTTAAATGATCGAATTAGGATAAGAACTGCATTCGTACGTTTTACTGATTAATTAGTGTTATTGTATTTATATACCACGATATTACAGCAATGTATAGTATTTCTCGATTTTCATAGGCAACTCTTTCGTGCTGTCGAAATTACACAATAAAGAAACCTTGTTTCGAGTCAAAATTTATGTTTGACTCTTGCTGATGTACCATTCGTTTCTGTATATACCTATCACTTCTGCTAATGACAGATATACTTGATATGCTATGGTGTTTAGAGTGCATGAGTTGAAATAAATAGAAAACTGTAGATAGAACAAAAATGCATGCGTTGTCGAACTTAGGAAACACCAACTCGTAAGTCAAAGAATCGAAAAAATGGAAGTGGGTATCTGAAAGATCCGAAAAGTACATCCAGTATGTTACAAATCATCACTAATGAGCTATGGACAAAATATGAATCCAGTCTGTTGAGTAGTTTCTGAGAATAGTGTGATGACAAATTCTAACTTCATTCCACATATTAAAAAATTCCAAGTATTGGAAAGCAGGAAGAATATATTTGACAGATCCTTAATATGCTCACATGTTACAACTCATCACTATTGAGCTGATAACAGAATATGAAGTCGTGCTGTGTAGTTGGGTTTTTTTTGTAAAGTGTAACGAAAAAGATTAAGTTCATTCAACATGTAGAAATATATCACATTTCGGCACACAGGAAGTATTTCTGTCAAATACAAAAAGTGTCCACACTTTCTAACTCATCACTATCAAGCTACTTACGAATATGAAGTCATTCAGTTCAGTAGTTTTTGCAAAAAGTGTGACGAATATTTTTGTTTGACGAACGGATGGTCGAACGGTTTGACGTACAAGATGATTGAAATATAACCCTCACTTTTAGAGTAGGGATATAAAAAAGTAGTAATTATGAACCAATGTAGGGAATTTAAGTATTTGCACTTAACACAAATAATTTATTCATCAATATGAACAACCACATGCTACCAATAATGTGGAATTATACAAATATAACTTGCCTTGACTACATACAGCTTCCTATTAACAAACTTTGAATGTTGCATTGATCTTTATATTGATGATTTTTACAATGATACGTGAAGCAGCCAGAGATGTTATCAAACATATATGAAGTGCACATTAAAATATCACATGTCTAGCTTATCAATATTACATAAAAATTAATAAACAAAAGAATATCTATCACATATGATTTACAGATCTGGAAATGAAATCATTACTGATGATATTTTAATTACTTCAATTTGCATTCATCATACTCATTCAATAATTACTTTTTGAAATAAATGACAACTTATAAGGAGGCAATAAGATGAGCAACAACGTTTTTTACTCTGATTGGTGAAAATATATGACTAAACAAAACGAAATATTTCTTTTTGGAATTATGAAAACGTTGAGTTATTTTTCATTTTGGGAATCGTCAACAATGAGATTAGTCCTTTGCATTGTTAATGTAATCTTTTACAATGATATTGAGTGTGCAAGTCATAGTACAACTGTTGAGAATTTTGGTGGATCTAATTCAACAGAAATGTCGATCTTGTTCTCGAAGAAAAAGGTATCTGAACTTACAATGGGTAAGAAGTTAAAGAGCTATTAATAATTAAATGAGCTGTGTTCAATAGAAATCGACCATTTAAATGAATATCAATACATCTGTTGACCTATTACGTGTTGAAAAAATCACTATGCAAAGTATGTAACTGTTTGAAAATTGAGTTGATATTAGAACCTTACAACACAGACCATAATTCATCTTTTATTTCGTATTTGAATGTTCCAAAATCAATTAAAGTCTAACACATGTACATGTAAATATGTATTTTCAAGGGGTCAATTTCTATCCGACGCAGCTCAAATGTTTGACACGATGAGTGTTGTCTTGAAAGGTTAAAATATGAAACAAAAATCTCCAAGACCTGTAAAATTGCAATACCTCTATAATTTACTGGCAATATATCTGAACAATCTAACTATATTTGGAGCTACAGCGATCTGAATTGTAAATCAACAAATCTTATTTACGGATTAGAGTGTAAGCTCTGAGGAAGGTATATGTCAGTGAATCGAACGAAAGGCTTAATAATAAAATTGAGAATGGAAATGGGAATATGTCAAAGGGACAACAACCCGACCAAAAAGCAGAAAACAACCGAAGGCCACCTATGGGTCTTTAACACAGCAAGAAAACTTATATGTGGCCATAGATCAGACATTTACAACAGTGCAAATGACATTGTTTATCAACATGTTAATTAGTCCGATCTTTAATCCAGTCTACGCGAGTTCGCATCATCAAACAAAAAAACACAGGACTATCAATCCTCATCTTGCAATACCTCTACGTAGACAAACGGAAGACAACTTAATTTGAAAACTGAGAACTGTGACAACCACATGGTTGCAATGACAAAATTGATTGTACAGAAATTAGATATAACCCTTCCTCCAGCTCTGTGAATGTGATGAATATTTATATATATATATATATTATATATAGAAGTCTATAAAAAGGACCAACCAGCAAATTTGATATGAACCGGATTGTCTAGAATAGACGATACTGCGTAGAGAAGGAAAAAAATTTATATAAGTCTAAAGATTTGCACAACGGTACTTATATAAGATGGTAATATACGAAGATGATGTTATAAAATCGTGTTGACAAATATTTCGGCTTAACAAATAACCTTCGTCAGTGTGAAAAGTTATTACAATACTGTACAATATTTTACAAAACAATACAGTAAGGGTGCCACGATATCTCAGAAGCATGAGTTCGAATCCCGGCCAGGGAAGAACAAAAAATTTGCTTCCGCAAATTTACAGATCTAACATTGTTGGGCTGTTGTTATATATTTAAACAAGTCTAATTTGAAAACAACGTTCAAACCTATGATTGCGTTGGATAAAAACCGCATTTTTTTTACGTGTGTATGCAAAAACAAATTTCTTGGTAGAGGGGTCTAAATACAGCACAAACAACATTTTCCAAAGGACCAATACAAGTGAAAAAGTATATTTTAACAAAACGCATTTGACTAGCAGGTCGAATAATGGATGTTCTGAAACCCTGCTGACTGCCATTGGCGATTGCTAACTAAATGGATCACCAGATGTAACAAAATGGATCTTAACTATTAATTTAATACCAAACAGAAAACAATATACTTGCGGAAAAGATGGTATACCGCAAACAAAAGGTGCAATAATTAGTACACCATATCCGGATTTCGATAATTAATATCTTTTCAGTGATGTTAGGAATCGAAACGGTATTTGGAAGGCCATATAATTTACCTCAATTTAGGATAGACTCTTGAATTTTGAAGATTCGAAATATAATGTCTAACAATAACAACAATCAATTTCCAATATATTTAGGCGTGGATCAGCTTGTGAAAATAAACTGATACAGTTACTGAATTAAAATTAAATAAATGTCTAAGAATATAAATTAAACAGGCTAATTGATACATTAAAACGTTCTATTAGATATTAAATAGATATACGCAATATATCGCTAGACAAACTAGCTTCATCAGGCGTGTGCATCTATCAAGGTGAAATCGGATGCATGACAAAAAAATATTTTTGTAGCTCAAACTACACACAGTTGGAATAAAAGTTTAACATATTTATTGATGTTCTTATATTGTACGAATTTCAAGATTATTGATTTGATTTGTTTTTAAATCTTTTCTCGTCTCTCTCATTGAGTCCATCAGGTTCAAGAGTCCGTAACTAGTGCATACACAATCTCTCTCTTTTTTGTCTTCCTTGCGTGTTCCAATTTTGGTTTTTCTCAATGATTTGAAATGTGACGTTTTCAAAATCATGCCCTTCTCTTAAAACATGTCTTGTGATTGGGAAGTTTCTTTCTTTTGTATAAAATGACCGATGGTTATTCAGTCGATTGTTGAATGGTGTTTCTGTTTCACCAACATATTGCAACTTGCAAGTTCCACACGTTAGAACATAAATACAATTTTGCGTTTTGCAATTGGAAGTTATAAATATGTTGTATTTATTTTTTTGTGACTGTGCTGACGAATTGGGTTTCAATGTTGGCGACTTTGCAGCACTTACAATTGCCTCTTCCGCATGGTTTATAACCTCCTATTGTCGATGTCTCTTGTTTAGATACTTAAGTTGTAACTAGAATATCTTTGAGGTGTTTTATATATATAGATTTACATATATATCATTGTGTACATACTACTTTCTGACAAACAAATGGAAATAAAAAAAATATGTAAAAATGTATCTTTAATAGAAATATACGTCATTTCCATTCTATTTCTTTTCATAGACCTATTTACTAGTAGTTTTTTTTTAAATTCTGATTTGTATCAACGACCTCACAGCCTTAATCCATTCAAAAATGATATATTCGTCTTCTTTCATGTGTTCATCCGATTGCCTCGCGTACTCCTCGACTGAATCCATCAATATTTTGAAGTTGAGTTTCCAATTGGTGGATTTAGGCTCACGATTATTCGGGCCTTTGGATAACACATTTCGCAGAGAAGTGTTATTGACAATGTTAAGGTAACCAATAATAACGTGCCAGCCGGATTATATATGAATGGGGAACAATTACAGGTGCAATCTGGTTGTTTTGACTTGAAATCCTCAATATTGAGATCCTGCAAGACGTGTTTGTAATTGAAATTTTATGTTGTACAACGATTGACTAAGCCTTGGAAATAGTAGAAGAAGGCAAACAACTCAAAGCATGTTTCATTGAGAACTAAAATACTACAAAGAACCACACAATAAAGCGCATGACCTGAGTTAACCTCTTTTGTTTTACATGTTATACCCTGCGGATTAAATGTGATAATGGTAAACAACAGAAATGAGTTCAAGATGACAAAAGAAGTTGAATGTACAAACAACTATTAATTCTGATCTATTAATACCTAACTTTTTTGTTAGTCAATTAGACGTCCAATGCCACGTTTTAGGCAGTCACAATCAGACGGAAAAGATGCAATGGTTACCTAAACCCTAACCAAAGTACATACTCATGGTTCGCCTTATCGCGATAGATCCTTAGCTTTAGTTATTGCTTTTATTTTGCCTACTTGTTTTGTGCATTTGCATTATATATGTATGCTGCTGATTTTCCTTGAATACGGAACCCAGTGAATGCACTAGATAAAAACGTACTGAGGCTTCAAAGTACTGACGAACTTTTAGATTTTCGGTTCATTTTTAGTTTTAAGAGTTATTATGTTTCTACTTCATTGTTGTCTCTATGACAAAATTACATGGAGTTAAAATCTGTTTTTGAAACACTTCAAATTTAGAAATTAATGATAACTACCTAATTATGACACTTTTTATCGATTGTAATTACGAATTTACATTGTTTATTATTGGAAGAAGTACCTTCCGCAATTTCTATATCATACATAAATTCAGTGTGGAATGACAATATCAAACGACTTCTCCTTCCTGACGATCTATATGCAGTTTTTTATCATTTCTAACATGTACAAATGCATCTAGTATAATGTTTCAGTTTTTAATAATCTTCACAATGAAGATTAATAGTGAAAAATTCTAGTTATTTTGTTGTTTATTTTTCAGGAACAGGAACAGGAAATATGTGCCAAATTGACCTGACTGTGTCTTCTAATATTGTTACAGAAATTTTTCCTTTGGATAATACAGGTTACTCGTTTGTCGGGAGAGTAACAGATGCAGTTTTTGTTTTGCTTACATATAGAGAAAAGTGTTCTTTTAAATGGATTTCGATTTTGAATATGAATGTTTTACTAGATAATTGCCCACACGTTACTGCAACTAAAAGACTGTTCTGTAATCAGTCTGTCAACCACAATGTTCGATTTATCAAGAGAGCGTCAATCCCCTATTTCTCAGGAATATATGTTTATTTTATTGATGAAGTTAGTCACTGCACCAAATGGTTCAAAAACTTTATTCAAGACGAACAAAATCAAATAGATAATACTATGTTGATTTATTTTCTAAATTCAACTAATTGTTGGAAAGTGATGCATTTTACGCGACAGCAATCACTCTGTATAACATTAAATAACAGAGCAGAAAAAAATATAAATTTATTAAGCAGTGAAATCTTGTCTGGAAGGAGGCAAGTTTATATAAGTAGAGTTCTGTTTACTTCAAAGGATAACTTTTGCATTCAGCAATTCATCCAATTCATCAATATGACTGGTTATAAGATCAATGATGATCAAGTCGTTATAAGTGTACACGATACAAATTACTATACAAAAGATGATTCGTGTTTGGAAGTGCACTACCAATGTATTGGAGATGCGTTTGAAATACCTTATCTTTATATTGCTGACAGAAATATTGTGTATTTACAGGTTGCCATTACAGGGAGCGTTTTCGTTACAAATGTATTTGTAATATTCATATTTCTACGTATACGCAAAGAATACCAAACATCAGTAACTATTTTTCTGTCAGCTTTGGCTGTGTCCGATACCCTGACTGCAATTATGTATACTGTTTATTCAGTTATTCCGTATGCGTTACATTATCATCATATCGATTACTTGCATATCATGCCAGTGTTGTATTTCTTTTATTATCAATCCTGTATCTATTATTACCGTTTACAAATATTTGCACATATGTCTCACGCAGTGTCTGTTGGTATCACTGTTTTAATGTGTGTTCAGAAAACATGTGCTCTCCGATTCCCTTTTTGGGCCATGAGGAAATTAAACAGAAAGACCAGTGTAGTGTATTCAGTTATGGCCTTAATCGTACCATTTCTTCTCTTTATTCCAATCTACATATTGGAGGTCCGAGAGCTAACAGAGGTTGATGGTAAATGCTGTGTTAGAGAAGTCGAAAGCACTAGCAATAGTATTGTGATATGCCTTTATATCGCAGTTGGCGTAACGAATGCCATCGCGGTCTTTGCTGTTATTATATGTACAATCTATATTACATGTAAATTAACTTGCCTTCGGAAGAATTTGCCGTGGATCGATAATCCAATTGTCAAAAAAAGAAACCGTACATCGGCAATTACTGTAATGATAATATGTGTCGTATTCATTCTTTCCGAATTGTTGAACATTTATCAAATTATTCAATACGTACTGTTTGCAAATTCTTCGAACTTGAAATTTAATACAATGTGGGTGAAAATGAAACAGTACCAAGTTCTAAGTGTGTTAATAGGTACCTCACTGAATTTTATAGTTTATTTACTAATGAGTGCGAATCTGAGAGGGATAATTTATACCAACCTCAGAACATTTGTCAGATGTAGGAAATGTCGGCACTAAGAAAATTACGACTGTGTTTTTGCAACATATTAATAATTTTTAATGTTAAAGTATTTGTGTTAGTTTATGATATATACATTAGAAAATATCTCACTTGTGCATATATACTTTGAATCTCCATAATCTTAAAACCTTTCCAAACAAATAATATTTTTTATTTTTTCGTCATATCAAACAATAATGCGTTTTTTTTTAAATTGGTCTTCCAAAAAGATACTTGAGGAATTGACGTCAATTTCTTTAAATGTTATGGTACCCTGGTACTTCTAATGATTTATGCAGTGACATATTTTCATTAATGTATTTTGCATTGCAATCAATCAAACAGTTAGATTGGATCCAAGTTATGCAAATTAAACATGTGACAGATATATCTGTAAGTCTGCATTGTCTTTTTTAACCTTTACTGTTTAGTCCAATTTTGGTATATACTTTTGGCGTTACTAGGTATTTATTCATCCCGCCATTGTGTTATTATGCTATGGTCATTTTTGTATTTTTGTCTTTCATTTTTGCTTATGTACTTTGTCTATAGAGTGTGTATATGCCATTTTGTTTTTCTTTGTTTAAATAGTTATTTGGTTTATAGTGATTTAGATTATAACACAATATTGACTGCTGTACCCCAATTTTTGACATTTTTACCTATTGTGTTTGTTTGTTTTGCTCACACATTGTTGTCAATATAATGAAATGCTATATGACTGTCATACATGGGAGAGGTTTAGTTAGTTATAAAACCAGGTTTAATCCACCATTTTCTACATAAGGAAATGCCTGTACCATGTCAGGAAAATGACAGTTGTTTTCCATTCGTTTGATGTGTTTGAGCTTTTTGTTTTGCCATTTGATAAAGGACTTTCCGTTTTGAATTTTCATTGAGTTCGTTATTTTTGATATTTTACTTTTTGCCTGTCTAATATATGAAACGCATATATACGAGTAAACATTTACACTGTGGTTATAAGAAGAAATACAATATACGGCTCAACAAGAAAAAAAACAAACTCATGTCAGACTGTTCAATGCAATTCAGTTATTTACAGAAGTGGATAATTTCGTTTATATTTGTTTCGCTGCAAATAAATACATTTCCAATACCTGTCTGTATATTCATGTTCATAAGATCATTGATTAGAGATGTTCATTTCTCTATATTTTCGGCATTCTAGATGGTACTGAAAAGAATCTTCTAAAAATTCCAGAACAATTTAATTTTCCAAAATGGTATGATTATTAAGCAAATTAAAATATATTTCGATTTACCAGGAAAGAAATTATTATGAATCTATGAAAGAAGGAATGATATATCACTTTAATTATCATAATGTCATTTGAATGTAAATATATATTTACATCTTATTTATTCATTTATTTTGAGGGAGGGAATTGTTACAAATGTGTCTTTCAATATATTAATTAATTCAATGATACAGTTGGGTGCAGACCAAGTATAACATAAAGTAAACACGCGTTAACGCCGCGTGCACATATTTCAGTTGTTAACTCGCGCGTTTACTATACTCATGATAATTACGTTAACGCGGTCAAAATGGAAATTTCTAATGTCTACTCGAGAAAACGTGCGTTTACTATGTGTTCGTTTAGTCAGTAATAAACGGGCGTTTACTACCAATTTCACATCTTTACCTCTACGTGCACTTAGAAAACATGTGTTAACTATTCCTGTTTATTATTTGACGTGGAAATTATAAATATACTTTTTTTTCTTATTTGAATGATTTTTATTTTTAAAGTTTTAATATAAAACCGTACTTTTTTAAAAGTATGTTCTATCAGATTCTAATGAACTATGTTTATCTTGATTTTCTATATTTTCAATGGCTTATTCATAAATTGCAAATGATAAATAAATAGAGTATCGCTAAAAAAAACCATTTCAGAAATTATTGGATAGTCAAATACTGCAAAACTTCAAAAAAAGAAAGTCTTGTATGTTAACAACAATATTTATTGCGGTAGATTTAACTAGGCTATGCTTCAAGACTTCAAATAAAACAGACGACTTAACATGATCTATGAAATTTTGTTTTCAGACAATACACTCATTTCAAAATATTTGCCGTGGTTCATGGTTTACTGCATTTAACAATGATTTTGTTGATCGACATTTATATATGCGATGTATAATGTCAATTTTATTAAACCTGTTAATCCCTGCAGACAACAAAAAATAAAAACAATTCGTCGAAATAATTCTCTTTTATGTCAAACAATCCATCCTAAGGTGTAAAAAGAGAGTTCATCCCACCAGCACAATGGTACAAGCTTTAATTATATAAAAAAAGAAATATTGGCAATTGTTATTGTTATCGACATACATATTAGTAACCATAGACTTAAAGCTCTCTCAATTTGTGTAAAAATATTTCTTGTGAGGTATCAATAGAACAGAATTTTATTTCTTTACAAAATAACTACAAAATGGAAAATATTGGCACCTTATATTAATGCCAAAAATTAAAATTTGAATTTTAAACTTAAACTCCTTCCCTTTCATGCCAGAAAAATCCATCTTGAGGTAAACATTACTCAACTATCAGGCTCGTACAAGAAAATTAATAACAAAGAAGCCATATTGGCACTTTTTTATTGTTATCAACATACATATTAGTAACCGTAGACTTATAGAGCTCTCAATTTGTGTAAAACTATTCATCCTTAGGCACAAAAAGAACAGAATTTTATTGCCGTTGTATAATATTCTAACAAAATGGAAAATATAAGCACCTTTTTTTTGACGTGACAACAGATTTTGCAATGTTAAACTTAAATATCTTCACTTTTATGTATAACAATCCATCCTGAGGTATACAAAGAACTCAATTATCAGGCCAGAACAAGAATATTAATAAAAAAAAGAAATATTGTCACTTTTATGGTTATCGACATAAATATTAGTAACCAAAGACTTATAGACTTCTCAATTTGTGTAAAACTATTCATCCTTAGGGACTAAAAAGAACAGAATTTTAATGGGTTATATAATGTTCTACATGTTCTAACAAAATAGAAAATATTGGCACCTTTTGTTTGATTATACAAATTTTTTTTGATTTTTCAAACTTAAATTTTTTCATTTTTATGTCTAACAATCCATCCTGAGGTATAAAAAGTACTGAATTGTCATGTCAATACAAGAATATTAATAATAAAAAGAAATACATGTATTACTATTGTAACTTTTTATTGTTATCGACATAAATATTAGTAAACGTAGACTTATAAAGCTCTCAGTTTGTGTAAAACTATTCATCTTTAGGGCCCAACTGAACAGAATTTAATGCCTTGTAAAATATTCTTAAAAAATGGAAAATATTGGCACCTTTTTCTGATGGACAACATATTTTGCCATTTTAAACTTAAATATCTTCACTTTTATGTCTAACAATCCATCCTGAGGTATAAAAGTACTTAAATATTAGGCCAGTACAAGAATTTAAATCAAAAAAAGAAATATTGTCACTTTTTATTGTTATCGACATAAATTTTAGTAACCATATACTTATAGAGTTTTCAATTTGTGTAAAACTATTCATGCTTAGTGACCAAAACAACTGAATTATAATGCCATTGTATAATATTCTAACAGAATGGAAAATAATGGCACTTTTTTCTGATGGACAACACATTTTGCAATTTTAAAACCTTATTTTCTTCATTTTATTTCTAACAATCCATCCTGAGGTATAAAAAATACTCAATTATCAGGTCAGTACGAGAACATGGAGAATATTAATTAAAAAAAAGAAATATTGTCACCTTTTATTGTTATCGACATAAATATTAGTAACCAAAGACTTATAGAGCTCTCAATTTGTGTAAAACTATTCATCCTTATGGACCAATACAACAGAATGTTAATGCCATTGTATAATATTCTAACAAAATGGAAAATATTGGCACCATTTTTTTTATGCGACAATAAATTTTGCAATTTAAAACTTAAATTTTTTCACTTTTACATGTATTATGTCTGACAATCAATCCTGTGGTATACAAATTACTCAATTATCATGCCAGTACAAGAATATCAATAAAAATAAAGAAATATTAATATTGTCACTTTTTATTGCTATCGACACAAATTTTAGTAACCATATACTTATAGAGTTTTTAATTTGTGTAAAACTATTCATCCTTAGTGACCAAAACAACTGAATTTTAATGCCATTGTATAATATTCTAACAAAATGGAAAATATTGGCACCTTTTTTTGTTGGACTACACATTTTGCAATTTTAAACTTAAATTTCTTCACTTTTATGTCTGACAATCAATCCTAATGTATAACAAGTACTCAATTATCATGCCAGTATAAGAATATTAATAAAACTATTCATCCTTAGGACCCAACAGAACAGAATTTTAATGCCGTTGTATAATATTCTTAAAAAATGGAAAATATTTGCACCTTTTCTGATGGTCAACAAATTTTGCAAATTTAAAATTAAATATCTTCACTTGTATGTCTAACAATCCGTCCTGAGGTATAAAAAGTACTCAATTATCAGGACAGTACAAGAATATTAATAAAAAAAAATAATGCCACTTTTTATTGTTATCGACATAAATATTAGTAACCAAAAACTTATAGAGCTCTCAATTTGTGTCAAACTATTCATCCTTAGGGACTTAAACAGAATTTATATGCGTTGTATAATATTCTAACAAAATGGAAAATATTCGCATTGTTTTTTTTATCAACAACAAATTTTGCAATTTTAAACTTAAATTTCTTCACTATTGTGTCTAAAAATCCATCCCAATGTATGAAAAATGCTCAAATATTAAGCCAGTACAAGACTTTTAATTAAAAAAAGACATATTGTCACTATTTATTGTTTTGACATATTTTTTATTAAATTTTAGTAACCATATACTTATAGAGCTCTCAATTTGTGTATAACTATTCATCCTTAGTGACCAAAACAACAGAATTTTAATGCCATTGTATAATATTCTAACAAAATGGAAAATATTGGCACCTTTTTAAATGGACAACAAATTTAGCAATTTTAAACTTAAATTTCTTCACTTGTTTCTAAGAATCCATTCTGTGGTATAAAAGGTACTCAATTATCAGGCCAGTACAAGAATATTAATAAAAAAAAAGAAATATTGTCACTATCTATTGTTATCACCATAACATTACAAACCATAAACTTATAGAGCTCTCAATTTATGTAAAACTATTCATCCTTAGGGACCAAAAGAACAGAAGTTTAATGCTGTTGTATAATATTCTAACAAAATGGAAAATATTGGCACCTTTTGTTTGATTCCACAACTTTGTTTGTTTTTTTAAACTTGATTTTTTTCACTTTTATGTCTAACAATCCATCCTGAGGTATAAACAGTACTCAATTATCATGCCAGTACAAGAATGTTAATAAAAAAAAAGAAATATTGTCACCTTTTATTGTTTTCAACATAAATAATTATTAGTCACTGTAACCAAATACTTATATAGAGCTTTCAATTTGTGTAAAAATATTCATCCATAGGAACCAAAACAACAGAATTTTAATGCCATTGTATAATATTCTAAACTTAATTTCTTTACTTAATTTTAAACAATCCATCCTGAGGTATAAACAGTATTCAATTATCATGGCAGTACAAGAATGTTAATAAAAAAAAAAGAAATGTTGTCACCTTTTATTGTTATCGACATAAATATTTATTGGTAGAGCTTTCAATTTTGTGTAAAACTATTCATCCTTGGGGCCCAAACGAACAGAATGTTAATGCCGTTGTATAATATTCTTTAAAAATGGGAAATATTGGCACCTTTTTCTGATGGACAACAAATTTTGCAATTTTAAACTTAAATATCTTCACTTTTTGTCCAACAATCCATCCTAAGGTATACAAAGTACTCAATTATTAGGACAGTACATGAATATTAATTAAAAAAAGAAATAATGTCACTTTTTATTGTTATCGACATAAATATTAGTAAACGTAGACTTATAAAGCTCTCAATTTGTGTAAAACTATTCATCATTAGGGCCCAAAAGAACAGAATTTTAATGCCATTTTATAATATTCTTAAAAAATGGAAAATATTGGCAACTTTTCCTGATGGCCAAAATATTTTGCAATTTTAAACTTAAATATCTTCACTTGTATGTCTAACAATCAATCCTGAGGTATAAAAAGTACTCAATTATCAGGCGAGTATACGAATATTTATAAAAACAAAACAATAATATCACTTTTTATTGTTATCGACGTAAATATTAGTAACCAAAGACTTATAGAGCTCTCAATTTGTGTAAAACTATTATTCATCCTTAGGGACTATAAAGAACAGAATTTTAATGGGTTGTATAATATTCTAACAACCCTTCCCTAGATTTTCCATCGATCATGATGGAATTTTGTGATGGAAAAAATGCCATCAAAATTCCATCATGTTGATGTAGTATTGGAACAAATTTCCATGAACTTTCCATCAATGCTGGAAAATGGTATAAGGAAAATGTTTGATGGAATTTTTTCATTATGATGGAAAATTGATGGCATATTTTCCATCTGATGGATAATTGATGGCTTTTTTTTGCCATCTGATGGAAAACTGAAGGTAATTTTGCCATCTGATAGAAAACTGATGGAATATTTTCCATCAAATGGAAAACTGATGGAATATTTTCCATCAAATGGAAAACTGATGGAATATTTTCCATCAAATGGAAAACTGATGGAATATTTTCCTTCAAATGGAAAACTGATGGCATATTTTCCATCAAATGGGAAACTGCATGGAAACTTGAGGGATAATTGACCATCAGATGGAATTTGATGGATGAGTAAGGAAAATATCTTTAGAAAATCTTTCCAGATACGGCATTTTCTGTGATTTTGCTCTAAAACGTGCAAAGTAAGTATAATTTTCATTTATTGTTTGCTTTAATAATAGATATATGATAATTTATTGTAAACAGCATTGTACATACATGTACTTGTTTTTATTTATAATTTGCAAAATTGTCAATTTATTTACAATTTTTATCAAATTTCAAGTGGAACCTTTATTATTAAATTTTCAGTTAATCAACCCATTTTTAGAAACTCTTTTTCACTTTTTTGATAATATATTTTTGAAACAATTTTTGTTGGGCCTGCGTTTTTCGTTGCAAGTGATCCGGGGATCGCGGCGTTAACTAACTACTTAAAAGCTAAATGTGTCAGAAGGTAGAAGACCTGGATGCTTCATACTTTGTATACAGATGCCTTATTTTATGAAGTTTCCGTCTGTTGTATATCCATTGTCATTGACCTTTTTTTCATGGTTCAGTGACTACATGAAAAAAAGTTAAGATTGTTTGTAATGTTAATTTCTCTCTCATTGTGGGCAATAGGATAACTATATTTAGTATGTGCGTACATTGAAAGGTCATCATGTCTGTCAGACAAATTTTATTTGACTTCGACCTCATTTCCTGGATAAGTGAACAAGGTTAAGGTTTCGTGGTCAAGTCCATATCTCGGATACTATAAGTAATAGGTATACTATATTTGTTGTATGGAATGATTGTAAGGTGCACATGTCCAACTGGCATGTGTAATCTTACCTTGAGCACATTTTCATGGTTCAGTGGTTGAAGTTAAGTTTTTGTGTTTTGAAAACTGTATGCAATATGTCAACTGTATTTGGTGTATGCACATATTTCACGATGTATATGTCAGTCTGGCAGGTTATATTTGACCATTACCTCATTTTCACGGTTCATTGCTCAATGTTGCGATTTGTTTTTTGGTCTGTTTTTCTAATACTATACGTAAAGGGTTAACTTATTTGGTGTATGTAATGATTGTAAAATGTATCAGATGTCTGTCTGGCAGGTATCATATGACATTGACCTCATTTTCATGGTTCATTGGTCAATGTTAAGTTTTTCTAGTTAAAGTTTGTGTCTTAAGTTATTATATGCAATATGTCAACTATATTTATTGCATGGAATGAGTGTAAGGTGTACATGTCTGTCTTGAATGGTTCATTTGACCGTTCTCTCATTTTTGGATCATGTTAAGTTAATGTGATACTTGTAATATCCTTCAAATTTAGGACTATCAACATAAAATCAATTGTCAGTAAAGCAGGCGAGACATTTCAGCGTGTGCACTCTTGTTAACATTCATTTTATTGTTATCGACATACATATAAGTAACCATATACTTATAGAGTTCTTAATCTGTGTAAAACTATTCATCCTTAGTGACCAAAAAAACAGAATTTTAATGACATTGTATAATATTCTAACAAAATGGAAAATATTGGCACCTTTTTCTTTATGCGACAACACATTTTGCAATTTTAAACTTAAATTTCTTCACTTTTATGTGTGACAATCCATCCTGAGGTATTGAAAGTACTCAATAGTCAGGCCAGTACAAGAATATTAATAAAAAAATATTGGCACTTTTTATTGTTATCGACATAAGTATTAGTATCCACAGACTAATAGAGCTCTCAAGTTGTGTAAAACTATACATCATTAGGGACCAAAAGAACAGTATGTTAATGCGTTGTATAATATTCAAACAAAATGGAAAATAATGGAAAATTTTTTTGATGCGACAACTAATTTTCCAATTTTAAACTTAAATTTCTTCACTTTTGTGTCTAACAATCCATCATGAGGAATAAAAAGTACTCAATTATCAGGCAAGTACAAGATTATTTATAAAAAAAAAGACATATTGTCATTTTTTATTGTTATCGACATAAATGTTAGTAACCGTAGACTTATAGAGCACTGAATTTGTGTAAAACCATTCATCCGTAGGGATCACAAGAACAGATTTTTAATGCTGTTGTATGATATTCTAACAAAAAAAGAAAATATAGGCACCTTGTGTTGATGCCGACAAACACTTCATTCGTGGATATAAAAAGTAATTAACTATCAGGCCAGTACAAGAATATTAAAACAAAAGTTTTAGCTTCAATTGCAAATAAATGAATGGTTATGGCTTCGCCCAACATTTTCAAAAAAAAATACCAAATTTAGATACATGCAATGCAAAACTGTATGTAGATGTGAAAATAATGTTTTAGATAGTGCCATGAGTAAGACGTCAACTGTTGACAAAATTCTTTACGGCAAATTTTTCTTGATCAGGCTTCAAGTTTTGTTTTCGGACCATGTAATCGTTTTAAAAATCCATGTCCACTGACGAAAAAAAAATTAAAAAGGTTTCACGCTTCCGAAATTAATTTAATACGTGTCATATCATGCATTGTAATCGTTTCTATATATTTGTCGAAAATGTGCAGTTAGACATTTTGCGTAGTAATTCATGTGATTGACAATGAGACAACTATCCAACAGAGTCTAAATGAAGCGAATTTACGCAACTATAGGTCACCGTCCCGGCAACCAGAAATGCACAAAACCCATACCGTATAGCCACCTATAAATGACAGAAGGTAAAACAATTAAAACGAAAAACCAACGGCCTGATTAATGACAAAACAATAAAGGAAAACAAACATGACAGACAGCAACCAACGACAACCACTAAATTACAGGCTCCTTACTTGGGACAGGCAAACAAAGAATGCAGTGGGGTTAACCATGTTTGTGGGCGCTCAACTCTGCCCCTAACCATGGACAGTGGTGTTACAAAACAACATAAGAACAAACTTTGAAAATCAGTTGGAAATGGCTCCATAGTTTACTCGTCCGATCGGCACCAAGCAGAACAACAACTAACATAAAGACAAAAAGAAGGTAAATAAATTTTTCATTACTTTTTATATGAAAAGTCCTGTATTTTTTCACAGCCGAAAGACTCGCCGTTAGTAAATATTACATAAGGAATCTGAGCTCCCATCAAAGGTGATATTTTCTCGATTATTCCGGAATGTGATTCTCTTTTGACACTTTGGTATTCTACTTTTCAAACACACCACACGAAACCCAACCGAAAAGGTTACATTTTTACCTATGCAATATATAAAAAGGTATACATTTTTAAAATCTAAATTATAGATTCAGATTCAGATTCAATATTTTATTAAAGTCTCACCACTTGTATAACATTATACATTCCAATATACATATAAAACTTTGCGTGTAACATAAAATATTGGAAAACATATATAAAACATATAGTATATTAAAACTAACAGTAAAATTTCATTAGCTTAAATACTAAAACATATACAAGCGCCATTCTATTAAGAATTATGAGAGACTATTAAATGATTAAGTATATACAATATTTTACATAATTTTAAAACTATATATATCTAAGATTCAAAATACATCATCAGCTTTATACAAATAAGAAATTTGTTCATCTACATAAAATATTAAAGCAGGTTTTACATGTAGCAACTACCTGATATAGTTCTTCATTTCTGAATAAAAATATAAACTTTTCGTCATTTGACAAGTTACAAAATTGATCATTATGTTTTACTGCTTCATTATAAAATATATTTTGAAGGTCTGCATATAAAGGACATAAAGTAAATACATGTTTTTCATCTTCAATTTCATTTTTACACATAAAACAAGATCTTTCATTTATTGGTTTATTTTCATATCGTCCTGTTTCTATTTTAAGTGGCGCAACGCCACATCTAAATTTTTCATAAGCACTTCTAAATTTAATAGACATATTTTGTTTTAAATATAACTCTGTACAACATTGTGATTTATATAGCTTATAAGTACGAAGCTTGTTACCATTACCCTGTGACAAAATTTTCGTTTGCCATTCTGCAATATATTTATTAAATAAAACATTTTCAAGTTGTAGAACAATATTCTTATGCAGCACACTATCAATACTAGTATACAAATCAAAATTACAATCTTTAAGTTTTTTCATGACTCTATTACACCAATTTTTCTTATTATTTACAGCATTTTTATGTGACCATTTGAAAACTTTATAATTTATTCTGTCATTGATCATGACACTACATCTTGCCCAGTGCCTAAAGACACATGTCCATTGTTTTACACTAGGTGGTCTCCAGCCCATGTCCCCGTTAATAGCATCATTTGGCGTATACTTGCCAACACCTATAAAAAACCTGATAGCTCTGTTCTGGACAGCGTTTATACAAGAAAATGAACGAGTGCCCCAAATGGATGCACCGTAGCTTATGACTGACCAGACCAGAGTATCAAATAATGTTGTAAAGGTACTGTGCTGGAAACCACCATGTGCTTTACTTTTAACAATCAATAAACTTAGAGCTGGACTTGCAGACCTTGGTACAGCTTTAGCCATCTCATTATAATCGAGATATTCTGTCAACAGTAGACCCAGATATTGGTAACAAGATACTAGTTGTACTGTATTATTATTTAAAAAAAAAAGATTTAGATGTTTGTTGAACCGAAGGGTTCCTAAAATGGACAACTTTTGTTTTATCTAAGTTCACATTCATACAATTGGTAACACACCAATTACTTAATACATCTAATAGAGTCTGTAAATTATTTTCATTTTCAGCAATAAATACAATGTCATTAGCATATAAAAAAGTATACCAACTTTTTCACCATCAATGTCTACACCAATGTCTAGTGCTTTTATTACATCAATTAAACTATTAATAAAAATATTGAACATAACAGGCGATAATACACATCCTTGTATTAAACCTGAATTAACGCTAAACCAGTCTGTCATATTACCATTACGTTTATACAACATTCTACATGTGAATATATAGCTTTCAATGTACATACAAAATGTGTACTAACTCCTAAATCATCCAATTTAGTAAACAATAATTTTCTACTAACAGTATCATACGCTTTTTTAAAATCTATGAAAGCTGTGAATGTTGATAACTTTTTCAGTTTTCTAGTTTCAATAATTGAAGTTAATGTACTTAGATGGTCAATGGTACTTCTACCTTTACGGAAGCCATTTTGCTCATCATGAATAATATCTCTTTGTTCTAACCAATACACTAATCTATCATTTAGTACACTTCAATTTAATTTATATGCACAGGGAGCTAAAGTTATGCCCCTGTATGATAAAGGATCTCGTGGATCTGAAGTTGAAGAGTTAGGAATTGGGGTTATAATACTTTTACCCCATACAGAAGGAATTTTTCCATACTTGAAACATATATTAAATAATTTATGCAAAATTAACGTCAATACATTATTTCTTAATAATTCTACTGACAACTGATCAATACCTGGTGACTTCCCATTTTTACTTTCAGCAACAGCTTTTACTACTTCTTCAAACAATATTTCCCTATCTAAAAAATCATCTGGAATATTAATATTAACATTAGTGTCAATGGTCTGATTATTACAATTTAATAATTTATCAAAACAATTTTTCCATTTATTTAACACAGTCTTTGTATCTGTACTAGTTGTTCCATCGTCTAGTGTCACTTCCATCGGACGGGTATAGATTTCTGTCGTTCATTTCCAACGCTGACTTTACCAATGTTCTTCCAGAACTCTCGATGATCCCGTTGTTGGTCATCTAGAAGTTGTTCCTGACTGTGAAACCAAAACTGTCGTTAAGCTTTCTGACTGCTTTTGTCGAATAATTTCCTTTTTTCTACAAATATATGGCGTAAATCCTTCTTGCATCCGCTATGACACTTATGCCACGCACGCTCGGCTTTACATACATCGTTCCAAAGTAGTGTTAAGTTGTCGTTCCACCACGATTTTTTCATACGTCTCCTTTTGTTACTTTTGCCATCATATATATTAGTTTTACGTTTATTTAGCTTTAAATCCATTTCAGTATGTACAATATATTATAGTATGTAACAAAATCTTCATATTTATTGTCTGAATGTAACTGGTTTATTTCAGATTCCTCTAATTCAGTGATAAATGTGTTAAGTTTGGAAATTGTTTCATTGTCAGACATCCAATGTGAAAAGATTAGGAAACAGAGCCCCAGGGACACCACCTATCAATTAGGTATTTAGGGATGTCTTGGGTATTTACTGGATTCGTTAATTAAATATGAGTAAGATATTTGAACCATATTATTACTAATGTTCAAATGTAACTAAGAGTATTTTAAAGCCACGTTTTAAATGCTTTGCAATATATGTATATTAAGTAAAACTTGAGAAAAAAATATTATAAACTATCACATTCGTATTTCAAATCCGGTTCATTGTCAAATTACTTTGTCTTGCATGATATAAGATACAAACAGTGCAATATATTTTAAACACATAATGTGAAATTTAATCTTTGTGTGTTAAACTGCATGTTAATAAAGATTGAACTTTTTACTTTAAATCTTTAACTTTAAGTAGAATTTTTACTTTAAATCTTTAACTTTAAGTAGAATTTTTACCTTCTATTATGTATTATTTATACATAGCAGCATAACAGATTTACTTCTTTTTTATAATCATGACAATGTATTAATTGTTAGATAGGAGGAAGTAAACCGTAGATTATTATTAAATAATATTTTGAACAATCACTGAAGAAAACATCCGCGAAAAATAGAACATCACCAAGGATGTCAGATGATAGCAACAAGTAATATTTATTGTTTTTTATTCAATAACAAACAGAAAAGAACAAAACGTTATTGTGTAGGTATAACAAATTGCTTATATAGTTTTGTTTAACTACTATGCAACGGTTAACATACCATTCGAATTTTGAGATTTCCATGCAACAACCTAAACAATTGTAATGTCATATAAATGTAGTTTTCTTGTGGTGTAGTATATCCTTTACACAAATGTATAGGTAAGTACAACTATCTGTTAGCAAGCAAGAAAGACAAAACACGTGTATGCTGTTGCCATATAACAGAAATAGAATTACTGTATATACTTGTACGTAATTTTGTATGGACTAAAATCAAACACAGCGGAAACATAATAAAAATTAAAAAGGTAAGTTGTTTAACTTTTTTTTAATTATCATACGAAATCGCATTTTGTGCGAGTATTTCTGTTGGTTGTTTTCATGACGGGTGCCACATGTGGAGCAAGATATGCTTATCCTTCCCGAACACCAGAGAACACCCCGGTTTTTGGTTGGGTTCGTGTTGTGTTTTGTATACTGTTGTTTGTATTTTGGTGTTTTTTTTTTCTTTTTTTGCCATTGCGTTGTCTGTTTATTTTCTACCCTTCGGTATCTTTCGCCTCTCTTTTAAAGCAATTTAATCTCACCACAATTCACGATATATCTCAGCTTAATGGTCTTCATTGGCAGTTCTTTAATTAGTTGTAATATTTTTCGATTAAATAATGCCAAAATAATCTCCTGGATTCAAATTTAGTAAATTGCATTCACCTTACTTTATCCACATGGTGGCGTATGCACAGATATTAGAGCAAATGAAACATCTTACTTTGTAAGGCTGTTCTTACATTTAATTACACCAATACCTTTTGTTATCGGTTAAAATCAAATTGTTTACATTTCATAGCGGTTTCAAATGACATAATAACATCACCCTTTCATTCATCAGTATTACAAATCGACTCTGCTCTTATTACTAAATGCCGCGAACTTAAAGGAGAAGCAATAAAATCCGAGATTAAAGTTTTTGGTTGGACCTAGCCGGGGATCAAACCCACGAACACCCGCACCCGAGGCTAAAAGTTTATCACGACACCCCCAAGGCGGTTTAGTTGTTCTCAAAACGTCAGCACAACCTTCATGTTTTCTTGAACTGATGATTTTTTTCTTTAAACATGCACTGTTATGTATTTTGTGAACACCATACAGTATTTACACAAACATGCAAACTTAGGAGGACTTTCCATATATGAACAAAAATATATGTGGCGTATACGTAAATGCGATACAATGTAAACAAACCAACACCACAACAAAATCAAACAAGAGATCGAGAGGTCAACAAATGACGGCCTTGGCTATTAGACAAGTGACTATCTGTAAATCGCACATAGTTAAACAAGTTGTGAATAAAATAGAAGGATGTACATAATGCATAAGCTACTTTTTGTCCCTTTCAAATTGAAAATCAAAATGTATGATAAATATTTCAAAAAACATCCTTTCAGATTAGTCTGTCAGATATCAATACTTAACAATGAGCATGAGCAATACCCAAAAAGATGATTTTTCTGCAAGTCTTCTTTAGGAATGTTGGTTTGGCTTAAATATATTTACACGTAAAGCTGTTGCTCATATTTAATTTTCAAAAACTATATAAAAGTGGGAAATGTAGATCCTATATGCTAGTTGAGACATGTTTATAATGTTAAAAAGTGACAACACAACTGAAATTTTTTGCACAGAAGTATCCTGCTTATATATTTTTATTCATTAATCAGATAATTTTGATTTAAACTAATGAATGGTTTTACTAATTTCAGCGAAAATAGCTTTTATCATAACTCCTACTACATGTTGAATTGCCAGTTCGTTATATATAATTAAGAACTGAACGGGTTTTTTTCTTCGTGCTAAAAAATGTATTTCTAAATTGGGAATATTATTCCCTTATATCTAATTTTCCATCGGACATGCTGGTTAATTAATATGTTTGAACCTGTGGGCATGTTGTGTTTTATGTTCAATATAGTTTATTGCAGATAAAAAGGCGATTTTTTTATATTTGTTTTCGTCAAAAATGCAGTATTTATATAACTTGAATTAGGACGATTAATTGCGCCCAGTCCTCTCATTTCTCTTTCTTTCTAAATCACAGAAAAATTGAACTAAACTTTATGTTAGGTCGAGCAAAGTATCTGCATTTTAAGTTTAGTTAGTAAAACATTCCCGATGAACCCTTTGATCACTCCAAGCGATTCGTATAATTTTTGGTAAATAACACTTATCAGTATTTTTATCAATAGCCTTTACAACAAACTTCTAAACCATATATCTTACAGGGTTTATGTTAATGTGCAAAACGAAATGGAGACGAAAAGGCAACGCAGCGTAAAGACAAAACTAGACGATGCTATCAGTTTAGATCGGTCAATCAATTACGAGTCACATGAAGAAGATGAGGAACTCGTTAACCTTAAGGAATCTCTTAAAATTACAGATGAGAGTTTGAGGAAACAGAGGATAGAAAATGAGAAGAGAAAACTTCAGGAAGAACTACAAAGAAAACAAAAGGAACTTGAAAAAGAGAAGGGTAAATAAATGAAAGAAATATGAAGTCTCTTTTACATTAAAGAGATTGCCAAATAACGTATATTTATCAAATTAAAGAAAAAAGAAGCTAATTGAGTATCATCAGCGTGTCTTTAACACAGATTACAGAACTTCAATTCCGTGAACATGTGGTATATAATAAATTTTGAAAACAAGTCTCGATTAGACGTCGATTAAAATTGGTCTTTAAATGAGGTGAGGTCATACAATTAGCGAGTTAATACCATTAATTTTGGTCAATATTATCCTTCGTAGAATATTGATAGAAGGCCCAAGCTTGTGTGATAGTAAATTCACTAAGGACAATATTCACCAATATTCAATTTGGTGCAATAAGCCTTTAAAATTATCAAATAAGCTTAAATACAATTGAGTGATTTTATTTTGTAGTTTTACAATGTTTGTGTTCTTGATTTTTTAAATGAAAGTAAAATGTGTGTATTCAAGCAACTCGTGATATATAAATACCTAAGTAGTCTAGGTCGAGACTTGGTGACCCCTGTATTTTTTTAAATCTCAATAAACCAGCGAAACAAATCAAATTAGATTAAAATCCCATACTTTTACCTGTTTACCTTATTCGCATCATTATAATATGCCTCATTATCGTGTATCCGGTTCATTGTCTGTCATGTGATAATTCAACATTGAAAATTATATATGTAACCATTGGTGGACATTATATTTATGATCTAGAATTACAAAAAAGTTGATGTGATTGACCCAATAAGATATTTAATCTGGGATTATCCCATGTATATGGATTTTCAAAATATCACATTTTAAGGTTAGCGCATGACAATTAATCATCAACAACATATCATACCTTAAGGTTACCTAATGATCATCAATCGTCAACAAGATATCACACCTTGAGGTTATCGCATGATCACCAATCATCAACAAACAAGATATCACACATAAAGGTTACCGCTTGATCATCAATCATCAACAAGATTTCACACCTTAAGGTTACCGCATGATCATCAATTATCAACAAGATTTCACACCTTAAGTTACCACATTCTCATCAATCATCAACAAGATTTCACACCTTAAGGTTACCACATTCTCATCAATCGTCAACAAGATGTCACACTGGAATGTTACCGCATTCTCATCAATTATCAAAAAGATATCACACCTGAAGGTTAGCGTATGGTCATCAATCATCAACAAGATTTCACACCTTAAGGTTACCACATTCTCATCAATCTTCAAAAAGATGTCACACTTGAATGTTACCGCATTCTCATCAATTATCAAAAAGATATCACACCTTAAGATTAGCGTATGGTCATCAATCATCAACAAGATTTCACACCTTAAGGTTACCACATTCTCATCAATCTTCAAAAAGATGTCACACTTTAATGTTACCGCATTCTCATCAATTATCAAAAAGATATCACACCTTAAGGTTAGCGTATGGTCATCAATAATCAACAAGATTTCACACCTTTAGGTTACCACATTTTCATCAATCTTCAAAAAGATGTCACACTTGAATGTTACCGCATTCTCATCAATTATCAAAAAGATATCACACCTTAAGATTAGCGTATGGTCATCAATCATCAACAAGATTTCACACCTTAAGGTTACCACATTCTCATCAATCTTCAAAAAGATGTCACACTTTAATGTTACCGCATTCTCATCAATTATCAAAAAGATATCACACCTTAAGGTTAGCGTATGGTCATCAATAATCAACAAGATTTCACACCTTTAGGTTACCACATTTTCATCAATCTTCAAAAAGATGTCACACTTGAATGTTACCGCATTCTCATCAATTATCAAAAAGATATCACACCTTAAGGTTAGCGCATGGTCATCAATAATCAACAAGATTTCACACCTTTAGGTAAGCGTATGCTCATCAATTTTCCAAAAACAATTCACACCTTAAGGTTACCACATGCTCGTCAATCATCAACAAGATACCACAGCTTAAGGTTACCGCATACTCATCAAACATCAAAAAGATTTCACATTTTAATGTTACCGCATGCTCATCAATCTTCAAAAATATATCACATCTTAATGTTAGCGTATGGTCATCTATCATCAACAAAATATCACCACACTTTAAGGTTAGCGCATGATCATTTATCATGAACAACATATCACCACACTTTAAGGTTAGCGCATGATTATCAATCATCAGCAAAATATCACCACACCTTAAGGTTAGCGCATGATTATCAATCATCACCAAAATATCATCGCACTTTAAAAGAGGGGCGAAAGATACCAGAGGGACATTCAAACTCATAAATCGAAAATAAACTGACAACGCCATGGCTGAAAAAGTAAAAGACAAACAGACAAACAATAGTACACAAAACACAACATAGAAAACTAAAGACTGAGCAACACCTACCCCACCAAAATCTTGGGGTGATCTCAGGTGCTCCGGAAGGGTAAGCAGATCCTGCTCCACATGTGGCACCTGTCGTGTTGCTCATGTTAGTACAAACCCGGTGAATAGTCTAATTCGGTAGGTCACATTTATGAAAAGGGAACGAGATTGTAGTTACGACATTAAAAACATATCCGCTATCATCTGTGAAACGGATATTCCATAACGGTCAACCAACTCGTGATGGCGTCCGTAAAATTTAAGAAGGGATGATTTCAACTTCACCATTTGGAACTCTTGGTTTGATAGCTTCCTTGTGAGCTGCAACCCTCTATCAAGGAAATCATAATAGGAAATACATGCCCGGGAATATCGTATCATTTGGGAGATATATACTCCTTATGCAGGCGCTGTGGGAATGTTGCTACATAGAAATGGAAAGTTCACAATAGGGAAGCTAAAATCATATCTTTCGTCGTAAAGTTTTGTTTTCAACCGACCCTAATTGTCAATTTCTAGATGTAAGTCAAGATATGAGGCAGACTTAACTGTATAGCCTTTATTTCTAGTTCGTAAAGGTTAGCGCATGATTATCAATCATCAGCAAAATATCACCACACCTTAAAGTTAGCGCATGATCATCAATCATCAGCAAAATATCACCACATCTTAAAGTTAGCGCATGATCATCAATCATCAGCAAAATATCACCACACCTTAAAGTTAGCGCATGATTATCAATCATCAGCAAAATATCACCACACCTTAAAGTTAGCGCATGATCATCAATCATCAGCAAAATATCACCACACTTTAAAGTTAGCGCATGATTATCCATCATCAGCAAAATATTACAACAACTTAAGGTTAGCGCATGATTATCCATCATCAGCAAAATATTTCCACACCTTAAGGTTAGCGCATGATTATCAATCATTAGCAAAATATCACCACACCTTAAGGTTAGCGCATGATTATCAATCATCAGCAAAATATTACAACAACTTAAGGTTAGCGCCTGATTATCCATCATCAGCAAAATATTACAACAACTTAAGATTAGCGCATGATTATCAATCATCAGCAAAATACTAGTATTAGAACAACTTAAGGTTAGCGCATGAATATCAATCATCAGCAAAATATTTCCACACCTTAAGGTTAGCGCATGGTTATCAATCATTAGCAAATTATCACCACACCTTAAAGTTAGCGCATGATCATCAATCATCAGCAAATTATCACCACACCTTAAGGTTAGCGCATGATTATCAATCATCAGCAAAATATTACAACAACTTAAGGTTAGCGCATGATTATCCATCATCAGCAAAATATTACAACAACTTAAGGTTAGCGCATGATTATCAAATATCAGCAAAATATTACAACAACTTAAGGTAAGCGCATGATTATCCATCATCAGCAAAATATTACAACAACTTAAGGTTAGCACATGATTATCAATCATCAGCAAAATATCACCCCACCTTAAGGTTAGCGCATGATTATCAATCATTAGCAAAATATCACCACACCTTAAGGTTAGCACATGATTATCAATCATCAGCTAAATATTACAACAACTAAAGGTTAGCACATTATCAACCTTCACGATCAAATTATTACATCTTAAGGTTACCTCAAATCAACCTTCAACAAATTATAACACTTTAAAAAAATTAAAACAATTTGTTGATGAGTAAACCTTATATCGTTCACGTTTTAATTTGCGTTTAAATTATGTCCATTCAATTTTAAATATAAACAAAACCTTTGAGATGTTGTTTATTTGTAAATACGACATCAATTTAACAACATGCTAGAACGAAAAAAGATATAACGAGGTCAATATATATATTACAGCCTTCAACAATAGACAACGGACCGAGTAAAGACGCCTAATGAATAAATACGCATTTAAAAATGTCGCGACTTTTATTTCGTGGATCAATTTTCTCCATTTATATTACTTTTAAACAAATAAGAAGATGAGGTACGATTGCCAATGAAACATCTCTCACCCAGAGATCAAATGACATAGAAGTTAACAACTATAGGTCCCTGAACAGCCTTCAACAATGACCAAACCCATACCGCATAGGAAGCTTTTACAGGTACCGAAATGACAATGTAAAGCAATTCAAACGAGAAAACTAACGGCCTGATTTATATACAAAATAATGAACGAAATACAAGTATAATATACAGAAACAAACGACAACCACTGAATTACAGGTTCCAGACTTGGAACAGGCACAAATAGAATGCGGCGGGGTTAAACATGTTTGCTGAGGCCAAACCCTTCCCCTAACCCGGGACAGTGGTGTAACAGTACAACATAACACACTATAAAAATCAGTTGAAAAAGGCTTAACTCATCAGATCGATTCAGTGCAGAATGACATCTAAAAAAAAAAAACAGACCGGACATTGTAGGTTTTAATTTACTGATAACAAAATCAACATTTAAACCGATAAAAACAATATTCAAAGATCCAATTACAGTGTTGAACTAGTAACCTTTTTGGAATAAGTTTATTTAACAGATTTATAAGTTTACCCGTATCTAAATTTACGGGCTCTGTAATCAATATCACCGTAAAAATTCGGATGTGTTATTCCGTTTGCATTAAGTCTTCTACATGTACAGCCAAACTTCCCAACCAAATTTTAATTTAGTATAACATGTATAAGTTTGAAGTAATTTGTGGAAACGAAATCCATGACTCAATAATTTACCAGTAAAACATATCCTTACGTTCATTGAAATCCAAAACAGTATGTAATAACCGTATGTAATATCCCTTGGCAAATGTATTTGTATTTTTTCTTCCAAACATTACTATTTTAACAGATAGATACTTTCTGAATACGTCACACCCAACGTTCTGCTGTCCCTACATTAATACTTTGCCTTTAAAGCAGATGCAAAATCCTTTTTCGACTGAAGGAAAGGATCTTCCTCCTTCTCCGCAGCCAGAACCAGTGCAGCAAGATGATTGTTGTGAAGAATTTTATATGAATATTATCAAAGGCAGCTTAAGGTCTACTTTCGAGAAATATGGCCCAAGTATATGCACGGGAAGTGGTAAAATAACGGGAGCCAAATCAGTTGTGATTGTTGGAGCCGGGATTTCTGGATTGTCTGCTGCATTTGAATTAGAAAAAGTAGGATACAATGTAAGATATGTTGCTATTTTTCTCTGCATCACCCTTTTTTTAATACAATAATATATTCAGAAAATTCGTGATATTTATATACAGTATGTATTTTTCAAGTAATTAAATTTAGCTTGATTGACAGTGTTCCTCAAGACGCGCTTGCTAAAATTTGCTGTATTTTGAGTGTGATTGAGTCAGAATTTCATGCAATTCAGAACATTCTATTTTCGTATAGAAGTTGAAAGTTTGGTTTGTTTTGCAGAGAGACAAATATAATGTTATAAAGTGAAATGAAATTTATTTCATTGTGATCATGTGTGACAGCACAAAATGGTTACCAAGTTTTCATTCATAACGATTTAGCTATTTATAAAAATCAGAATTAAAACGGTTTAAGAGAGCGGAGGAGGTTAAATAATTTTATACTGAAAGAAAAAACTAATATTTTTTTAAAGCCTTTCAAAATCGTGTAAATGTTATAAATGATTAAAAAGAATGATATAATATGGACATTCTAGTAAAAAAAACTAAATGTCTTTTGTAATGTCACTTTGAAGTAATAAATATGCATATTTTATTTTATCTAAAATGGTTATCTCACATCGTTCGGAACAAAATTGATATGAACTCGAGCCAACCCCCAAACAATAAAAATGATAAATATGTTACGTTTTTAAATCTTCAGACAAAGCATCATCTCCAAAAAGTAAAGTTTTTTAATCCCTTAGGAAATTTAGACTAGTTTTCAAATGTCCGCGTTACAATGTATTTCAAAATCATTCAAGTAAAATAATATATTGAGTCTTTAATGACCCATTTACAGCCTTCAGAGTACACGAAATTAAAACAGTATTGATCAGCATTTATTGAACTACATCTTTGCCGGTGTTTGGTGTGTAGAATATTTAGTAATTTCGATGTCCTAAGTCAGGGCCTGTTCAGTGGTTGTCGTTTGTTGGTGTGGTTCATAAGTGTTTCTCGTTTCTCGTTTTTTATATAGATTAGACCGTTGGTTTTCCTGTTTGAATTGCTTTACACTAGTCTTTTTGGGGCCTTTTATAGCTTGCTGTTCAGTGTAAGCCAAGGCTCCGTGTTGAAGGCCGTACTTTGACCTATAATTGTTTACTTTTAACACATTGTTGTCCATTGGCACTCATACCACATCTTCTTATTTATACTTATCATACCTTTTCAATTCTTAGTTCGGTTGACTTCCCCCTAAATTTACTCGGGTTCTTCCTATTATGAAAATTGAGCTATAAAAGTTATACATTTTTTTAACACAAATCAATCAATGTTTTGGTAACAAGATTTTTTAATCATGTATATTTTCATTGACTGCTGACAGAAATATGATCGAGAAACTAGCGGACATTTATATAGTACATCGAAAATAAGTAAAATTATTCGACTTTTATTTTAGACTCAAATTGTAGAGCTTCAACACAGAGTAGGTGGTCGAACGAAAACACTTAACGCTGGATTCTCTGATGGACTGCATGCTGAAGGTATTTACCAATAGGGTTAATGCTGTGCGCTCGTTGATACAAATCAAAATTTAAAAAACTAAACGGTTGTATGAACACTATGCTACATCTAATTTCAAAGATCAAAATGTTAATAATACCTGTCTTTAAATAACTCAATGGCAAATAGTGTGTTATCCCCGCAAGCAAAGCTGCAAACAAGATCGTTTGTGAATATAAATCACATAATGTAAACTCCAATTCCCTATTCAGCTCAACACATACTCCCACGACTCTAACAAAGAGGAAATCCGGAACAGTCATAAGTCGGTGTTATGGTCCCTTGGAATTTCAACCAAAGATTAAGAACTGGATCTCCGGTCACTGTACTGGATACCCAAAAGGGGCTTTGTAAATAAGATGTGGATCCTTAACAAATCCAAAGATATGTTAGAAAACATACAATCCAAGACTTTATTCATGCAATAGTCATGATAGTATAACAAAATTTACTTCTCTACACACGTATTCCTCATTTGGAACATATAAACAAATTGAAAGAAATAGTCCAAATTTTTTTCGTAAACAAGATTGGCTAACGGAGATAAAAATATCTTGTTTTTGGAAGGAAATATTCATACATTTAAAATTTTCAAAAACCGGAGAATAATAGAAATATCAAATGGAATTCATATGGTTACAATTAAATGTGTCTGACTCTAATTTCATTAAGGTGAAACTGTTGTTCATATTAATTTTTGTATGAATGACAAGGTTTGTCAGACATGTCAAGCATGACATACTTATGGCGTCTCTCAAACATCATAATAGACAAGCCAAGCATGACACACTTATGGCGTCTCTCAAACATCATAATAGACAAGCCAAGCATGACATACTTATGGCGTCTCTCAAACATCATAATAGAAAAGCAAACATATTGAATCCAAGTTTCATTTATAAGAAGATGCATAGATGAAATGCTAAACTAGGCAGTTTTATTTTTGTATTTTTGCAGTTGTCATTTGAAAGAACTCAAATAATGAAGAAAGTTTCATGATTGTCTAAATGTCAAGATTATAAAATACGTTTTATGATTATCATATATTTTTGTGGTGCTTTCTAGGTGGTGCCATGCGAATTCCTAAAAATCATTACTGCACTAATGGATACATCAAAAAATTTGGCATAGACTTGAGATATTTTCAAAATTACAACGGTGACGCTTGGTTGTACCTCGATGGTATTGGTAAAATTAGAACAAAAGGTAATACTGTATGATATTTTATCGTTTACTTCTATATGTTCTCCTACAAAAATATTAGAAAAGTTAAAAGCACAAGATAATAATAATTCATTACATACATTTTATAATTCAACGTAGACATCCATATAAAAGTAGAACTTCAACTTTCAACGTCAGCTTTGCGTTTTGCATCTGTTTTATTATATATGTAACATTTTCGCGGCATACTGCCCTATACAAAAAAAAAAGTAAAATCACAAAAATACTGAACTCCGAGGAAAATTCAATCGGAAAGTCCCTAATCACATGGCAAAATCAAATGACAAAACACATCAAACGAATGGACAACAACTGTCATATTCCTGACTTGGTACAATTTTGAAATACCTTCACTGCACGAGAAGCTCTATTATGTCCCAAACAAGTGAAACATATTGTAAAAACTAACATACAAAAATGAAAACAACTATTTACATGTATAAACATTTCAGTTTCGTAAAACCGAGTAAAAACAACTTCTTCAAGATTTTATAATTTTGATTAATAACTTTTGATGAAGGCATAATTGTATATAATCATTCTCATCAAATCTTAACATGACAAAAACGATATAGCTAGCAAGTTATACGAATTTGTAAGGAAAATAACGTCTGTAATGTTTCCAAGCGTAAAACAAGTGGCTGCATATTTTTATAAGAATATGTCAGAATTTCTTAATGCGCGAAGTTTGATATGATAAATTACAAAAATACCAACAAAATCGACTGATTAACACTTTTTCCAATACAATTGCTGCGAAGGCAAAATTCAAAGGAATTTTTTTTTTTTTCTAAAATCAAAAGATTATTTAATTGAAAAGATAAGAAATACTGTACCTATATGCGTTATAGTGTAGATGATAGAAAGTACATATGATACTTTTTTCCGAAATTTTCTCTTTATTTCTTTAAACTTGAACAGACATTACGTAAATATTAAACATCACTGTTACAAAGGGTAGATTGGTATGTTTCTAAACCTAAATGTAGTTCTTAAAATTCGATATTGATCTAGACTAGTTGGTTATAAACCTGAACCTTTAGTGAACTGTTGTACAATTGTATTGCAGTTAATTTAATATTTAGACAGAACTGTCAGAATGAAGAACCAAAAATACGAAAATAACACTTGATCATTTGTGCCTAAAAGAACTAGTATATTCGCTTGGATTAGCTAGCGTCAACTGGTTGAGTTGATCAAAGGGAGCTGTTGAAAGAGTATCCAGTTATACTGAAGTTTACTAGACACATATAAATTATATGCGTCTGAAGTGCTTTTCTGGGTTAATTTCATCAGAAACGCTCAAAGCCAAATATTGAGAGCCATAGATGTGTATGTACAAAAACACGCCAAGAGCTTCTTTCAGAACTTATTTATATGCAAATGTATTAATTGGAGATGTATATTGTTAAACACATTTTGCATTTAATTCAATAATTACATTATTGCTTGTACACATTTTGCTGTGAAGAAAGTAAATAAAAAAACTTTATGTTTCAGACTGGGAAACCAATAACAAATTTTACTCGGACAAATTCTATCCAGGATGGGATGCCAACATACCAGATTCCGAACGGGATAAAGTAGATGGAATATGTAGGATATCTTTAGTGATATTAATAAACTTTTATTATTTTAAAAGGGAGATAAAAAAAAAAACATTAGGAGAGATAAGCCTTATATATTACATAACATATATTAACTGCAAAAACATTCAAAGATCTATTGAAATTTTTCAATATACAGTCCTTTTTGTAGTGGAATTTAAACTCTTCACTTTTTTATACACTTCAATATTCTATGAAAACAGAATCATCACCACTATGAAAAATGGTTTGATTGTCGTTTGCCTGACATTCAGTGAAAAATATGAAAATCAGGACGAGAACAAATTAAACGTTGATTGTCGTCTTTTTGATGTATAATCCACAATTTTGTTTAGTCAAAACGCCATAAGGTACGTTCCGCAAAGTATGTCGTCGGGATGAAATGGGAATCTGGATTGTAATTGGGAAAGAAGGTATGTTACATGGAGCTGACTTTTTTCCATCTGACAGTTCGATTATGGACTCTTAAAGGATTTGTTACTAAAATGTATTGACCTGAAGAAAACGTGGGTATTACCAAACATGAGGCATTATATTTTGTAATATATTCATTGACACCAGAAGTGGCTGTGTATTTATACGCGCGCGTGGCACAATTTAACGTCAAACGCTGGACGAAAGAAAACCATGTGAAATTTGTGAATATCGAAATTAAGTAAACCCTTGGAAAATCTTTAAGACGTCGTTTCTTTTTTCAAAATGAATACAGATGCAAAGCTAGCATATTGTTAGAAAGGAAGGAAAAGAATCACTTTATCATGATCCGCATCGATCAAAAAGGCCAATAGTGTTAGAATGTGGGTACGGTTGAATACACATTTTCTAACAGTCAATTGCCATGATGCTAATAGACATAACATGCACCGTTCCTTGCATACCCATTTATTTTATTTTTAAGAATCATGATTGATTATTGGTTGCTTAACGTCAAGTGGCAAATATTTCATTCATGTTCGGGACGAGAACTTATTAACAATAAATACAATATGTAGGTCTTGTAATAGAAGACTTGAGATGAAGTTCGGGGAAATTTGGACTGCCACAGGAAAATGAGGGTATATTTGAAAGGGACAGAAATTCTGCCTTGCAACAGGCAACCTACGGACACCTCAAAGAATTGTTGCAAGGGTTCTTAACGTGCAAAGAGCATGGCACTCTCTTTACACGAGGTATCGAATTTAACGTCTCCATTCTGACTGGGCGTAACTGCGTACTTGTACATCCCGCACAGCCAAACGGACGCCCCACCTTGCCAAAGGGTTTACTGCCGGTCGGAAGAAGACCTAAGTGATCATATTCCGCAGTCACCCTTGAGGATTTTTTAGGAATCAAAGACATTCAGTAGTTATAACAAATTGATAAGGGGTTTGCCCATTTTTACTCTCAGCTAGAGAAAAACTTAGGTATTTTAAATATTTGTAACATTTTATGAACAGTAAATTTACAGAAGATGACAACATTTATGATATTTCATGTTAACACTTGGCTAGTAATTCTTTCGAGGATTAAAATTTCACCAGAAAGATAGGATCCAGCGGCTGTTAGAAAGTATTAAAGATATCAGGTTTTGAATTAGATAGGCGTTCCGTGCGTTTGGTATACATAAGATTCTTGTGTCGCGCTCGAATCAGGACAGTTAAGTACTTGAAGAATATTAAAAACCTCAAAAAAAAAATAAAAGTGGTGACAATACTATCAGCTTTGAACGCAGGGCTTTTGAACAAGAGTGATTTTTTGAAATTCGAATGTTGTCCTTCGTAGTCAAAGGTGTTTTTAAATACTTTTTACTTCATTTGCTTGTTTATTTCTATTAGACTTTTAGAACTTTGATATGTCGAGTGTTTTTGAGTGCTACTAATAAGAAATACATATTTAATGCTCATTTGGTGCCTTACATTTGCTTTGATGAAGTTTTGTATTATTATCGCTGGGTCGATGCCATTGCTGGTGACCACAAATCTCAGAGGGTATACATATTCAAATTAAAAATGATAGTGATATTCTAAAAATTTTGAAAATTCTTTGCTGTTAATTCCAATAATCTAATTTGTGATACGAAATAAGTTTAATTGATTGATTTGATAAAAATAGAAATCAGTTTTAATACTTTGTAAACTTTCTTTGTGATCCAAGAATTGAAAAGATATTTTTATGAGTATTAAACATGTTCAAGATTCTGTAATATTATAATTATTGGATTTGTTTATGTTAGTGCATTTATACAACCTAACCTTCAATCCCGTGAAAGCTGATCTTCTGGCTTTGATTGATTCGAATGGTCCTCAAACTGGATGGCAAAAATGGGTAGAGAAATGGAGTAAGCTCTCTGTGAATGCATATTTGAGATCTAAAATTGGAGCTGAACCCACCTGCATTTACAGACCTTGGCCTGAAATTGCTATCAGAGGATATCAGGTATTATTTAACAACTTAATTGATAACCGCATGTGGCCTTAACTGGTGTATAATTAAGAGACGTTTTATTATAGAAAATGTGAATATCGGATCTCATTTCTAATCATCTAATTCACGTTTTACAAACTGCCTCCTGAACCATTGGTAATTCGTAGTAAACTTAATATATATGTTTTGTTTAAACGATCCTAACTTATAAATATTGAAGCAACTGATACAAATGCAGTAAAATTGATTAAGTAATAAAGGATACAGTTTTGACTGTAAATTTTCAGTATATAAAATATTTAATTGTTCAAAATCTAAGGTGCAAAGAGAACCCATGGACCTGAGAAGGTCTGGCTGTTCCGTTTAAGTCCATTTGGATTATAATGCTCACAAACATTTTATATTCATTGCTTCGAGCGAACCTGATGACAACGTGGCTGAACGGAATGCATGAACAGGGCAAGTAACTCGGGTGTTCTGCATAACAATGTAGAAAAGCAACTGGCAGAAAGTTAGAGAAAATTAGATTTAAGATATGAGCTGCGTCGGATAGAAATCGACCTCATGCAAGTATACGTAAAATGTACATTTTTAAGACTTTGATTGATTTTAGAACATTCAAATACGAAATAAAAGACGAATTATGGTCTGTTTTGTAGGTTTCTTATAACAACTCAATTTTCAAACAGTTACAGACTTTTCCGTAGAGTTTTGTTTTCAACCCGAAAAAGGTTAACACAGGTATTAATATTCATTTCCATAAGGTCGATTTCTATCCGACGCAGCTCATACATAAGAGAGGTTATATCATTGTAAAGACACCATAACTTATAAAAATATAAACGAATTCACGCATTTTTTAGGGTTTCTATAACGTTAATATAAAAGCAGTACAGGTATTTTATATTTTAAAGTAAGTGTTTAAAGGGACAACCTAATGCAACAATGTATAAAGTATGAAGCAAAAGTAAGTCTTTATATAAAACCATAAATATCACAACGTTTTATGTTGTTCATTGTTTAATTGATAACCTTTGTATTTTTAGATCGCAAGTTACTCTCCTGCTTTTGACACAAGTTTGGTGGAATTTTTACGAGATGATTTAGGACAGTGGTGGACACATTTGCTTAAAACTCCGGTCGATGGGATGGAAACAATAGCCAAACATTTTATTAAACCATATACGTTCGAACGGAAAACTATTGATTTATCAAGAAATATCAGCTTTGGTGTAAGGATAAATAAAATTCGAAAAATCTACAGAAATAAGGTTGAAGTAATAGGAAAAAATGTCGTGACAGGCGAAGATAAATTGTTTTATGCAGACGCCGTAATTGTAACAGTTCCATTAAACATTCTTCGGCAAATTGATATTGACCTTGGCGAAGATTATCGTAGAGCTATTGGTTATATTCATTATCAACCTTCTACTAAGGTAGCTCTTCAGTGCAGAACAAGGTTTTGGGAGAAGGAAGTTGGACAAGGTGGATTTACGAAAACAAATCTACCAATTGGCCAGTTGCATTATCCTAGCAAGAATGACCCACTACTACCGAACGAAAGAGGGATATTAGTGTCCTATACATGGGAACAAGATGCACTTATCTTTGGTTCCCAAACTAAGAGTGAGGCAATTGAAAGCGCTGTGAGAGAAGTAAGCAAAATTCATCCAGAAATGGGTAAACAGTTTGAAGTCGGTATGGTCCAAGCTTGGTTTAACGACGACGCCGCACAAGGCGCGTATGCTTGTCTCCTTCCTTTTCAGTATAATGAAGGAATGAAAACCCTGATGACTCCAGATCACCCTATTTACTTAGCTGGGGAGGCTATATCATACACCAACGGATGGATACAAGGAGCGATAGAATCTGGTCTAAATGCAGCCTACCATTTGTACAGCAATAATCATTTTCAGCAGCACATGTGTCATGAGTGAAACAATTAACATTTAAATCGTGCATGTGACTTAGTCATATTAATGAAGTTATATCAAACAATTTTTAAAACGTATAATGTGTATGCCGATTAGTAGTACAATTTGAAACTTTATGTACAATATATATTTACAAAAATATTGACAGTTTATTACTTCATGTGTAAATATTCATGTATATTTGAAATTTATGTTCATGTATATTGGAGATGAAATAGTCTATTAGCCAATTACCAATTTGATTTTCTTATCGCAAACTTTTACCACAAGCTGTTTGCCATTTCCAATTGTCGACTGGTTCTTACCCAAAGAAACTGAGTTGTTGTCTAGGCAGAGCCTGATGAAAAAAAAGATAGAAAATTCAAAAGATCTTTTAGAGCACACACAATCTAAGACTCTTGCATCTTCCAATAGTATTAAAACATTTCACTTTTCTACACTTAACACAAATATTTCCCATTCCAAACTATTAGACAGTTTGAAAGAGTTGGTCCTGCTGTGTTTCTTTAAAAAAGAATGGCAAACGTAGATGCAAATATCTTGTCTTAGGGAGTGATAAATCGTACCTTATTTAAAATCACCCTGGTTCAAACAAAAAATTCTCTGAAACTGACATTATCAAGATGTTTGATTTCTTGATTGACAACATATTTCTTATGTTTGGAGGACGTGTTTTTCAACAAACAATCGGCATTCCCATGAGAACCAACTGTGCTCCTCTTCTTGACGACTTGTTCCTTTGTTTATATGAGGCTGATTTTATACAGAAACTTCTTAGGAAGAAACCAAAGAAGTTAGCAATATCTTTTAACTTCACTTTGCGCTATATAAATGATGTTCTCTCAGTTAATAATTTGGAGACTATATTGAACGCATCTATCCCATCGAACTTGAGATAAAGGATACAACAGAAACAGTTAAGTCTGTCTCATATCTTGACTTACATCTAGAATTTGACAATAGTGGCCGGTTGAAAATAAAACTTAACGACAAAACAGATGATTTCAGCTTCCAAATTGTGAACTTTCCATTTTTATGTACAAAATTCCAGCTGCGCCTGTATACGGAGTATATATCTCCCAGTTGATACGATATTCAAAGTGCTTGTATTTCCTATCATGATTTCCTTTTTATATGGTTGCGACTCACAAGGAAGCTATTAAACCAATAGTTCCAAGTGAAGAAGTTGAAATCACCCCTTCGTAAATTTTACGGACGCCATCATGAGTTGGTTGACCGTTATGGAATATCTGTTTCACAGATGACAACGGGTATGTTCCAATTGTTGTAACTACAATCCCCTCCCCTTTTCCCCGAATGTGACCTACCAAATTAGACTTATCACTGGGTTTGTACTTACATAAGCAACACGACGGGTGCCACATGTGGAGCAGGATCTGCTTACCCTTCATGAGCACATGAGATCACCCCCAGTTTTTGGTGGGATTCTTGTTGCTTAGTCTTTAGTTTTCTATGTTATGTGTTGTGAACTGTTGTTTGTCTGTTGTTTTTTTTTTCTAATTAAGCCTTGGCGTTGTCAGTTGATTTTCGACTTGTGAGTTTAAATGTCCCTTTTGGTATCTTTAGCCTCTCTTTTTGAAAGTATTACATAGGCGTTAAAAATTGTAAACAATCTTTACTTAAAAATTACTTGTTATATCAAAAGTTTTTTACTTAAAATAAAAGATAAGATGTCATTGATAAATTTGCAAAGTTACAGATTAGATTTGGAAAGCAGACTATATGTGCTTGTGAAATCATCAAGAAATTTTGTAGAGCACCTAACAGTTCGTAAACTATTTCCGTAAGCGTCCCATGTAAAGGTAAATCCAGATAAGAGCTTTTAAGGCATTGCATATAGTATGTCCATCAACGTGTGAAACATTGAAGTATGTATGTGATCCATATGACCATTTTATTGCATGGAACCACCATATTATTCACGATCGATCGATACCGTTGCTTGTGGACTGCTTTATCTTCATGGGTATCATCAGCTCATAAGTCAAATCTGTGTTTCTGACATGAATCATAACATATCCTTTTTCAATTATCGGTTGATAAAGTAAGAAATTATTAAAAAAAAAAACAAAGGTTCCATCTCCTCAGGGAAAGTTGACCTTAAGTCGAATTAAGCTACGGATGTTATCACGAGTTGGCTCTTATAGTGGTAATGATAAATAATTGAATCATTAATGTTATACGAATTTTCAAATTATGTGTGCCTGTTAGAACACATCTATATCACTGTGGATTTATAATTAATCGTGGAATACTCATTTTCATGGATTTCGTAGGTCACGAATTTAAATGCATGTGGTTGTATGTAGACTTTGGCAAATTGACGAAATCAAATATACACATTATTTCATCAATCCATAAAAAGTGATACTAACAAAACTAAATGAATCTACAGTTTTTCGATTAGATAAACCATCACGAGGAGTGAGCTGATCTCGGGAGCAGCTGAAAAATTATACAGTCTGTACTGAGGTTTGCAAGGTTTCCCTTGACGGGTTGTACTTAGTTGTCGGTTTGTTGAGTAGGTTCACTTTGCGGTAATAATAAACATTGACAATAAGGATAAACAATTTACATGTATTGGCTAATGTGGGGAGTCTCAAGTTCACAGGGACAAAAAAGGACTTGATATGAATTGAATCTTGAACATTTATCGATATTGAATATGTCTAAAAACTAGTAACTGCCAAATAACTGATATTTGTGGTTTTTGGAGAAGAAAAATAGTGCAAGCACCTTAGGCGTTCGATAACGGATCCGAATACTGTTCCTGAACCTTTAGGTTCTAGCCTAGCTAGAATTGGACTCTTATTGAATTGACGCCATCACAAGAGACTCTCTTCTGAAGCGCCAAAGTCCATCTAAAAGTACAGATGTCAAAAACTGAGGCTTGACTGAGACCGCTTGTTTGGTATGGGTAATCTCTAAATTCGTATAGCAGAATTTTCATATATTTCAAATATTTGATTTTATAAAATAAGATTAAGATATCTATTTGTTTATCTATTTTTTTACCTATTATAAGTGAAAGAAAAACATTTCGAGTCACAAAAAGTAAATCAATCATTCAAACAGAGATGTGGAATATACCAATGGGATATTCAAAGTCGAAAACAAACTGACCTATCAAGATATCTAAAAACCAAAAAAGACCAAAAGACAAACAACAGTCTTAAAAAACAGCATCGAAAACTGAAGACTGAGCAACATAAACCCCATCAAAAACTCAGGTGCTCTGAAAAGGCGAGCAGATCCTGTTCCACAAGTGACAACCGGCGTGTTAGCTCAAATTCGGAGATGTCATATTCGAGAAAAAGAGGTCGGAATTAAGGTTACGACGATTGCAACATATCTGTCTTCATCCATAAAACAGATAATTCATAACGGTCAACTAACTTGTTATGGCATCCGTAAAATGTTCGAAGGGATTCACGTTTGTAGTCATATATATATATTGGCAGCGATGACCTCTAACCTCTAGGATTGACTAATCATTTTTGTTCCCTTCCACCGAATTTATACATTATTCTGTCTCTACATTTCTGAAACTAAATTTTCCTAGGGAACTTTCATCTAGAAAAGTACAGGATTGGGATTAACTTCACCTAATTTTGAATTTTTTAGTACCGCTGGGAGGAGTCGGGTACTGCTTATGTTGAGCTGTTGGTCATCTTGATCTTCATCTACCCAGTATACGTAGCCAATGTTTCAGCTCTGGCAGTAACCTGTATAATAAATTTTAACTTCTTTCTTTAGCAAAATTTAAACAATTTAAAATTTGAGTCTTCGAAATTATTATCAGCTCAGTGTTTTTGCTTTTTTTCCCTAAAAGTCCACATTGATAAATTGCGTTTGGTAATAAACTATGATACAAACTCCCATATGTAGAGTCGACCTTAAATGAATTTTCTATTTCTTTAGTTTTATGTCCCTTTTGGTCACATAACTCCGCTAGTTTCTACGTATTTATACATCCCTGACTTTTAAATGTTAAAATTTTGGCGATTCTGATAAAGCTAAATCCAGGAAATCGCTTCGGACGCACAAAATTCATAAAGTATTATTTTCATCAATCCATCTTCATCTTTAATAATTAAAGCTTGCTGTTATAAACACAAATCTTTAATAATTACAGTCTCATTAACAATGAAACAAGACATTGATGCTCACATCTACTGAATCTGTTTCAAGTGGATCAAATGATAATTCTTTCAATTCTTTCTCGTCTAAAGCATTGACGTGAATCTGTTGGTCATTATCAGTAACTGATATACTTCATGAAAAAGACCAGTATTTACTGTCAATATCGGAAAGAAAGTATGGAAAACACGATTTCCCTTTTTGTCTGTAACGCTTTCAAATTTCTGACTGGTACCGATCTTAGGATTGATTCTTCCCATAAATTCTGGATATTCACATCCAGTAATGTTTGTGTATATGATATTTGTGTCATCTATAGTTCCGTTGTTGTTTTTTTTTTCTCTCTTTTGAACAAAACCTAAATATGTTGTGGTGAAGATAAACGATTCTTCTATTCACTGATTGTCAGCCGTTGAGTGTACTCTTTGACGATGGCTATGTTTAGACAGAATATATCTAATTTGATAAGCCTTAGAATATATCAGCAGAGCAGTTGAAATCCTGGCCAGTAGAGTAAGACAAGATTCTAACATTAAAGGTTTTCAAATTAAACTTGATGAAAAACCGCATAGTCTAAAAATTTCCCAATTGGCTGATGACACAGCTCTCTTTCTTAATTCTAAAAATGAAATTAGCCTAGCATTAAACCTAATAGAAATATTCGGAACACTTTCTGTTTTAAAACTCAATAAATCTAAAACAGAAGGTATATGGTTGGGTAGACTCAAACATTGTAAAGAAAAAATTGAAAATATTCACTGGAGCAAAGAACCAATAAAAAGTTTAGGTGTCTACTTTGGGTTAGATAAAGACAAATGTGACAAATTAAATATTGAAAAAATAATGAAACAGTCAAAAAATTAATATTCGATTGGGAAAGAAGAAATTTAACAATGATAGGTCGAATAACAGTTGTTAAGTCACTTATCTTACCCAATCTTACTTTTTTAGCATCGGTTGTCTCCATTCCCCAAATCTACATAAAAGACTTCAAAAAACTTATATATAATTTTATATGGAACAATAAACAAGAAAAAGTTAAACGTTCAACACTTAGCAAAGATCACACAAATGGGGGTCTGAAAATGACAGACATTGACAATTTCTTAAATGCATTACAAATTTCATGGGTTAAACGATTAACTACAAAGGAATTTGCTAATTGGAAAGTCATTCCAACATATTATTTTAACAAATTTGGTAAAAACAACCTTATATTTCATATGATGCCAGACAACATAAACTCAATATCCAATTTAAGTAACACATTACCCTCATTTTACTTGAACATATTAAAGAGCTGGTACAAAGCAAATAATACACCAACAAGTATCATACCAATCACAAATTTTAAAACTATTAGGCAGCAAATGTTGTGGGGTAACAAAAATATAAAATTTAAAGGAAAATGTTTAGTTTATCTTAATTGGATAAAAGATGGTATTATTAACATCAATGATATTATTGATTATAAAGGGCATATTTCACAAAAAGTTATATTGGAGAAATTAACCTCTAAACCTAATTGGATCTCAGAACTTTCAAAATTGAAAAATTAAATTCCAAAACAATGGCTAAATACATTAAAATCTGATATATCCATGAAAACTTCGGTAAAAACAAATTTAAACTTGTCATTGACTGTTAACAGAACAACTAAACTAATTGAAAATATGTTATCTAAAGAAATATACAACCATTTAAATATCAAGAATGACGAGAGACCTATAGGATTCTTTAAATGGAAAAAAATCTTCAAGCTAGAATCAATCACTCCAATAAGTAACATGCTACAATATACTTTTTCTTATTTAATAAATAACAAATATAAAATGTTAAGATGGCAATTGCTCCATTACATCCTCCCATGTAAACAATTACTACATCAATGGAACATAGAAGATACAAGTATGTGTGTCCTGTGTAATTTGACTGAAGACTACGAACACTTTTTTCTCAAATGTCAATACTTTCATGAATTTTGGAATTAAGTATATGCGCTTGTAAGCAAAACAAAGATAGGGTCACATATATTTAATATAAAAACTTTAGTTTTAGGCTATAAAATACATGATCATATGTATCATGATCTAAATCTTTTCTTAACTATCTTAATCTATTCAATTCATAAAAGTACTCATATATCAAATTATAAACAAAAAGGTATAGATGCTTATGCAGTTTTCAGAAATGAATTTTTGAATACATACGAAATTAACAAATTCATTAATGCTAAAAACAGTAAATTTTTAAATGATATAAAAAGATACATATGATCATGAATAGCTAGAAATCTACTATTTTCAGATATACGAAAACTTGTGTAAAATCTCATCATGTATGCATTAAATAGATCTGAACACGTGGTAAGAAATTAAAACAGCATGCTTACTGAAAACGAAAGTACAGTACTTGTCTCCAAACTCATATGCGCATAATTTATTACATGACGGCTCAATCAGAATGTTGAAACTAACTTACGACTCCAAGACTTACCACTTCCAATATTTAATTGAAGTTTAAGCTGTTTGCGAGAACAATCAATAAGACGCATGAATTCATCAGGACAACTGATTAACGGTTCTTTACAAAAGGTTAAGGTCATTGATCATAAAGTTCTAATATTTAGAAACAAAACCGGACAAAACTGTACATTTTCCGTAATCATGCGATCATGTATTTTCCAAAAATGTTTGTATTAAGTATGAGTTGTAAAACTAACTAACTATTTATAAATATGAATTCACTGGGTAATTTCCCTGGTTATTCAGTGACTAATTCACAGGGATACTCGGCCAACTGCTGTAGGTCGAGTAATTTGTCAATACAGCAAAGAAAAGTGCAATAAAGATATTTTTAGATGAAAAAAAAAAATAGAATATATCAAATCACCATCATTGCCAAAATGTCGAATCAAATTGTTTTTCAGGTATAATCTATGCAACATTTGGCAATTTTTCACGACTTGTAGCTTGAAAATAGAACGGTGACCCATACTTTTTTTATATTTTTGAAAAAGCATGGTAAAATATAAATTTTAGCAAAGTATAAGAAAATTTTATCTGAGGAAAAATATACCGAGGATCATCCTTAAAGTTACCAGTATTGCAAACGGCAAAAGGAAAAACAAACAAAAAGATGTAAAAACTTAATGGTTAATGACAAATGGTTGCTTTAACGGATAGCTACAAAGCTGATGTAGAAATCATGTTTTCTGGCACTCTAATATCGGTCATTAAGAGGCCTCGGTAAAATCAACAGGAATTAAAACCTCTAATCGTTGACTTCATTCAGCTTCATTGCCGCGAGCAGCCCGACAAGCAAAATAACCATGCTTGGTTCCGGAAATAAACTTCTGGAAAAGGCAATATTTAAATTCACATTATTATGAATAATCTGAATATAGATCAAATCCGATTATCCGATATCTCGCGTGATGAAGTGAATTCGTGTGTTAGTAGCGCTAAATTAAAGAAGAGGGCCGTATAATATCAAACGGTACAGTTATCACTTTCTCCATTCAGTCAACGCTGTGATGTTTTTTTAAAGAATTATAGTCCTCTTTAGAACATTATAAATATTTATGTAATAATTTATATATACATGGAAAATTTGGTAGCGGTGCAAGATGATCTGAATTATTTTCATTCTCATTTCCCATGTAAGGTGCCATATATGGTGTTATACAGATAAACTCATTATAGATACCAGGATTAAAACTTCGTACGCCAGACGCACGTTTCGTCATCAATAGAATTATTACAATTTCTACTATAATCTAACTATTTTACTCAAAATTTTGAACTGGAACAGAAATTCAACTTTTACACATTAAAAGGATATATATAACTACCCTTAAACATAAGACAATACCAACCACTAAGTCGTGACTCCTACAAATATGCGTACAAAAAAAGTTTTAGAAAAATACTCGAAGAAACAGAGTCTAATGTGCATGATTAGGACAGGAACAAAATGAAGTTTTTTTTTAAAGGGGGATAATTTGTTTCAGATCTTATTTGTTTTAAATTTTATTGTACATGTTGTACTAAATAATTGACTGGCAAGAACAATTAATAGTTTAAATTTCATGCCTTCATCAGGAACGCTCAAACGGGCAATTTAATAAATGTTGTCATAAATCATTTCGGTACCGAAGTACTGACTACTGAGCTGACAATACCCTAGCTGCGAGTGATAGTCCTCCAGCAATGGCATTGATTCAGTGCTGCAAAAATAGAAAGAAAAAACACTTCATAAATCACATGGCTCCGTAGCGATTTTCTGAATTGAATTTCACCAGGAACACTTAAAGATAAATATAAGAAAGTCAAGGATGTGTAAGATCCGAAATAGTTGAAGATCTATTTGGCCAAAAAAAGCACCTAAACATTATAGTCAAATCCATCTAAGGTAAACGTTGCCTGAGGGAGTAAAAATCTTAATGTCTTAATAATTTCTAAATCTTTAAGGAACAAATTGACAAAAACTGTTATAAATCATGTCAGTACAAAGTACAAAGTACAAAGTACTGACTACAGAGTTGACGATACCCCCTTGGAGTAATAGTCCACCAACAGTGGTTTCGATCCAATGCTGTAAAAAATGAAAACAACACTTTATAAATTTAATGTTAACTTATAATAACAAAACAGTATAAAATTTCCAACAAAATTCACTATGTAGAATGTTTCCCACACTGTGGTAGATCACTAAACCAAAGATTTGTTAAGTGTTACAAGGGCACAAGATTTTCAGTTATTTTTTTAAACAATTTTAAACTTTAACAAAAGGACTTTGTTATTTTGAACGTTTGACAAAGTGACCACTTTGGATAGCGGAAATTGATTTGTTAGAAATAAGGAGATGTGGAATGTTTGCTAATGAGGCAACTTTTGAAAAAAGATCAAATATACGAGATGTTAGTACCTATAGGTAACCGTACAGCCTTCAACAATGAGCAGAACCAATATCTCATAGCAAGTTATTTAAAGCCCCGACATAACAAAAAGTGCAAAAATTTAAACGAGTAAACCAACTGCCTGATTAATGTTATAAATATCAAATGAAAAACAAATATGATATACAGCAACAAACGACAACCACTGAAGGCATCTCGACTTCGCCTATCCGACAGTAAAACCCTTGCTACAAATGGGCGTCTGTTTGTCTGTGCCGGATCTAAAAACGCGCGTGCACGTTATGTCTGAGTCGGCGACAAAAAGTGCAATCGCTTTTTTTCAGTGGCAATCTATAATTGCATCCACTTTGCAGAACCAACCTTGTTATTGATTGCTAATGTTTTTGTCCTGCATATCAGTGAAATATTTTGCATCTCAAAGTTAAGCAAAAAGGTTTATCGTACGTATAAAATCAAAACAATTGACTTAGCGAAAACACGAGAAAAATCAGCATAAACAAATACCACACATAATGCTTCGCGAAAAATATTCTACACAATCTTGATACTATTGGGCCAACCTAAATAACATTAATTTTGATTGACACTTAGGTTGTCTAAATCATAGTTTAATAACTATATGCTGAGTCAATCACCAACAGCCATCGCTATGATTAAAAACAGAAAACAGGAAGACAAGTAGTTAATTGTCTGATATTTTAAAAACCTGAATAATTTTTGAAGATCAGACCGGTAAAAAAATCTGTCCTCTATTTATTAATTTCCAACAAATATGTCCTTAACATTAGCTCTTTATAGGAGTAAATGTTCCGAAAAACGAGACAGAAGACACCAAAAGAGAAGTTAATATCATCAGTTTAAAACTGACAATACCACAACTCAAACATTTGTCAAAACCGATGACAAAACAATCCACAAAACACTACATATCAAACTAAAGACGAATCCCACTTACAAATAGGTTGTAGATCCTGCACCACATGCTGTTTCCGTCATGCAAGTACAAAATCCGTGAAATGTCTACTTTGGGGTAGAAAAAACCAGGCAGTATTTGTGGCAAAGACAATTGGAGCATATCCATTGTAATTTGTTACACAGCTATTCCATAGCGGCCGATCAAATCATGATTGCTTCCGTAAAACTTGTCAAGGGACGACTTCAACTTGACCACTAGGTGCACTATAGTCAATAGTTTTCTTTGAAAGCAGCAACCCTATCTATCCTATTGTTATCTTTCCATTTCTTTATAGCAAAAGAGAGGCGAATGATGCCAAATGGGACATTCAAACTCATAAGTCGAAAATATACTGACAAAGCCATGGCAAAAAAAGAAAAGAAACCAAAAGACAATTAATAGTATACGAAACACAGCATAAAAAAACTAATGACTGAGCAAAACGAACGTCACCGAAAACTTGGGGTGATGTCAGGTGCTCAAGGGTAATCAAATCCTGCTCCACATGTTGCGGTCGTCATTCCATAAGCGGTGGAATATACAAAATGAATTTTATGATAATCCCGAGCTTAGGTTTCCTATCATGATTTCTTTGAAAGAGGCTTAGCTTGGGAAAATTGTACAAACAAACCTTATTTTTTGTATATTATTGCGTTGCTGGAATGTTGCTTAAAAGAATTGGAAAAATAACAATAGTAAACGTAAAGCTGAACTGATCTGTTTTTCTCTAATTTTGTTTTCAACTGATCATCATTGTGTCATTAAAAAAATTAGGAAGACGTAACTTAACTAAACATGTCAATTATACAACATTTTTTGGGGTTTCTGCCTTTGGCCTTAAAAACTATTATCGAAAGACAGAAACTGTTTACAGCAAATATTTAAGAAAATACATTTTGACCACAAATATCAATTGACTCTTTCTAGCTGTTGTTGTACTTTCACTTGCCTGTTGTCAAGAGTTTCTCAAAATGAATGAATTAAATAGATTTTTTTCCTTTATCTGCTATTCTGTTTCAGCCATATCCACTTTAACGACCGATATAATTGAAATAAATCACCTGAGTGATCCTAAGTGTTTTAAATTTTAGTTTATGAATTAGATTGAGATGTATGGACCAATATTGATGTCATGGATGCAAACATCTTCCATAGTGCTAAATGCAAATTATTGTTGATTTCTTGAAAACTGAATAACATAAGTGAAATCTCCCAGGAGCAAAAGTGTGCATGCAATGAAGATCAACTGTAAATTACGCAAAATTGTGACAGGGCTACTTTTTGGAATTATTGCCCTTTGATTTTAAACTTTTAGGTTTTTGGATATTATGTTGAAAAGAATAATGATAGAGAGAGTTCTCTAAAATGTTAAAGCCAATTTTTGAAAAACAAACAAATAAAATCTTCAAATCAGGTTATTGATCCTTCATATTTTGATGCCAGATTAGAAAGGACATTATTTTTGTGTGTAGACTTTTCTAATATTTTGTTATCCTAATATTTTGAGTAAATATTAGAAAGGCATATTTCGAAAGATCGATTTCTTGGAGTCTCTAGTTTTATTGAAAGACTAACCTTATGTCAGTATCAGTATCAGTATCAGTATACTTATTACAAATTAAAAAAAAATAACAGAGGAAACATGTTTTGGAATCCTTCTTAAAAGTTTGTCAATTTTGAAATAAAGTTGAATTGCATAATTTTTTTTAAATATTTGTTAATTGACACAGTATTGCATACAACAGCATGCATTCATGTGGACACCTTGAAAACTTCGTTTTATTGTGATAAACGATACATATGATGTATTTCTAATTCTCCACAAATAAAACAATTTTGATATTCAAATTTAAATTTATAAATCTATAATACATACTAACAATTACTTAACATTTTGTAATCTGTACTATTCATAGGTAGTCACATATACATTGTAATGTACATTTAGTATATTTAGGCATGTCTTCTTATATACAGCTCAAAAACGAATAATGTTTATATTATGTTAGAGTATTGACAGAAAATAACCATTTGGTTTTCATAGTTCAATGTGTTATGGAAGTATAATTTAGAATATTTTAGCTAAAATTATCTAATAGAAAAATTAACATGTATAATTCCATCTCACATAAATATTGGTAAATAAAAGGAAATATTTAAATTTCGGAATAAATAATTTAAAAAAATAGACAATTTATCCAAGCTATCAATTTTGAAAATATAACAAAGGATTTGCTTCCTTCCAAAAAAGTCTAAAGGATTATAACGACGAACTGTTTATCCTTATGTAAGCTCTTAATGCCATAAATTAGGGTGTAAATTCATTTGCCGTCCAAATATGTCATAGTGCAACAACTAAGCAGTTAAACAAATCTCCGTGAAACTTTAAAAGTAAACTTTTAATTATTTGAACAATCCCAATATAAATTGGTTCAGTGAATGTAAAATGTGCAAACCCCTAAAAAGGTTTAATTTCTTTTTAATTTGTATTTTCAGTTTTACTAGATTAAGATAAAAATTAAAATGAAAAAAGAACATTCAAAAAAATTTCACGTCAGGAATATAGGTAACGCCTCGAGCATAAAGTGTACAAAATTGAAGCAAATAGTTTCCTTCCATTCATCTGATCAATTTAGGGGAAAACCGTTTTGCAAACTGCAAAGCATGGCTATCATAACAACCCTACTGCTATAATGTAACAAAACAACTAAAATATGTTGAACGCAAAGTAAAAACTTTTAACTGAATACTTCCTTATCTGTTTGATTTTAAAAATTATCAATGTTATACATAACTCTTATTACAAGCTAAATAAAATATTATATTACAAATGTTATTTGTCGTACGTAATACGCTTGTTTCGGTCATCGTACGAATTCTCCGAAATACTTAAATTACAAGCGTCTTTGTGACACCAATTGACAGCACGTTTTATTCACTAGTTTGAGTTTAACAATAAAGGTATAAATTTTTACAAAAGATGATAATTATTTGTAAAAATATTTTACAAGTGTTTAATCTGTAAATAACAAAATCAGTTCTCGACACAACAGAAACTTGTCAGGTATTTGTATATAGGATTTTAATTTATGAATATATTCTTATCATCAACATGATTACAGTTTTTTTTCATCCTTTGCATTGTTCAAACGTCAAGCGCCTTATGATTTACATTCATTCAAAAACTAAGGCATCAATTCTGATTATTTCTGTGATTTGTGAGGACTAGAATACAGATAATCATGATCTGCTTTGTTTAAAAAGTCAAACCTATACAATATATGAATTTCCTTCGAGTTCGGTATTTTTTTTATTTTACTTTTTTTCTATACAAAGTTTCATCCAGAATGAGATGTCTAGTAAGATCAGAAAAGACTGGACAGCCGTGAAACTGCACTGGTTATATTATCCTCATCAAGCTCAGCAGTCAATTGAAAAGCATCGCTAGCAGATTGTAGTTCACCCAAAAACTGGTGAGCTATGCCACACATAATGAGTGTATTCAAGGAATCAGGACGTGAAACGAAAGTTCCGAATTCTGAAAGTGTCCATTGAACATGCTGAAGTTGTTTTAAAGACTGTCTGCAAGACGTAATGTCATGTAGATGGTAGTAACATAGGAAGCTGAGGAAATGTGCAAATGGTAGCGGATGAAAAGTCGTAAATTTGCCCGTAACATCTTGTTGTAATTCTTGCGGAATTAATGATGAATTGTGGTCAACTCGAAAAGAACGAGTTGTAAATGATTTTAATATTGTATAAAGTTTTTCCTTATTCATCAGTTTCAACGCATAGTGTTGGATATGACAAAGTGGGCTACAATTGAAAATTCTTAGATAAATTGTCTCGTCTGAGTATTTCTGCAATGTATATGTTATTACAGTTAATGAGGCTAAGAAATTTTTGTTAACATAGAAGAAAGAAGCTAACATCAGCAATCCTGATACTGCATCTGAATATAAACCGATCATTAAATGACTTAGATCATATTTGTACATAAAGTAATGGCGTTTGTTTGTTAACCTATAGGGATATTTTGTTGTTACTGGAACAAGCTTAAATGCTGCTGATAATTGTAAAGCGAATAACTCTTTGGATAAACCAGTTCTAGAATGATGAAGAAAATTAGACAGCAGTCTTGAAAAGCTTTCCACTCTACCAAAATTAATAATTGAACAATATGTTGGCATAAAATTTTGTATAACTCTGATGTTTTCGCTTATAAACGATTCATTGGTTCTGTAGCATTGGCTTTGATAATCTTGTAGGGTCTCAGAAGATGCAAAACAATGAAATCCTCGCCCATATAAATTCTTGAGTATGGTGGTCAATTTTTTTCTGTTAGAAGTTGTGAACCGTAATAGGAATAAATTATTATCAGGAATAAAATAATGTGATAATGTTGAGTATCTTACACAGTAGATCAGTCTTTTTAGACATGCCATAAAACATGGTATCAAATTATCTGGTCTCCATACATATGGGTCTGTTTCTTCTGAAATCCAAAAAATAAGGGTTTTTAAGAAATATGAACACAACAAACCTTTCAAATCCTCATGTTTCTCTAGTGTTTCCTTCATTAAGATTTTCAACATAGCATAACAAAATAATTGTGTATGGCTGAATGAAAATATAAGAATCTTTTCCGCTACAGAAAATGAAATTCGCCATTCAAGGTTTTCCTTTATGGATCCTTTGCAACCAATTGGAACAAATAACACACCACAAGACATTATTTTGGAAATAAGTTCAGGTGAAGGCCATGACGTACGAGGTCTACTAACCCATGGTTTTGCTTGGCTTATCCATGTGTCGCATTTAAGACAATATGCAAAATCATGTTGATCATATCCATCTGTTATACACGGACCATGAATTTTTGAAGACCATAATGCACTAAAATTTGACAAATGCAATAGCTTATATTGTTCACTTGAAAACAAATACCTCTTATGATTTTTTTCTAACATATTCAAAAGCGATACAGAAACCCTCACTAATGTATGATTATGATATTGAGTTAGAAGATATAATTGTGTAAAACCTGGTGGTGTGTCATCAGTATTCATAATAAACGGTAGCCCTTTGCCTTCAATAACAACTTCCATTTCTGATTCATACACTTGAGCGCAACGATCAATAAACATTAGATCTAAATCACTGCCGTTTAAATTGAGTCCTTCACCTTTACTTCCACTTGTTATTAAAGTATCGCTTCTTCCAATGTCACGTATAACGAAAGCCACCCTCCTAATTCTCACCTCTTCCTCAGATCCAATCCTCTGGCAAAGATATTTGTAAAAATTTAACGATTCGCTTGTTTCTATTGACATTTCCGCCATTTTCAGCATGTCAATCTACAAAACAGAAATATAAATCCTATATTTAATGTCCTATCAGTTTTTCATCTTACCTTGCCTGGAATAAATTAGTATATGTTTTATTTTTGGGAAAAGATGATTGTCATTTTATTACCAATACAGCCGGTCAAAGTTTCTGCATTCCAAATGTCTGACGGAAACCATTGTTATGCTTTATACTAACATGACTAAAAGCAACAGTTGTTATCAGATTTATGTTTACGAATGTAATTTTAACAAGCTAATGAGTGTCATAAAACTTCTTGCTTTATTTCATATATGTTCAATACTTCGCTAGACAAATAACTTCACCAGGCGTGTTGCTATACTCGGATGCATATATAAAATTGTTGCACCTTATCGTAGAGTTTAATTATGCTGCTGCGTAAAACGTATGTTTCAACATTTATTCCATTGATTTAGGAAAATTGTTTTCAAATCTCTCCACTAGGTAGACAAGTACGTACTTGATGTATCCAAAATCTCTTTGATTTTGAACTTTAGGAGATTTTCTGTGTTGATGGGTTTGATAGTGGTTATTTGTTGGCATTGATCAAGGTTTTTGCAGCCGGAAAAGCATTCAAGATATGAGATAATATTTTGATTAGCGTTATTTTCACTAAAGTCATATGAAACGAGTTTCTTGTAATTATAATGTTATTGAAATTATTGAACCAATGCATGCGTATATACTAAACTAAGTCCTGCATGACTTTTTTCTACATTTATGACGAATCTATAACGTATTATCGACAAACATTTTTTTCCTTCAGTGATTGTTGATCGTAAGCTAGTTAAATTTCGAGTTTGTTGCCGTAGTTTACCGAATCGTGACATTGATAAACAATCAAAACATATCACGTTGGACATGAACAATAAGTCAATTGATAGAGCCCTGATATTTTTGTTCATATTTTCCATGCGTTTCCATTTGTTAATTTAACTGTTCCTTACCAGTTGTTAAATGATTTGGTGTATCTAATTTGTTCTTTAGCTATCAATTATTACTATCTAACTTCTAGTGCACGTGTGTTTACATTCTTTCATCACAGTTTTCACCTCACACTGATGTGGGGTGGCCAAAGTTATAATGCGAAGTGACGTAGTTAAGATCACTGCATTGGGAATATATCGGTGAATTATAGTATGGGAAGACAATAATTCAGTAGCAGTACGTTTATGTAGATTTTCATAATCTAAAGGATTTTTTTACAAGAAGGTTCACGTACACTTGTTTTATAATAACACTTTGCCATTCAATAAAATAAAGAATTGAAATGGGGAATATGTCAGAGATAACAACCCGACCAACGAGCAGATAACAGCCGAAGGCCACCAATGGGTCTTCAGCGCAGCGAGAAAATCCCGCACCCGGGGGTGGGCCTCAGCTGGCCCCCAAATAAAAATGTGTACTAGTTCACTGAAAATGGACGTCATACTCAACTCCAAAACATATAAATGAACTAAAATTAAAAAACATACAAGACTAACTAAGGCCAGAGGCTCCTGACTTGGAACAGGCGCAAAAATGCGGCGGGGTTAAACAGTATCTAAAACATATTCAACATTATCTTTTCAAATTGAGGTTTCATATGACTTTAAGTTTGTGAAAGTAAACCAAACCCAGACCTTTAACTTAAAATTAGTTAAAACTTCTTACCTTTAGTGTTTCTTGAAGGTTACTTTTCATTTTTCATTGTCTTATTTGGTTTGTGTTTCCGGCTTCCGTTGTCATTGAACTACCGACATTTTGTCTGTGATAACTTGCTTCAAATTCTTGACAATAAATGATATATAAAGTGACGTTCAAACAAGGAAATTTTACACCTATGGAAAAGTTAGTAGATAACTCATAACCGGGAAAGCGAAAATGGAATGCAATTTAATTAAAAGAAGGAAATTAAAAAAAAAATGTTTTGGGATTTCTTTTTAAATTTATTTCCTGATGTACAGTTCGATTTTATCTCTTTCGTGTGACTATGCACATTTTCTTGATATAGCATTATTCCTAGAATATTTTACACTGTATTTCAACATGCGTACCCTTACTTAAAATCCTCTCTGTCAAAATTGTCATGTAGTTAAATATATTCACAACATACAAATAAATATACAGTTGCTATTTTTTATAGATCGGGATTGATTTTACAGAAAAGAGAATAAGGGTCAAAAGAATAAAAAACAAATATAGGCAGTGTATTGTTTCACGCCTTGAATTTGTTGTAAAGTTTGTAATTTTTGTCTATTTTTATCTGTTTAAATTTAAACTTTCAATTTAGTACTGCGGTCATTTTCTACTCTTAGTAAATTGGCCTTTACTTTCTTTTAATGACTTTCATTTTCATCTGATGAGAACTTTCGATTTCACTTTTATTTGTATATATATATACTTATATTTTTAAACGTCAGTTCAATCCTTATTGGATTTCCTGTCCTTTAATGACGATGTTTAACAATATTTTACGTTTTGCCTATTATCTTGTTAGATAGACACTGTAAATCGCATTAATGATCGGCAAGAAAAGATCTACAAATACGTTAAATTATAAATAATAGTTAGCAGAATCATCATAGGAGTTATTTCCCTTTAGTGACAATTAATGGATTTTGTGTTTCGGGCTAAAACTAAACAAGATAGAGAGAGACTGTTAACAGAAAAAAATATCAAAACAATACAAGATAAAAAAAAATTTTTTTGTCATGAATTCTATTCTAGTCCACAAAGTTTGTATACAGCAGCTACGTAGCTACAGCAGTTACTAAATTCTGGCTATTACTGTCTCCTAGAAAACAGCCATAATCTCATGTTTTCATCCAACAGACTCGGCACTTCATCAAACTATACATATTCCTTTGTTTCATTGAATAACTATCACCAATAATAGATTAAACAAGGATATTGGTTTCCCTTTTCAAGTCTCACAAAGTTTTCTATTAAAATACAACACACATGCGCAAAGTCTACTTTCGAATACATTTCCTCAATTGAATTCCGTATATCAAATGTTTGTAAACATTGACCGATGGAAAGGACAACAATTTGAACTACTTTATATACTACCATATTTGATTTTTTTTTGCTAATATGTTATTAACCAAATTGTTCCTTCCAACCACGACCATGTTTGGCAATGATTGAATATGATTACATAGAGTACATTCAAAATGAAACATTTTATTAGATTTACTGTGGGTTATTATATTGACTATTTAGCAAATATAAAAATCAGAGGATGTGGTAAAATTACCTATGAGACAACTCTCTATCAAATACTATGTGATGAATAAGTTAACAACTATATTTCACGGTACGGCCTTCAACAATGGGCAAAAGCAATACCGCAAGCTTTTAAAGGCCCCAAAATATTTCAAACGATAAAACCAATGACTTGATTTATATATAAAAACAATAAACGAAAAACGAATATGATGTATAGCAATAAACGAAAACCACAGAATCACAGGCTCCTGATTTGGGACAGGCACATACAGAATGGACGGGGTAAAACATTTTTGTGTTTATAAATAAGAACAGACTGTACTTAGTGTTTTTTTTTTTTTTTTTTTTTTTTTTTTTTGTTGGGATGTACAGGTTCCCGGCCACGTCCACTCTGTGTTTTTGTTAGATGTATTTCTATTCGTATCCATCTGATGAATCAAGCCTTTTTCAACTGATTTTTATAGTTCGTTCTTATGTTGTACTGTTACACCACTGTCCCAGGTTAGGGGAGGGTTAGGATCCCACTAGCATGTTTAACCCCGCCACATTATGTATAAAATGTGCCTGTCCCAAATCAGGAGCCTGTAATTCAGTGGTTGTCGTTTGTTGCTGTGTTACGTATTTGTTTTTCGTTCATTTTTGTTTTTGTACATAATTAATTAGGCCGTTAGTTTTCTCGTTTGATTTGTTTTACATTTGTCATTTCGGGGCCTTTTATAGCTGACTATGCGGTATAAGCTTTGCTCATTGTTGAAGGCCGTACGGTGACCTAAAATTGCTAATTTCTGTGTCATTTGGTCTCTTGTTAAGAGTTGTCTCATTGACAAACATACCACATCTTTTTATATATAAAAATCGGTTGAAACAGTTACTGAAAGCTAGTTCAAGAATTCCATGAACGTGTTCAATGCCTACATATAAGTATCGACCGACAGAATGTACAGTATGTAGGATCATTCCAGGACAGTAACATCTTTGTATGCATCTTTTTAAAGACCCATTGGTGGCCTTCGGCTGTTTTCTGCTCTTTGGTCAGGTTGTTGTCTCTTCAACACATTCCCCGTTTCTTAAAAAAGCTTATTTTCTGAATTGTTGATTATTCCATAAATAACTTACATTTTTTATAAAAATGTTAAGGGAAGTTTCCATGGTTCTATGGACAGCCAAAGACAGTTGTCAGGAGTAGTTCCATGCCCCATAGTTGTCGAAGCTGATTGAATAAGGCTTTTCAGAACTAAGTTTTATGGTCCTGTCTTAAGCTTACGCAGCAACATTTCATATTTATAACATATTCAAGGTATACACATTTTTAGTTATGTATATTTATTTTATTTTATTTACTAAGTATAAGAATAATTTACTTCAATTGAATTTGTTAACTTTAAACCAATGCTTTAAATACATAAAGAACCGTAATGATAAGGTTGAAAAACTGAGATCTTTAATTAGTTTTGCATATGTTTTTTATCCAAAAAGAGGAAATGTAAAGTGGGAGTGGTGAGTATAAACTCTAGCTCTATGTTTTATTTCTAGTTAATCATATTACACTTAAATGAAGACGAGTTTCACAAAATGAATCAATGGAGGAATTGACATAGGATAAATCCCTTACTGTGCTATAATCTGCAATGTACTATCTCCGATATACTGCACAGCTCTAATGCATTTTTGTTATACAATTACAGCACATTTCATCAATTCGATACTTTGAACTGCATTGTTTCAAAATATGAAAAATAATAAAGGTTGTAAAAGTTTCTGGACGAGGGAAATACTCCTTTAAAAACTGGTAACTTTCTAGATATTTGTTTAAACATTTAAAACCAAAATCAATGCCCAAGCTAATTAACGCTTGCTAATATTTCTTATCATTTCTGAAATAGTGAAACAAATAACAAAAGTAAATAATAAATATTAGTGTTGTGCTTATTTGGATTCATAATTATTTTCTTTAATATTCAATCCTGTTCATGCTGTTAATGTACTATTTTGGGACCTAATTTTATAAAAGAGGGACAAAAGATACCAGAGGGACAGTCAAACTCATAGATCGAAAACAAACTGACAACGCCATGGCTAAAAATAAAAAGACAAATAGACAAATAATAGTACAGATGACACAACATAGAAAACTAAAGACTAAGCAATACGAACCCCACCAAAAACTGGGGGTGATCTCAGGTGCTCCGGAAGGGTAAGCAGATCCTGCTCCACATGTGGCACCCGTCGTGTTGCTTATGTTATTACAAATCCGGTAAATAGTCTAATTCGGTAAGTCACATTCGTGAAAAGGGAAGGGTATTGTAGTTACGACATAAGGAACATATCCGATATCATCTGTGAAACGGTTATTCCATAACGGTCAACCAACTCGTGATGGCGTCCGTAAAATAAACGAAGGGATGATTTCAACTTCACCATTTGGAACTCTTGGCTTAATATTATGTTTTTAGTATGTGCCTTTATAGGAAAAAATAAATAAGATGCAACGCAATAGACGTTATTCAAACGCGACATGTCTTCAAAATTGGTCATCGAAAACAGTTTTGAAAAATAATGAAGGGAAGAATGATGAAAAATATTATGCTTTTTCTTTGTCCAATGAATTGTGGCTCATCTCTCTTTGATTGAAAGATAAATAAATGTACACAATAACTCTCTAACGTCTGATTTCTTAAGAAAACAATATTTAATACCATCAAACTGAGCTAAAACCCTTTGAAAACGCCAATCAGACAGCAATGCAACGACAAAAATATTCATTGGTTATCTAGAAGGCAACATAGTCATAGTGACTTTCGCATGGTCCAATCCTACATGCATCTAGAAACAATCTAAGATCTGCCATTGTAACTCAATCCATATGATCACTTGACTATTTTAGTAAGGAAAGAGCTAGAACTTTAAACAATACACAATGTATACACACTCGTTCTTTAACCAATAGAACTTGCCCAAGAGCTGTGCACTGCCAATGTCGTTCCCATATGAAATTGTGTTTGCTTTTTAAACAAATCATCAACAAAGAATTCAAGTAAATTGATGACGTCATTAATTTTGTTTAAACAATTACTGTCTAGTATAACTAGCACATACCAATTTGATTGTTTATTAACTATCATATACAGATATAGAATAAAATTTTATCTTATATTCAAAACTTTCCTTGTGGTTTGACTGATATCTAAAAATAAAATATTCTTTTAAAGTTACCAATAAACATTATTTTTTTATATAAAAATCTGTTAGTGACAACAGTACGAGCATGACAAAAATCATTCAGAAGCGGAACTATTTGTCTATAGGACACTATATCTTTTTCGCACTATTAGTGTTCATATGTTTTCTATTCGTTAGATGTGTTTGAGCTTTTGATTTTGCCATTTTATAAAGGACTTTCAGTTTAGAATTTCCCTTTGAGTTCGGTATTTTTTGTTATTTTACTTTTTTCTGTGCTACTGACACAATTTATAACTTTCTTCTCTAACCTTCTCGTTGAAAAAACTAATTTATAAAGAAATTTAGGTTCATACTCTCTCTGGTAAAGTCGACTTTATATCAATTTGGATATTCTACTTGTTTTTGTTGTTTGGTTTTTTTTTTTTTGGAGGTGGGGTCCCTTTTGGTATCTGCGTATTTATACATCCCTGAATTTCGATTGTGAAAGTTTGAGAGTTCCTGATGAAGCTAAATCCAGAAAAACGCTTCGGACGCACGAAATTTGTTAACTGTTATTTTTTTCAAATTTAATGATCAGAGCTCGGTGTAATATACAACATATAAATACAGTTTCAATAACAACGAAATAACACCTTGATGCGTACATCTACTGAATCTGTCGCAAGTGGATCAAATGCAAATCCTTTCAACTCTTCCTCGCCTAAAGAATTGACGTAAATCTTTGGATCATTATCAGTTACTGATATACTTCCTGAAAAAGAATTGTATTTACTGTCGCTGTCGGATAAAAAGTACGGAAGACACGGTTCCCCCTTTTTGTCTGTCACGCTTATAAATGCCTGACTGGCACCAAGCTTAGGATTTCTTACGCCAACAAAAGCATAACTCCACATAGGAATACCTACATCATTTACAATGTAGTTTTGATAGCTTCCACGATATGTTATTCCATTTGATTGGACAATTGCTACAGTTTGTTCACATAAGTCTTTATATTCACACCCTGTAATGTTAGTGTATCTTATATTTCTGTTAACAGCATTTTGGTAGATAATTTTGATCGGAACAAATACCCAGTCGTCCATAGTTCCGTTGTTGGACAACACCGAAATAGTATGTTGTGGTGAAGATAAACGATTTGTTTCTATCCACTTTTGTTGATTTTCAACTTGTCTTAGTTTTTTCCCTACCGGAATGGCTCTACATCTATTCCGTTTCACGTCACATTCGAGATATGGAGAATTTGAACATTCAGGGCAAGCTGGGTATTTTTCGTATTCATAAATATGCTTTGTAAAATATTCACTATATCCATCAATTTGTCTTAATGGAAAGAAACGGTCCATGTGATCATAAGGGTTGTGCATTTTATTTTTGGCAATGACGAAATCATCTTGCGGGTGTGTGCTGCGATTCTTTAATTGTGTGCAAAATATTTCCCAAATTGAGTCAATGAAAGGATGATGAATCCAGAAAAATGGATCCTGAGAACTCGTTTCAAAATTATTCATTTGTCCTCCAATGAAAGAATGAATATTATTGTGCATTGCCTCAAGGTTCGTTCCTCTGTCAGCCGTTGAGTGTACTATTTGACGATGGCTTTGTTTTGACAAAATATTTCTTATTTGATACGGATATATTAGATCACCATCATTGCCAAAATGTCGAACCAAGGGTTTTTTACGGATTGTTTTCCAGTTGGCAAATGGTCCGTTAATTACTTTTCCATTTCCGTTTCCCATGAAGTCCTCGGTAAACATTCTTGATTTCCTAGCTGATCCTCCTATTGCGTCTAATGAGCTTTGCCAATAACACAAAGTAACATTTGGGTTTAATTTTCTAAGTAATTCTTCAAATCTGAAAAAAAAACAATTAAAAAAATTACACAGTGTATTGCATTGTCAGCTAGAAAAAAAATTGTTTTGGTTTTACAGTTTTGAATTTTCGACATGAAGCGTCACCATGCACTCTAGTCATGTTTGTCAGTGCGCTCCCTCATGAATGACTCATCCCTGGTTTTTGTTGAGGTTCGTGTTGCTTAGTCTTAGTTTTTCATGTTTTGTTTTGTATACTGTAATCTTCTGTTAGTTATTTTCTTTTTTTACCATGGCATTGTCAGTTTATTTTCGACTTATAAGTTTGAATGTCCCTCTGGTAACTTTCGCCTCTATTGTATTCATATATGCAACTAATCGAATGTACTTGTCAATTCTCCCATAATTAATTAACTGTTGAATTGATATTTTAGCAAAATATATTTTATATGATGATAATTACTTTAATAACATTGAAAAAAATATGGGAAAAAAAGATAAAGTGACTGTATTGTCTGCCAAAAGTCCCTACTTACATGTAGTATATTCAGAGAAAGTACCCTGTTAGAATCAAATGAATACATTGTAAGAAATGATTTATAAGCAATTTGCTTTAGTCATGAACTACTTGCCATCGGACGTTTGCCTACACAAACAATAATTATACTGTGTCTAACTACTACGGCAATTTAATTCGACTCGATAAGATTTAAAAGCTTTCTTTTCGTTCGTTTCTTTTCGTTCTACAATGTGCTCATTTGGTAATTTAATGAGAAATTAAACAAATTCGTGGTAATGGTAACTTTATTCATCATTTTGCCGTGTATCTTGACTTAATTTTCTATTAAGTTTGTAAGGTTATAGAACATATTACATCTCTCTTACATCTCTAGATCTCAATCTAAAATAGAAAGATGCGTATTAATATTCTATAATTTCATACAAATAAGAAATAAGGACACTTTAATCCTACACTTTATATGTCTGTAAGTGGTCCGTTACGATACTGGATATAAGGTACTTTTTTTTTACTATCGAGTCGACACATTTAATTAAAACAAAAATCACACAGTTTACACTTATTATCAATTGACTTATATTGACATATTACTTAGAACTACTTTGCAATATATACTTCAAAATGAAAAATCTGTGCCATCCAGGGAAGTTTGGACCATAGTGGACAGAATATACCACGCGCTTGGTGTGCATGTTCGAAAAATTGTCATATACATTTGGTGAAAGACTCTGAAAGAAAAAAATGATACTAGAGCAAATGCATAGTTTACTTTTTTGCCCGTGCTAATACATTTTATCATCAAAGATATATATTGTTTGTTTAAATATTAAAGACGGTCTACAAACTTTTTAATGTATTATAACAATACATGTACATGTATAATAATTTAACTGTTCCATGACCTACTAGTTGCAACTTTGGCAGGTTCTGTAAGAAAGTAGTGGATTCATCCAAAGTTTACCGATTCACAATAAGAATGGTTTCGAGTTGCTTGTGGCTGACATTATTTAATGAAATAACAATTTATTGAACTAAAATTATTCTATATTTTTTTTTTTTCATTTTTAAAACCTAGGAAAAAATGTAGATATTCTTGATATTTCGATTTCATTTCATGCACCACAATATTTGACTAAAATCCATAAATTGCTCATTTTGGTGATTTAACTTTACGCTGTAACAAACATAAAATATAGGAAGTGATCATCAAGAATCTGAAATGGGATGTACTAAGATGAGGTTTAGGAATTTGTGTCAGATGTTCGGACTCGTTGTTTTTTTCCTTCACTACAGGGTAAAATATTTTGCCCCATAACACCTATTTTTCTTTTCATATACGACTTCAACAGCTCTTAAATGGTGATTTACCAAAATTTAAGCAGATTCTAGATTTGTTTTCTTTCAATTGGAGAACAAAATAATACCAATGCAAGTATAAGGTAAAAGTCCGATTCAGACTTTTGCCGCCATTTTTTAAAAATCAAATATCTCGAAAAGGTGGTCCATAACCTATAAATACTTTTAGCTTATTTTGTGCCTTAACTAATGCTCTTTTGACTTATAGTATCAATTTTAAATTCTTGATTTTTTTAATTTCAAGTAAGTACATCCTTAACCAATAAAGAATCATCATGCATTTTGACCGCTATAGATGTGTATAATTTAAGACTCTCCGTAAAATTCAGCTACAGTGTAGAACTTTATCAAACACTGTAAGTGATACTTCAGTACTATTATTAGGATTTTCATAAATGTTCTGATATGAGTCTATATAGCAAGTCAAACCTATAATTGTGTTTTAAGGAGAATGACACGCTATGATAGGCTGCTAAGCTGATTTAAAGGGTAAATTGTTTTTTCCAATATCAGTCAAAATCAAGCAGCCCTTTCGAAACATATGAATGATGGAAGAAGGTGTTTATTTTTTTTTCGGGGAAGGGGTTGTCGTAAAGCAAGAAATATATAAATAAGGAGATGTGGTATGAAAAGTTTGTTTGTAATATTAGAACAAACCTGTTTGCAGCCGATCTATATCTTAATAAATTCTTCGAATGTTTTAATGACCAAAATCGATAAGTTTATGTTTTTAATCAACTCTATAATACTTTTCACTAAAACTTGTTGGCGTACTGAGATTTAGAGATGTAATAGAAGTAAAGAATGTTGATAGCAGTATCTAATTTATTTTATTTTAGTAATTTTTCACTGCTTTAGCTTGTACTCTAGATACTGGGTTACCAAGTTGCCAAATTAATCTAAACCGACACGGTTAGCTAAATTTACTGATTTACACCAATTGTCATGGTGGTGCTCCTTATAAAAGAGGCTGATATACAGGTCATACATAAATAAATTCTACGTCATATACAATTGTACACATGCAGAACATGTAGGATAACGTCATTTTAACTGCCCAAACAGCAAATTAAACCTTAAAAGAGATAGTGTCTCAATTTTTAGTACAGGATCAATATATTATATTTTAAATTGTTATTTCAGATTTCATTATCATTTCTTTCTAGTTTCGGAGAAGTGAACACTACTGAACTGTCTATTCTACTTACAAGTACACTTGGTACAATCAAAAACCTGGTAAGAAATTGTTCAAATAAGGCCTTTGAAAACAGTGGAATTAATTACGTTTGGAGTGTCAAAATTCATTAGAAGTACTTGATGAATTGCATGCTTATATTGGTGATTTCGAATCTGTTCAAAGTTTTGATTTTTCTACCCTATATACCACTTTGCCTCATAATATTATTAAGAAAAAATTCACACACCTAATTAAATGACTTAAATGGGCATTCAAAAATTTAGAATGCGAATATACATGTTCAAACTCTTTTAGGTCATTTTATAGCAACAACAAACAAAAGAACTATGTCAATTGGACCTGCTTTGATACTATAACTGGCCTTAAATATTTAATAGATAATATTTTTGTTCGCTATTGAGATTCAGTATATCATCAAGTTATCGGAATTCCAATGGGGACTAACTGTGCACCACTTATTGCGGACCTGTTTATATATTGTTATGAGTTAAAATGTATGACTAAAATCAGCAAAGACCCATCGAAACAACATCTGATACAAAAATTTAATAACACTTTTAGATATTTGGATGATATATTGGCTCTCAATAATGACGACTTCAGTATGTATACTAAAGAGATTCATCCGGCTGAACTGACTTTGAATAAAGCTGATACTAACAATGAACTCTGCCCTTTTCTGGATCTTGATATCTATATCTTTAATGGGAAGCTTAATACCAAAATTTATGGTAAAATAGATGATTTTTTATTTCCTATTGTTAATTATCAATTTTAGATGGTTACGTTCCTTTGTCACCATCTTATGATGTTTATATATCTCAACTTGTTCGATTCGCTCGTGTATGTAACAACGTATTTGATTTTAATGAAAGAAATCTCTGTATTACTGAAAAATTATTACACCAGGGTTTTCGATCTCACAAACTACTAGTAGTTAAAACATTTACTAAATTTTATCATCGGTACAAGGACATCATTCGTAAATATAATTCAACATGCAGACATCTTATCTATACGTGCAGGTTTTTCACATCCAATCTTTCATGGTAATATTCTTTACAAAGTACAAAAATGTCGGCATTCACCTCGAAAGCTAACCAAACCTTTTAACAGACTTATTCAGAAGGGATATAGTTACGATACTGTTACCAGGTCATTAAAGATGGAATATTTTGGTATTAATACTGATTCACTCATAGGGTCTTTGCATCGAAATTAAACACATTTATTCTAAAAACCAGTTGTTGGCATGATACGGGTTATGTTCTTCTCATATAGTTTATGATAGTATGATATTAAACCCCACACGGGAGGGATTGTGCTTGATTTTCATATGATGAAGACATAATCTTTCAATCAGTTAAATTGAGGTCTGGAGCTGGCATGTCGGTAACTGCTAGGAGTCCTCTGTTTATATATGTATCATTGTCATTTTGCTTAGTTCTTTTTGTCACCTATTCTGAAATCGGACTCGGACTTCTTTTAACTGAATTTTACTGTGCGTATTGCTGTGTGTTTGTTTTTCTACATTAGCTAGAGGTAAAGGAGAGGGTTGAGATCTCACTAAACATGTTTAACCCTGCCGCTTTTTGTGCCTGTCCCAAGTCAGGAGATTCTGGCCTTTGTTAGTCTTGTATGATTTTAAATTTTAGTTCATTTCTATGTTTTGGAGTTAAGTATGACGTCCATTTTCGCTGAACTAGTGCACATTTTTGTTTAGTGGCCAGCAGAAGCCCGCCTCTGGGTGCGGAATTTTCTCGCTGTGTTGAAGACTCATTGGTGGCCCTCGGCTGTATTCTGCTCTTTGGTCGGGTTGTTGTCTCTTTGACACATTCACCATTTCCATTCTCAATTTTAGTTTCAAGAAATCAAAATAAGAAACGGTTGAATTGCTTACACTCAGTGAAAAAGACACAATGTCAATTATCTATACTCACTGTATCTTGCTTTAAAGCATTAAAAGCTGCAAAAAGTCCCTCTCGTTCTTCTTTTGGAATAGCTCGGCATTCACGTCTTATACGTTTGACTGGGTGCCAATAAAAATCTTCTCTGATTCGTAAGTCAATCTCTCTTCCCACTTCACCAATCCAATCCGTGTTACTGAATTTCTCGTGGATGCACTCGTACTGAGCTGTTTTATTGCGTAAGTTGCATATAAATAGGTCGTCTGGTAGTCCGGAATTTAAGACATCACATTCAACAACATTTACACAGTCTTTACAGGTGAGTACAAGCAACAGAATGAGAATCATTTCAAGCTAAAATTAATATTAAAAATCGATAAAAACGGATCTTGTATTATCTCTGGCCAAAAAAAAAATCATTTAAAAAGTAACAGCCGTGATAGGAGATGAACGAAATGGTCCTACGACACCGGCAAATTGCATAAGGGGACGACCATTTATCCTCAAGGGGAGGGGGTATGTTTTTTTTTCTTAAAAAAAAACATTCTGATCCCCGATTTGATGACAAAAACTATTGTGGTCAAGCAGATGACAAAAAAAATTATTCTGAATCCAGATTTCCCCCATACCTTATAATGTCCCTCTGGCATCTTTCGCCCCTCTCTAATAGTGTTAAATTTTGAAAAAAAATAATTTGATTGTGAGCGTCGAAAAAAATGTTCGCGCTTTGCACGAAAAACAATTTCTGACTCATTGATCCCTTTCCCCATTCAGTCAATGCTATGTCGTTTCTTTTGTGTATTTTAATCCTTGTTTGTGTAATTATAGGAAAAACAGTAGTACTAACACTTTCTAAATTTACACTTCTTTATAATAAAACCCTGGACAAAAAAATTATGCGTGATATTAGCACTTTTTTATTCTGTTTTAGAAATTGAAGTCAAATGGTGGCATGACCATCTAATATAACGAAACCGTTTTGTAGTATTCATGGCCATCGTGATTTTACATCAAATTAAAGACATTTTGGAAGCCTTTTCGAATAATTCTAAAGAAAATTTTCCCTTTGTTTCAAACATTACATACTAAATATACACACTGCAGTTATTTATAAATAACTTTTGAAAAATATATTATACCCTTACAGCCAATCACAGCGTTCCAAAGTTGACTTCCTTTACCTGCCTTGTGTAAACAAAAGGCCAACGTAAAGCCAGGAAAATGAAATACTACTTTTTTTCTATATAAAATTATCTGTAATAATGTAAATTTACAAGGTTCATTAATTTTGATCAGAATTATTTGTCTTACAGTGCCCGATTTGGTGTTTTGTTTAGCAAACAATTTACGAAAAACGAAGGATGGCATACATGCACTTACTAAAATATCAAGATACTAGTAATAAAACCTACCCATAGACAGCTTCCAACTTTTCTCACAAAAATATGTGGTCCTTAATGTTAAAAGAACCATGGAATTTTACTACTGTGTGTAGGTTAGCTTAAAGTAATACACTCGTACGTATTACAAAATTTACCAGTCTTGACACCAACTGTCACTGAATTTCGTTACAAATTAAAAAAGAAAAGGAAAAAACGTAAAAACAAACAAATAGAGAGAAAATATTATATTACATTTAGAACACACAATCCATATCGAAGATGCACAGCTGTTTTATGAAACGTTAATGATAATTGGTAATAAATATCATAAATGCAAAACAATTTATTCATGGTCTAGCAAAATATTTCTAAATTTGAATTTAATAACACTATTTAACACCTCTATGTTATATAATGTTATTTATGATAAATCTGCGCTACTAATTTGGTTAGTCTGAAATATTTATCTATCGTTATAATAACTATGGTAAAATGACCACATCTGGGTTTGTTTTGTTTTGTTTTTTTTGTTTGTTTTTTTGTGTGCTTATTTTCAAGTATTTGATGATATATTATCGAGATATACAATGTATAGCGATCGTCGTTGGCATACGTCCACAACATTAAGATTCAGTCTGTGGTTAAAGTATTTGTAGACATCAATAACTTTATCAAAACTTTATGGTAACTTTGACAGAAGCTTCTTCATGACAAAAAACAGCATCCAGAGCATAGTTTTAGAAACATTTTGTTAAATTTTTTTCCATATTTTACTGATAAATAGCCTTTGTGCAGTAAAACCTACCAATTGACGGCTTCAAACTGTCGTTTCAAAATATCTTCGGGCCTTAATATAACTGGTTATCCATATTGTAAATGTATAACATTCTATTTTTATGTATATGGTGTGGTAAAATTTTTCATAAATTGATTATCTAACGTAATTTTAAACAAATTCGCACTACTAATTTGATGAGTTTGAAATATTTAATTGCTATATTAACTTGTTTTTAAAATTGTAGCCACATCAGGTTTATATAATTACATTGCTCGAACATGATGTAAGGCAATCCTAAAATGCATGGTATACATGCACATGTACCGAAATGGGATTCATCAATAATACAGAAACTTATTAGTACATTGATGCAAATGTGTACATCTTGTAGTAGAAAATATAACCTTCCTAAAATCTGTCCGAATAGAATGGAATGTAATGGAATGTACAAAAAAAATGTACGTTGACGCTCAACAGATAATCTTTCATTCATATTCAAAGAGCATGTGTAAGTACATATAGTATGAGCTCGCTTTCAATTATTGCTGGTCTTTTATTAGATCTCGTAAAATTAAGGAAACTCGATGTCTGACCCTACCTAATTGTCCCTGTTATTTCAACCTGCTTCCGAATTTATTGAGTTGGTACGGGTTTTTTTCTGTGAGAGTTGTTTGTATTTCCAAAACAAAGGTCTCTTATTTTAAGTTGAATTGTTGAGTTGCCTCCCGTTGTCCACTTTTTAACATTATCAATATATATAATTTTTACTCTTGCAGTATCTCCGCCTGTTCCTTTTTAACTGCTTAGTAATAATGAAATAATTTGCAATTTTTTTTTTCCTTTTTAAATATGAATATTAAAAGTTCTACAATCGGAAAATTGACAGTTAAGCAATATGTCCTTTTCCATATAGTTATTATTCCAAAGATATACTTCTCTTTCATATGTGTTGGTCTTACATACATTGTAGTTCGCCATTCAAAGTCCTCTGTCAAATGACAATACCAAAATGTCGTCACCCAACTTTATGACGTATTCCATTTGCAAATTTGTCCGGCTATATACAGTTGGGTGCAGACCAAGCATTACATGTAAACGGGCGGAAAAAGTTAACGCGGCGTTTACTCGCGTGCACTTCAAGTAAACGCCGCGTTAACTGTGCGTTAACTCGGAAATTTCAGTAGACATAAAAAGTAAACGGCCGTTTACTTTCGCGTTTACCTTCGCGTTAACGCAAAATCGGCGCGTCTTCTAATTTTGTAAAGAGTAAACGGGCGTTTACTTTCGCGTTTACTTCCGCGTTAACGTGAAAAAGGCGCGTCTTCTAATTTCGTCAAAAGTAAACGCACGTTTACTATTTGTAGTAAACGCGCGTTAACGCAAATTGTCATCGTATCCTGGATACACTGACCTTAAATATCAAATGATAAAGTACATCAAAATTAAATGACCAACTGTTCATTTTCGATTGACATTAACAGTTAATTAATAATGTAATAACACCTCTTAAATTAATTGAAAATTGATCATAGTAAATTTCTTTTTTCTGCACAAACAAACAGTTCAAGCATGTCCTTCTTTTATTCAAATAATTAAATCATCACCAAAATCCAGCATTTTTCACATCTCAGACTGTCCAACTCAGGATGACTCGTTTAACAAAATTAATTGACCTCATTAACCAAAAATGACCATATCTGCACTTCATCAAGTAAATATATATAGCCGCACAGTAATTCAGTTATATTTTTAGGTCAGGAGGGACTGTATAATACAAATGACAGCAATATTGGAAAACAATGACTAAAAAATTTGGTTCGCATCAATTTATAGTGCCAGCATGTCCTGTTTTTATTAAAAATATTGAATCGTATACAAATATCAGTAGTTTTCATACCTCAGACTGACTCGTATAAACAAAATTATTTTTCCGCATCAACCAAAACTGACATAATTTGCTCTTTTTTATGTAAATCTTATAGTTGCATACCAAATCAGTAATATTTTTATATCAGTATGGATTGTATAATACAAATGACAGCAATATTGGAAAACAATAACTAAAAAATTTGGTTCGCATCAATTTATAGTGCCAGCATGTCCTCTTTTTATTCAAAATATCTAATCGTAAACAAATATCTGTAGTTTTTATACCTCAGGCTGACTCGTATAACAAAATTATTTGTCTGCATCTACCAAAACTGACCATATTTGCACTTTATCAAGTCAATCTGTATAGCTGCACAGTAATTCAGTTATATTTTTAGGTCAGGAGGGACTGTATAATACAAATTACAGAAATATTGGACCATAATGACTAAAAAATTTGGTTCGCATCAATTGAGAGTGCCAAAATGTCCTGTTTTTATTCAAAATATTGAATCGTAAACAAATATCAGTAGTTTTCATACCTCAGACTGACTCGTATAACAAAATTACTTGTCCGCATCAACCAAAACTGACCTAATTTGCTCTTTCTTATGTAAATCTTATAGTTGCATAGTAAATCAGTTATATTTTTATGTAAGGATGGATTGTACAAAACAAATGATAGCAATATTGGACAACAATGACTACAAAATTTTGTTCGCATGTATTGAGAAAGCCAAAATGTCCTGTTTTTATTCAAATATTGAATCGTTAACAAATATCAGTAGTTTTCATACCTCAGACTGACTCGTATAACAAAATTACTTGTCTGCATCAACCAAAACTGACCTAATTTGCTCTTTTTTATGTTAATCTTATAGTTGCATAGTAAATCAGTTATATTTTTATGTAAGGATGGATTGTATAAAACAAATGATAGCAATATTGGACCACAATGACTACAAAATTTTGTTCGCATCAATTGAGAAAGCCAAAATGTCTTGTTTTTATTCAAAATATTGAATCGTAAACAAATATCAGTAGTTTTCATACCTCAGACTGACTCGTATAACAAATTTTTTTTCCGCATCAACCAAAACTGACCTAATTTGCTCTTTTTTATGTAAATCTTATAGTCGCATTCTAAATCAGTAATTTTTTTATATCAGTATGGATTGTATAATGCAAATGACAGCAATATTGGAAAACAATAACTAAAAAATTTGGTTTGCATCAATTTATAGTGCCAGCATGTCCTCTTTTTATTCAAAATATCTAATCGTAAACAAATATAAGTATTTTTTATACCTCAGACTGACTCTAATAACAAAATCATTTGTCTGCATCAACCAAAACTGACCATATTTGCACTTTATAAAGTCAATCTATATAGCTACACAGTAATTCAGTTATATTTTAGGTCAGGAGGGACTGTATAATACAAATTACAGAAATATTTGACCACAATGACTAAAAAATTTGGTTCGCATCAATTTATAGTGCCAGCATGTCCTCTTTTTATTCAAAATATCTAATCGTGAACAAATATCAGTAGTTTTTATACCTCAGACTTGACTCGTATAACAAAATTATTTGTCTGCATCAACCAAAACTGACCTAATTTGCTCTTTTGTATGTAAATCTTATAATCACATAGTAAATCAGATATATTTTTATGTAAGGATGGATTGTATAATACAAATTACAGAAATATTGGACCACAATGAGTAAAAAATTTGGTTCGCATCAATTGAGAGTGCCAAAATGTCCTGTTTTTATTCAAAATATTGAATCGTTAACAAATATCAGTAGTTTTCATACCTCAGACTGACTCGTATAACAAAATTACTTGTCCGCATCAAGCAAAACTGACCTAATTTGCTCTTTTTTATGTAAATCTTATAGTTGCAAAGTAAATCAGTTATGTTTTTATGTAAGGATGGATTGTATAAAACAAATGACAGCAATATTGGACCACAATGACTACAAAATTTTGTTTGCATCAATTGAGAGTGCCAAAATGTCCTGTTTTTATTCAAAATACTGAATCGTAAACAAATATCAGTAGTTTTCATACCTGAGACTGACTCGTATAACACAGTTTTTTAAAGAGGGACTGTATAATACAAATGACAGCAATATTGTAAAACAGTGACTAAAAAATTTGGTTCGCATCAATGTATAGTGCCAGCATGTCCTTTTTTTATTCAAAATATTGAATTGTAAACAAATATCAGTAGATTTCATACCTCAGACTGACTCGTATAACAAAATTATTTGTCTGCTTCTACCAAAACTGACCATATTTGCAATTTATCAAGTCAATCAATATAGCTGCACAGTAATTCAGTTACATTTTTAGGTCAGGAGGGACTGTATAATACAAATTACAGAAATATTGGACCACAATGACTAAAAAATTTGGTTCGCATCAATTGAGAGTGCCAAAATGTCCTGTTTTTATTCAAAATATTGAATCGTAAACAAATATCAGTATTTTTTTTACCTCAGACTGACTCGTATAACAAAATTACTTGTCTGCATCAACCAAAACTGACCTAATTTGCTCTTTTTTATGTAAATCTTATAGTTGCATAGTAAATCAGTTATATTTTTATGTAAGGATGGATTGTACAAAACAAATGATAGCAATATTGGACCACAATGACTAAAAAATTTGGTTCGCATCACTTTATAGTGCCAGCATGTCCTATTTTTATTCAAAATATTGAATTGTAAACAAATATCAGTAGTTTTCATACCTCAGACTGACTCGTATAACAAAATTATTTGTCTGCATCTACCAAAACTGACCATATTTGCACTTTATCAAGTCAATCTATATAGCTGCACAGTAATATAGTTACATTTTTAGGTCAGGAGGGACTGTATAATACAAATTACAGAAATATTGGACCACAATGACTAAAAAATTTGGTTCGCATCAATTGAGAGTGCCAAAATGTCCTGTTTTTATTCAAAATATTGAATCGTTAACAAATATCAGTAGTTTTCATACCTCAGACTGACTCGTATAACAAAATTACTTGTCCGCATCAAGCAAAACTGACCTAATTTGCTCTTTTTTATGTAAATCTTATAGTTGCAAAGTAAATCAGTTATGTTTTTATGTAAGGATGGATTGTATAAAACAAATGACAGCAATATTGGACCACAATGACTACAAAATTTTGTTCGCATCAATTGAGAGTGCCAAAATGTCCTGTTTTTATTCAAAATACTGAATCGTAAACAAATATCAGTAGTTTTCATACCTGAGACTGACTCGTATAACACAGTTTTTTAAAGAGGGACTGTATAATACAAATGACAGCAATATTGTAAAACAGTGACTAAAAAATTTGATTCGCATCAATTTATAGTGCCAGCATGTCCTATTTTTATTCAAAATATTGAATTGTAAACAAATATCAGTAGTTTTCATACCTCAGACTGACTCGTATAACAAAATTATTTGTCTGCATCTACCAAAACTGACCATATTTGCAATTTATCAAGTCAATCTATATAGCTGCACAGTAATTCAGTTACATTTTTAGGTCAGGAGGGACTGTATAATACAAATTACAGAAATATTGGACCACAATGACTAAAAAATTTGGTTCGCATCAATTGAGAGTGCCAAAATGTCCTGTTTTTATTCAAAATATTGAATCGTAAACAAATATCAGTAGTTTTCATACCTCAGACTGACTCGTATAACAAAATTACTTGTCCGCATTAACCAAAACTGACCTAATTTGCTCTTTTTTATGTAAATCTTATAGTTGCATAGTAAATCATTTATGTTTTTATGTAAGGATGGATTGTACAAAACAAATGATAGCAATATTGGACCACAATGATTACAAAATTTTGTTCGCATCAATTGAGAAAGCCAAAATGTCCTGTTTTTATTCAAAATATTGAATCGTAAACAAATATCAGTACTTATCAAACCTCAGACTGACTCGTATAACAAAATTACTTGTCCGCATCAACCAAAACTGACCTAATTTGCTCTTTTTTTTGTTAATCTTATAGTTGCATAGTAAATCAGTTATATTTTTAGGTCAGGTTGGACTGTATAATACAAATTACAGAAATATTGGACCACAATGACTAAAAAATTTGGTTTGCATCAATTTATAGTGCCAGCATGTCCTCTTTTTATTCAAAATATCTAATCGTGAACAAATATCAGTAGTTTTTATACCTCAGACTGACTTGTATAACAAAATTATTTGTCTGCATCAACCAAAACTGACCTAATTTGCTCTTTTTTATGTTAATCTTATAATCGCATAGTAAATCAGTTATATTTTTATGTAAGGATGGATTGTATAAAACAAATGATAGCAATATTGGACCACAATGACTACAAAATTTTGTTTGCATCAATTGAGAGTGCCAAAATGTCCTGTTTTTATACAAAATATTGAATCGTAAACAAATATCAGTAGTTTTCATACCTCGGACTGACTCGTATAACAAAATTACTTGTCCGCATCAACCAAAACTGACCTAATTTGATCTTTTTTATGTAAATCTTATAGTTGCATAGTAAATCTTATAGTTGCATAGTAAATCAGTTATATTTTTATGTAAAGATGGATTGTATAAAACAGATGATAGCAATATTGGACCACAATGACTACAAAATTTTGTTCGCATCAATTGAGAGTGCCAAAATGTCCTGTTTTTATTCAAAATACTGAATTGTAAACAAGTATCAGTAGTTTTCATACCTCAGACTGGCTCGTATAACAAAATTACTTGTCCGAATCAACCAAAACTGACCTAATTTGCTCTTTTTTATGTAAATCTTATAGTTGCATAGTAAATCAGTTATATTTTTATGTAAAGAGGGACTGTATAATACAAATGACAGCAATATTGGAAAACAATGACTAAAAAATTTGGTTCGCATCAATTTATAGTGCCAGCATCTCCTATTTTTATTCAAAATATTGAATCGTAAGGAAATATCAGTAGTTTTCATACTTCAGACTGATTCGTATAAGAAAATAATTGGTCCGCATCAACCAAAACTGACTATATTTGCACTATAGCATGCTAATCTATATAGCTGCATAGTAAACCAGTTATATTTTTAGGTCAGGAGGAACTGTATAAAACAGATGACAGTAATATTAGAAAACAATGACTACACAATTTTGTTCGCATCAAGTTATAGTGCCAGCATGTCCTCTTTTTATTCAAAATATTGAATCGTAAACAAATTTTAGTGTTTTCTTACCTTAGACTGACTCATATAACAAAATTATTTGTCCGCATCAACATGATCAACCAAAACTGACCATATTTGCCCGTTATTATGGAAATCTTGATAGTTGCATAATGAACTGTCACTTAAGTCAGTAGTTCGGGATGGTTTGTATTTAAAACAAAACTTAATATTTAACGGCATCATCCAACACTGACATGACTGATTAAAGTAATTTATAATGAAAAGTACGAGTTGACATGTATCCAAATTATGAGGAGGTCTATTCTTGGAAAAGTGTACTGTTAATATATTATGGGGGTTGATTGATTTCGTTTGTAGCCTAACGTCCAGGGGCAATTTTTTTTTTTTCATGTTCAGAACGAGTATATTTTTTCGGACGTCCCAGATATCATTTATAGTCGTTATGGATAAGTCTGTCTAAATTGACGAGATGGTACAAATGTACATACTTATACAACACCTGATCAATATCCCAATATATACACTGTACAATTTTCGATCAAACATTTGGCAAAATAGAATCTTGAATCATGTAAATCCAAGGCAAACAAGGTGAATTACGATTAAAAATCCTTGTATTAAATGCATAGAGTTATATTTAGGAAGAGACTGTTAAAAATGGGGAACGAAGCAACGTAAACCATGATGTTTATATCCCATCATATACAAATATTTTTCTGATGTGTTGGATAACCTTTCTATTTGCCTCGATATTTGTACATGTAACTTTTGAAAAGAAAATATAGAAAATCCGCTACTCGGGAAAATTATTGGAACTGATTTTTTGTAATTAATAAAAGTTAATATTTCGAATTAAGTGTTTTTGAATTATTCTGGTTTGAAACACTTGTACATAAAATATTAAGATACAAGTCGTTTTAATTAAAAATAAATGTACAAATGAACACGAAGTTTATTTCTTAATTTACACAATCAGTTAACGCGAAAAGTAAACGCGCGTTTACTTTCAAGTGCACGTAGAAATACACTTGTGAAATCTGTAGTAAACGCCCGTTTACTTTTAAGTGCACGTAAAAATAAACTTGTGAAATCTGAAGTAAACGCCCGTTTACTACTGACTAAACGGACACATAGTAAACGCCCGTTTACTCGGGTAGACATTAGAAATTTCCATTTTGACCGCGTTAACGTAATTATAGTAAACGCGCGTTTACTAGTAAACGCGAAAATTGAAGTTAACTAACGAAATATGTGCACGCGGCGTTAACTTGCGTTTACTTTATGTAATGCTTGGTCTGCACCCAACTGTACATGCAAAGTGTAACAAATTACGTCTTCTTTTTCGTGGAACAAGAATTAACTGTGGCAAACATTTAATTCACCTCGACTTTTTTTGGATTTTTTTTTATGGCTAATGGAAATTTATAGTTTGTTTCACTATTGCTACATATAGTTTGTCGACAAAATATATACAAATTTAATTATGACCCGTAGAAAAGATGAATATCAAAAATTGTCAACTCTAAATGGTTGATTCCCTTGGGTCACCCGAAGTGAAATAACTTTTTCGAGTTGCCAATTATGGATATTGCCCGGTTTTAAGAACTACTGTTACAATTGTTTTATTATGCCGAACTAACAGTAGAAGGTCATTCCGAATCACTGAAAGTATATATGTCCCAGTTTGGGGGAGAGGGTTTGACACCAGCAAACAAGTTTAACCCCGCCACTTTCTGTATGTACCTGTCCCAAGTCAGGAGCCTGTAATTCAGTGGTTACCGTTTGTGTGCTCTATATCATATTTGTTTTTCGTTCATTGTTTTGAACATAAACTAGGCCGTTAGTAATCTCGTTTGAATTTGTCGTTTTGTGGCCTTTTATAGCTGACTATGCGGTATGGGTTTTGCTCATTGTTGAAGTTTGTGCGGCAACCTATAGTTGTTAACTTCTATGTCAGTTGGTCTCTGGTAGAGAATTGTCGCATTGGCAATCATACCACATCTTATTTTTATAATGAAGGACATGCCTTACTATAGTAACAGATGGCCAAAGACTTCAGTCAGAGCATCATTCTTTGTCATGGAATGCCTCGTGTGTACAACAAAAGTAGACGTTTTCTGTAAAAATAGTTACGGCTCTTTAAAGAAACGTTTGTTGGAGTTATCATCGGCATTATTCCGAAACCTTTTTTTTTCTTGTCATTCAATAGACCTCTACCATGTCCGTTGCAATTTTGTTAACATATGTCATTGAATGGAATATAAATTGGTTATTATGCATTATGTTGATTATTGTTTTCTTCGCGTTCAGTGGCAAATATTGCATGCATGTTCAGCACGAGAACAAGTTAAAAAATAAATAAAATAGGAAGGTCCTTCAATAAGGGTTGGGCGGGGGTTGCTTGCACGGAACAAACGTGAATTAAGACACAATTTCACGTTGATCGTGAAATAATTTCTGTCTTGAACGTTGCATGAAAAATAAAGACTTTGATGTGATCTTTTTGTGACTGATTCACTGTCTTCATATAAATATAAAGTCTCTCTTTTACTCGATTTCCCGATTTAATATACATATTTATGATATATAGGGTTTACGGTTTACGGCTTTTAATAAAGTATATAACGATCTTCTTAATTTTTAAAAATGCAAATATCCCACAAACACGAAAGTGTATTCTTGATCTATTTCATTGTCTTTCTTAACAAGAACACACACGTTGTCATGTTAGCCATGCCACCAGCTATCACGACTCGTGGTTCAAATTATCAGAAATAGGAAGTTTGAAATGACAGATGACAAAGTTTGTACGATCAGGACATTGGAGGTGGATAACACACTCAATAATGGCGGAATTAGTATTTCCCGCCATTTAAAACTTTTGCACTGGTTTTGTTATAGCTGCGGAACCGTAGCTCTTCGGTCCTTATTTGGTGTCAGATCACCAATTCAAAATCCCTATGTATTCAACCAAATTTTGCGAATTTCACAGCTTTCTAAATATTTTACCTTAAGTGTAACTTTATAGAAACACGGTATATCCTGAATTGTATATGTATCATTTTTCTTCATGCCAATTTTCAAGCTATGTTTAAAGTCTTCTAAGGATATACCAACGTTCGGAAGACTCATGGACAAGTAAAGTTTGACTCAAAATGGTCTACATATATTTTTCTTTCAACAAAAGTTTCATTTCTGCAAATTTGTTGGCTAGTTTAAGTAAACAATGACACCAAAGGCACGGATGGGCTACTTTTACATACGTTCTATATTGGAGTGGGTGAATTGGTGGTCTGACACCTATTATATCTTTCATAATTTGAGGATCTATGGTCCGGAAATTGTCAAAAAATATTGTTATGATATTATAATTATCATCTTTATTTATCTTGGCCTGAATTGTTTTGAGTGGCCTTATAATGTTTATATAATTGGGTTATAGTTGTTTACAAAGTAATGTTATAATTGTGCAGTTTAGAAATCACTGGAACAATCATAGATACTGATGGAATAATTAGAACTTTCTATTTGACTTGCATAATAATTCCGCAATGATCATAATCTACGATGCGTAATTTAAACTTCTACAATATTTTAGAAGTTTCCCTTCTACAGTTTTCTAGAAGTTTTTCTTTTACAGTGTTCTAGAGGTTTCCGTGACAACTATATATAATAACAGACACCGAAATAAGAGAGATGAGACATTAATATACTTGTTTTTTCAGAAGTTCTCTTGGGTTGTTGGATTGACACTTTTATTTACGAACGACATCATACTAGTTTATGAACTGATTGGATATATTAACAATTGTAATCTGCAACATTTAGAAGAAGAATTCAGGATAAGAAAAGACAAATGATCGGACATATATCTTACCAGTTAAGTTGACATTTTTATTTGTGTAATATTTCTTGTAAAATTATATTATAATCAATCTTGTTGAATTTATTATTGACTTTTGTCTTTTGTTGGCTACAATTTAAAGGTGATTTCTGGCCGTAACAATATCATTAGGACCTATGAGCTCCGGTTCTGCAGCTGGTTTGGTAATTGAGTCTTTATAGATGGCCGATTATGGTTTATTCCTGCTATTCCTACATTTGATAATTCGATACGTAAAATGTAAGAAATCCATGTAGGAATAGGAGGAATGCTTGTACAAACATGGGATTAAATCGGATTAGGTTGTAAAAACAAGAAGCTAATTAACTTCAGGTAAATTTAAATGAAATGCCTTTTAGTTTTCAATTCTTGTTCAATTTTAGTGTACTAACAGTATAAAATGATGCAAATTATTGAAAGAAATATATATTCTTGTCTAGTTTTGTACTGTTGTGTTATGTTTGTTTCCTCTTATATCACTGAGGGACAATAATAAAAAAAATAGATCAGCAAAGTTGCATTTATTTATTTCATGATATTCATGAAAAATAGTAAATAGCCTTGGTACATGCTTTCCTCCTGCTGCATATTGGAGCAGTTTGCACGCATGAATCGCCTCTTCATGCTGCAGCAGCTTGACAAGACTAAATATGTTTGAGTGGGGTGCCTTGACCAATTTCTTTAACTTGTTGTGCCAGCCCTTTAGATGATTTGTAGTTCTTGAGCCATATGTTGCATAGCGGTTCCAGAGACTTCGATTACTTTCAACCTAGTGGTCAGTGAGGGCAGTCGAGGTCAACACACATCACCTTGACGATCCTCGCTGAACAGGGGGCTACAAACCAAACTGGTCTCTTGGTATCTATGGGAATTTCAGATATAATATTGTTTGCTAAGCTCAAAGTAGGTGAAAGAAATATATTAAAATTTTATTATTTATTTATCAATGTTTTATTTATTTATCACATATATAGCTTTGGCTTTTTTTAAATAATTGACACTGGGCTATCGGGAAGCAATATATAATCTCCATCTTCGCGATGGACATTCAGATTCATTCGTTTTTTCTATTTTTATTTATTTCATTTACTGGCTACTATTACCACACATATAATAAAATATTCTGTCTGTCTGTCTGTCTGTGTGTCTGTCATATCAAAGCAATTAAATATATAATTAGCTTATATTTATCACTCAATGACAACATCAATATTTCAACAAATCTGTCGAATTTTACATAAGTACAACTTCACAACACAGTAAGGACTTCACAACTCCAGAACTCACATGAAACAATACGAAACACTAAGGGAATTTTTATTTTTCACACAATAAGTGTTAAGTAGGGCGCAAGTTCCATACCAGGGAAGCCGCCTCCCAAAATATCAATGATGATAATAATACTAATAATTATACTTTTGTAGCATTTATTCTAGCATCTACGCCATTTAATTAGAACATAGTCAAAATTAATAAAGTTCACCGGACAATATAATATCCCCTTAAATATATCTATTAAACTTTAAAATAAAAGTCGTATATGGGGTTTATTATTTTAAAAACATTTTTTTTAACAGAAATACATTCATTTTTGGGAATTTTCTGTTCTATATTCTCTGCAATGCATCTACTTATTTCTATTTATTTTTATCATTGTAATAATCCTTTCCAGATTACCTGTACTTATCTGTATTTTAATCAAATTTAATTGCTAAAACAACAAAACACCTTATACCAACATCTATTGTTCTTTGTTTGTAGGAATAGAAGGAATATGTATTTATAAAATGTAGGAATAGCAGGAAGACACCGCCGATTATATAGAATAGCTTACCAAGACTGGAAATCAGTACATATATCTTGAAAGCTCCAAAATCGATAAGTAACAACATCAAAGGCATTTCCGCTTTATCAAAAAAACAAAATTAAATCAATTTTTTCTTGACGATCCCTGCCAAATGTTTTGAACTTTGTTTGAAAAATACCGAGCACGCAAAATAAGCAGTTGAAAATCACGATACACGTAAAATTAAATTCATTCAATACTAAACGAAAGACGCTTTCTTTCAGTACTTTACAGAAAAAAAACATAGAGGAAATTTATGTTTATTTTGCTGTTCACATTTAGCACCAGAAATTAGTGTTTTAACCGCAATTCCTTTTCCCCTAAAATAAAGTAGCAAACAAGTTTTAGCTCCTAAAAAGATTTGAATTGCTTCGTAGATGTGGTTGTTTAACATTGGGAAAGTGTTACATATCTCATTTTGTAATACAATCATTTATTTAGTGCTGTATCAAACTTCTTGTGATATTTTAAACTAACAATATAACATGTTTAAGCGATATGCATATGAATCCTGCTTTATATTAGACGGACATGCGGAGCCGGATTCTGTGGGAGCTAGTTCACAAGGTAACAGTCTGCTGTTGAAAGGCATGTCACCCTACCAGACTCATTATTCTGACTCGGAGGCATCTAGTGTTTACTCAATTTCCTAGTTCCCACATGCTTAGCGGAGAAGCTGCAATAGTTATTACCAATTTTATAGTATTAGGTTTGACCTGGGATGGGATCGAAACCAGGGACCTGTCCTTTTATTTTCTTCTATAGTGCCATTTAAATTTTCTGTCAAATCTATACAAATGTTGAAATAATATGTAACGTGTGTATGCTTTTATATATTTTATTGTTAAATGTGTTAAATGATTGCATGTACGAATATTTGAGGACCGGGGCAAAAACATAGTACAGATGATATGCTTTCGAATGGTATATGATTAAGCTGTTTCTAACGTGGGTGCATTAAAAAAAAAATGCGTATGGTTAATGTCACTCGTCTGTATGGTGTAATCATTTTTCTTCTGTCTTTACAAACCCAGATCTGTCATACCTCAAAGAATGTATGCACACATGATTTTACTTTGAATCTAACACCATAATGTATTTTGATGGTTTTTTTAACCATACATCTTAATTCTATTTAACATCATTTTCTACAGATATTTGTAATATCAAAGAAAGGTTTTAAACTAGCAATATTTAAAGGTGCACACATGATGATGATGAGGAGGAGGAGGGGAGGGTTGCCTAATCAACGGCCCGTTGCCATTTAAATGCATATTCAGGACGATAGCATGTAAATGATTGATGAATATTAATCCTGCTGTGTACTAGGTCGACACGCTGAGTCGGATGGATTTTTAATGCTAATAAACAAGGTAACAGTCCGCAGGAAGACATGACACTCTACCAGAACACATTATTATGACTCCGATCCGACCAGTCTTTGCTATTACTTAGTAAGGACACTTGCTTATTAGAGAAGCAGCCAATACCAATCTTAAAGTCTTTGGTATAGGGATGCCGGGGTTCGAACTCACGACCTCCCGGACTCGTGGCGAACACGCTACCATACAACAAGCGCTGTAATAAATACATTCAGGTTCTTATTGGCGAATGTCTAAACCTGCAGTATGAATTGAGGCTACATCGGTTTAGAGTTGTTCAAATCTTATAAATCGATTCAGAAGATACAAAGCAAAGTAACAAACAAAAACTAAGGGAACCGTTTGAACTCCAACAGGGGCGATAACCGTCTTCTGTTATTCTTGTTTTACCCGCTATACAAATCAACATCAGTTAAAATGCCACAATTGGGAATAGGTCTGGACACAATCAGATAATTTATAGTTCAGACAACTTTGTTGGTATCTAAACATTTAACATGAAAACATGTCGCTAGTAAGTTGAAACACAGACACCTTGTATCAGTCAACCAATAGGTGATGCTGACAGCACAACTAATGAAGTGTTTTGACTATTCTACAATGTTCATTAAATATGATTTGTACAAGACAAGTTTAGTATTTGACATTTTTTCTTTCAATCCCATACCAATTACTACTAAGGAAACATTATTTAAAATCCTTCCCAAAAGCTTTAATAACTAATTTAAATATTATTTTCGATTGCATGAATCTAACAATTAATATACTGTTTTCATGTTTAAAGGATATCCAATGTATAGTAAGACAAGATTAATGCTTTCCATCAGGTTTAATAGCAAAGGAACGCCATTTTAATACGCGGATCAAGAGTATCCGCCTCTAAAGGATTAAATGGAAATCCATTATCCTCTGCTTCCTTGAGGGTTTTATAGAATAGCCTTGGTTTCGTATCTGTAACGGAAACTACTCCTGGACATGACCGATACTTTTTTGCTTTTATATCAAGACAAAATGCATCACATGGCTGATGGTTTTTGTCGGTTACACTGATGAATGACTGACTCGTCCCTGTTCCTGGATCTTTAACTCCAACATATGCATATACCCATTGTGGAATAGAAGCATCGTTAACTATATAACTTCTATAAGTTCCGTGGTACGTTATTCCATTGGATTGTACTATTGCTACAGACTTTGAGCATAGATTATCATATCCGAGTCCTAAATATTCACATCCACCTATAACAGTTTTCTTAATAGACTTTTCCAGTGCATTTCGAACAATTATTTTAACAGGGATATAGACCCAGTTTTTATCATCTCCAGACAGTACGGTAAAATCATTTTGAGGCGTAGATAAATGGTTTGTTTTTATTCTTTCTGGTGGAGTCTTCACCCTTCTACGTGGTTCATAATTCTCGATGCCTACGCATTTGCTTGATGAATGATCACATTTTAGAAACGGAGAGTTTAAACAAGTAGGACATTTTGCAAAATCATCATACGAATAGACGTTATTTGCAAAATAATCGCTATATCCATCGATATTCCTCATGGGAAATAGATGATCCATATATCTCTCAGGTCTGTGCATCTTATCATCGACGATGACGTAATCATCTTGTGGATCGATATTACGATGACGCAACTGCCGACAAAAAACGGTCCAAACTGCATCAATGAAAGCATGATGAATCCAGAAAAATGGATCTTGTGAACTAGTATTGAAATCATTCATTTGACCACCAACAAAGGCATGGACCATATTATGCATCATTTCGACTTGACTGTTAGGATCCGATGTCGGGTTTGTTATTTGGACGTGGTGTTTTTTGGATAATACATTTTCTATATCTTTATAAGAAATTGGATTTCCTTCTTTTCCTAAGTCTCGCACAAGAGGTATATTTCTTATTGTTTTCCAACGTGCAAAAGGTCCTGTTTGGATGGGACCTCTAGCGTCACCGAAAAACTCTGATGTAAACATCATGGATTTCTTGGGGTTTTTCATATGATGGTCTAATCTTGAATCCCAGTAGCATAATGTTACATTTGGGTTGACTTTTCGAAGAAGCTCTTCAAATCTGAAATATAATAAAATGAATTTCATACTAATGTGGACATGGACACCTGAAATTTAAATGATATCGTGTTAGTCAATAGCTGTCGACAACAAAGACTTCACACAATTACAGTATGTCAGGGCCTCTGAATGGGGATATACATTTACATAATAACTATTTTACACATGTCCATTCATAATTTTTTTTTTTTTGCATGAAAGTTGATAGGAATTTGTTTTGAATAAAATCATATACTCGAGGCAAAAAGTTTCTTTTGAAAGAATGAGTATATTCAGAGGTGATATCACCAAGGAATCGGGAGAAAAAAGTAAGAAAAATTTGTTTCTCGCAATAAGTGAAATTTTAAGTAGTGTGTCAGTTAAAGACAAGTAGTCCATCATGCATTGCAAACCATTCAGTGGATTGGTCAATCGCCAAACTAAAACAAAATGCTTTATTTGTAAACAAACACTAATACATGCATTGACGGTGGCATAAGTATGCTAAATAATACATGTCCGTATAAGGAAATGTGCCCAACCTGTTAAATGAAGCTTTTCTGTTGATTTGAAAAACGAATGGACGGACCACAGTGATTTGATTTAGAATTGTACTAAAAACTTTTTGATTTGTGTTTCAGTATCTATCCATGAATTAAATATGTTCACAATACCTTTTATACTACAATAATTAAACGAGTGCACCCAGTTTAAAGTTTGGTATTACACTGTTACTGACACAATCGCATGTACATTATCTCGTGTTATAGTTGAACAGTTTAGTCTTGTGCACTTGATTTATTATTCCAAAACAGATGTATTGTGAACATATCATTTAATTCATGGATATATATTGAAACACAGAAACCGAAAAAGAAATGAGTACAATTCCAAATTGTATGGGGGCGATCATTCCTGATTCAGTTAAAATAAGGGAGAGGGTGGCTATGCAAAAGGCTTGTGAAATCAGCATGAATAAAATTGCAAATAAACATTTATGCAGAATTGTCTCAAGTATGCATCCTCAAATAAAAAAATAAAATAGTTGATTAAGACTAAATTCTTTGAAACTACCTGCTTAATTTGTAGTAAAAGAATATAGATACCGTAACTTTTGTTAAACGTGTTCAGGTATAACTAAATCTAAAATATATATCAATGTTTCAACAAAAGCTACTCTGACTCCAATCAACGTTAATTTTGCACACAAGACCGGATTCATATGCTGCTTGATATTTTCACGAGTAATTTTTGTTAGAATGATATTTTTAAAATGTTCACGAAAATCTGATCGTTGGAGTCTTCGATGGAAATTCAAATTTGTTCCGTGCAAAATATTATGCCGCCCTGAGGACTAAAATGATTTTTTATGAAGGTCCGGGGTTCTTATTACCAACAAAAATAATTTTAGTATGAGAGTTAATCATATGTTTCTCTACATCAACTCGTACAAATAAATGTTTTCTTATTTTTTTAAGGAGCCACACAACTTTTGTGCAAGAAAAAACATTACTTTTTTTTTTCTCGATTACTTGGTGATATCTCCTCTGAATATACTCATTCTGTCAAAAGAAACTTTTTGTTGGGAGTAAATAAATATATTCATAACAAATTCCTATAAACTTTCATGCAAAAACTTTTATTTTATGAATGACATCTTTAAAGATAGTAATTATTTTTATCATTATAGAAAGGCACTGACATACTGTAATTGCGTGAGGTCTTTGTTGTCGATAGCAAGTGATGCACACGATAACATTTAATTACCATGTGTCCATATCCACGCTGTTATGACATTCATTCTAGTTATCAATGAGTGTTAAATAGTTGAAAATGAAGACAAATGATAAAAATGTGTTCTTTAATTTGTAAAAATTAACCAAGACAAGGTGGTGCAAATCCACGTCAATATCACTACACATTTTTTTATTTTAATATATCTGATACTTTTATTAGCTAATCTATATTTAAAAAACCCGATCACTAGAAATGTAGGAAACCAATTGAAACTTATAATCGTTACAACTTTTATCTTAATTATGACTAGAATGTACTTTTTTTTAAATTTAAACAACAATAATACATTTAACTATGTTAAAATATTTAAACATTTTCAATAATTCCTCGTTTTTTTTTTTTTTTTTTTTTTTTTACTTCTCCATATGAGTGCTACAATTATATGAAATCATCGATAATTAAAATATCGTTTCCTAATTGCTCAGACGCTTTTGTATTTACATTTCATCAACTTTGACAAGTATTTTGCAATTGCCTAATATAACTATTTTGTGAACACTTTTAGGTCTTTATTTCTACAAATTGGTCAATCAGATAGAAATTTACTATAATTTAATATTTTCAAAGTCCTGTCATCCGTATGAATAACTCTTGTTGTACTTACTTCAAAATATACATTTTATGCCATCCAAAAAAGTTGGAACCAAAATGAACTGAATTTACTGCTTCGTTTGTATGGTAATCAGCAATATAGTCATACACATTCGGAGACATACTCTACAATTGAAGTCAACATCACCTTAGATTACTAGATTTGTACTTTTACTAAAATGAAATTTTAAAAATTAGACGTGTCTTGTTCTGCTGTCACTAAATAACGAATAGCTAATATGATTGGGTAATTTAAAAAATAACCATTACCTACTATTTGTATACATTTAAACACTTTTTGAATGTTTTAGGTTTCACAATTGCACGCGACCACTCATTACGTTCTAAGTGTACTACATTTGCCTTAGACAATTTATTTTTTTGAAGTCAATCGTTTTAGAAAATAAGTTAGGTGTTTCTTCGAGTGTTAATTAGTAAAATATTTCATGAGTTAGTAATGACATTAACAGTACCAATGTTTCTGCACCAGATCACCAGATGCACACTTCGACAGGAAATATATCTTCAGTGATTTTTCAAAGCCAAACTATTTTAAAATCCAAAACTTATAAAATCATTGAGAGCTTATAAAACTAAATGGACAAAAGGTATAATCATGGCCGGGCAAGGAATTAAAGATTTGCATGAGCTGAAGTAAGTGCTGTTTAATGTCATATTAAAAAGTAAAATCACAAAAATACTGAACTCCGAGGAAAATTCAAAAAGGAAAGTCCTAAATCAAATGGCAAAATCAAAAAAACAAACACATTAAACGAATGGATAACACCTGTCATATTCCTGACTTGGTACAGGCATTAAAAGATGGTAACTTCAGAATTTGTTTGCTTAAAGCTGATGTTCCCCAGGGGCTGTTTACTCAATTCTCTGTTATTTGCATCATCTTCATTAATGACATAGCTGGTAATATAACTGGGTTAACTAAAATATTTGCAGATGACAAATCTATCCGACGAATATAACTGCCGTGGATAACATTTCTTTACAAATAGATATAAGAAGATGTGGTATGATTGCCAATGAGACAACTCTCCATCCAAGTAACAATTTGTAAAAGTAAATCATTATAGGTCAAAGTACGGCATTCAACACGGAGCTTTGGTTGACACCGAACAGCAAGCTATAAAGGGCCCCAAAAATGACTAGTCTATAACCATTTACACAGGAAAACCATCAGTCTAATCTAAATAAAAAACGAGAAACACTTATGAACCTCATCAACAAACGACAACCACTGAACATCAGGTTCCTGACTTAGGACAGGTGCAAACAAATGCAGCGGGTTTAAACGTTTTAATAGGGGCCAACCTTCACCCTACCCGAAACAATAGTAAACATGTTATATATTGCTAGTACATGTATAAGAAATTTAATCAATAATACCGGATATTTAAATTTAATGTATTCAGTTGATTACATTCACTCTGCATAAAGAACTCAATTATATGTTTAGTAGACTAACCAATATAAATGCAATTAAAGAAATTTAATGTTTCCAAGAGACTTGCAATTTCATTGAATTAGTGAAATGTGTTACTTATATATTCTTCCCTAAGTATGCCAAAAGAGGTAATTATGGATAATCGAATTTCGGATAATTCGAACATGCAGAAAGATTAAGGCTACGTGTAGTAGAACGAACTGCGTGTTGCCATCAGTCCAACAAGCTATGCACTTGAACTCAATCAGCCTAGTTAGTAAGATGGTAGTGTAAGTTGAAGAGAAGACATGAGACGACAAGGATATTACCCATGTTTTACAAAATGGCGATTGACTTTGTTGAACTTCTATAATTATCAGACTAATATCGCCTATCGTTGCATCTAAGTAGTCAAACTTTATAAATCATTCAATATGATTTTCACCATTTAGTATTAAACATTGGATTTCACTCGTTATAAGAATGTGCCATGAATCATTTTTGAAGGCTTTTAAAGCTATATTTAAAATTTAAAAAAAGTATAAACCATTGAAGCAGTTAGCCCGATGAGGTGTATCTATCTTACTACATGTTATGATGGTTAATGCTAAACAATAGCTTTCAGGAATTTATACGAAGAGGTCTTTCAGCAATTTAAACTCATTTTGTGGTAAAGCATGATAAATACCAAATATCCAATGACATTCAATGGCGTCAATATTAATATAAAGTTATCTCCCTTTAGATAAGACACAGTTCGCGGTAAATATTTAAGGTGGTACATAACACTTCAGGGGGTTAACTCTGTAAAAATCTGCTGAACGTTTTAATCACGTTCTATTGTTAAAGAAATATTAAGCTTCTCAATGATCAAAATTAGTGTTTGCCAAACTGCTATATATCCAATGATTTGTTTCCGATAAAGTGTGTGGTTCAAGTTTTTTAAAATGTTTATATTCTTGTCAAATGCATGAAAGGGTCAAAGTTAATATTTTGTCAAAATTTAATGAAAATTAAACGAGCCGAATTAATTTTAGCCAAGGTGTTTGGTACCACCTTAATTGTTGTGAACACAAAAAAAGAGTGGTCGTATAACATATTCCATCTATTAGAACCTGTTATATTATCCACACAAAAAATAACCACATTGGGATTTTTTTCATGTACAGATTAAAAGGTTACATGAGTTTACTGAACTAAGACAAGAACATAAACCTGCTATCAATCTCTTCATGTATAACAGTAAATCTAGTTATTGATTGTTCTTATAATTAGGAATCTAAAGGTTTAAAATTGCGGTTTTGTTTTCTTTTTTATTTCCAAAGAAATTAAGTTTAATCCCTGGAAGACGTGACCATATTGTATTTAGTTTAAATCATATAATTTTAAATCATATTCAAACTAGAAATCGTTCCTTTAATATACAGAGTGAATGTTATGACCCATAATCACAACTTTATCTAATTGATACAGAATATATAAAAGTTTGCACTAAATCGTGTTCATTTACTTTCTTTTGAAATAACTTACTTTATCTTTCTTTAAAGCATTTATAGCATCAACCATTTCCTTAAACTCTTCTCTCGTAAGTGCTCTACATTCTCGTCGAATCCTCTTTGTTGGATGCCAATAAAAATCTTGTCGTAATCTCAGTTTTATGTCGTTTGCATCGTCAAGTGTCCAATCTGTTTTGTTAAGTTTTGACAGTATACACTGGTATTGCTTTTGTGAGTCATGGTCTCTACATTCGAAAATCAAAGCAGGATACTGGTTAGTGATGACAGTGCAGACTGATAATAATACAGAATGCCATAGGAGGACTAGCAATAGTTGTAGTGTAGGCTTCATTGATACCTAGAAAAAGATAAAAAAAAATGCCATTTATTAAACCGAATACTAGGACTAAAATTGAAAAAAACGAATCTACTTGAGATAAGAAAGCGAAGCAATCGTTAAACCGCCAAAACAGCAATGCATTGCAATGGGCCAAAATATCCATCCTCACGATATAATAAAAATAAGCAAACGGATCAAAAAGAAGTCAAAAGAAACAAAAGCAAACTCTTCAAAACACCATGATAAATACAAACAGGTTTTCGTTGGCTAATCCGGAGTTGTTTTTTTACTAGAATGACCGATGTGCAATCTAATGTTCTAGGTTAGTAACCAATCCAACATTAGAATGTTTGCATTTCACATACTAGTAGTACATCCCGTTCTAAGTTGAATCTAGTATTTACCCATTCACGTTATTCAAACAACAACCAATATTACTTATATTCTTATCCTTTTTAATCAAAGGAATGATTAATCAAAATAAAACGTCGTATATTGTCTACTGTTTGTCTTCCTGTTCTAAGTCAAAAGCCTGTTATACGGTGGTTGTTTTGTTGCTAGTTTTGTCGTTTGAATTGTTTCACATTTTTTATGTCGGGGTCTTTTAACGCTGACTAGATGGTTTGGGATTGTCTCATTGTTGAAGTCCGTATGGTGACATATAATTGTTTATATATTCGTCATTTTAATCATACAACTTATTATTATAATGCCTGGTGATGCATGCATAGTAGTAGACGTTACCCTTTCGATGCACCCGGTATCACTCCTTTTGGAGATCGTGCGATTCCATATTTTTTGTTCATGATCTGTATATCAAAAATAGTTCACAAAAATACATCATCACACTACTTTTACTCTTACGTTTCCTAGTTCTTCGTATATACTGTGGATTCATTTTTATTCGTTGGATACCAATTTTCGTGGATTTCGTGGGTACAGGGAAACCACGAATTTAAATGTTGAACGAAATGTAAATTTCCTGTATGATTAAATGCAGACTTTTGGAAAACAACAAAATCAAATATCTACGAAAATGTAAGTTTTCTTCAATCCACGAAAATTTGTACCCACGAAAATAAATGAATCCACAGTAGTCTTACTTCATACATATTCTCTCTGTTAATAAAATTACAAAGCAGGGTTTCAGCAACAATTTACAGTACTTTTCAACTTGTATTCCCGTGTAATTCGTCTTTTGCACCGAACAATGTCTTCAGTACCAAATAAAATTTACATCAATACTCTGTGTTAAATGATTTGTTTTTTAAATTGTAAATTGAAGATTATCAAGTATGACGTCATATACTTAACTACGTTACAGATATTATAAAACAACAAAAACGAAGCTAACTGTATCTTTTTTTATTATTATTTCGACTGTCTATGTTAAAATTCTGAGACAAAGACGAGTATTTTCTTTAAAAAATTGATGTAAATTCAAATCATTGTTCTTTGAATTATCAATTTTTTATTAGTCTTCATGAGAGGGTAACATTCACAAAATTGTCTCCCGCTGAGCAATGGGATAGAGTACATTGCCTCACTCATATTAACCAATCAAAATCTGGTTTTTTAACTTGAAGTATAATAAATAAAATGTTTTTCTATTACTCTTTTAAATAATAAAACGTGTACCTTCATTCCAAGTTTGAGGTGAAATGTGCAATTATCAATTTACATAATCTTACATCACCAGTTATGCACACGAAACTACATGTACAATGTAACAAAACGTCAAATATGTTTAAGATGTAATTTTGAACGCTTCAGATGAAACATATTTACCAATCAATGGGTTACATGTTAAAATCAAATGTCAAAAACAATCAAAAATAAGTAAGGAAAAGTAATAACGATTGTTTTCTCCTTGCTAATGTAATTCAAAGAATGTTATAGGAAATCTAAATCTAAATAATGAAAACACATATCACTGGGAAGAGATTTTACATTTACGCTGTACATACATATATATGATCGATACAAAAATAAATTCAAAGAGAATAAGGAAATTTGTGAGATACTTTATGATAAAAATTAAACACGAAAAGCTTATGTAATTATAAAAAGCGACATTTTATCTGTTGGGTTAAATAAAATGTTTTGGGGGAATTAGGATGGTAAAATAAATGAAAGGGAAGTGAACTTCTTTGCTTTATTTTATATCAAACTAAAAATAAGGCAAATATGTGTATTTTGGCGGATTTGAATGTATGATATATAGTATCTTCAACAATTCGTTTGATCGACTTTTAACAGTGTGTACCAGAAAAAAAAGTTCGGAGCACCTCTTTCAGTATTTCCGCTGCTCGTTGACCTAGTTATGATAATACATATTTATTTTAAATTTCTATCTTTGCAACAATCACTTATGTGTAAAATAACGATTAGTTGAACTTCTGCAGATAGAAGCAATCAAACATTATGCATGAATTAGTTCGGTATTCCGAATATAAATACCATGTCGTAGCTTATTGATTTGTGGATTTTGTCCAAGGTTATGTTTGTCTTTCTGATATTGTTAAACATCTAACCCCCTTGTTTTATTAATTTTGTATTTACATTGTGTCATAGATCAAATTTATTTATTAGTGTATGTTCACTTGTTTGTGTTAATAAGTCTTTTGATTTAGCTAAGCCATTTCAATTGATATTTTATAGTGTCACGGTCTTTCTATGTTGTGATGTAACACTATTGTTGCAGGTATGGTGAAGGTTTGCGCCTATTAAAACGTTTAAACCCGCTGCATTTGTTTGCACCTGTCCTAAGTCAGGAACCTGATGTTCAGTGGTTGTCGTTTGTTAATGTGGTTCATAATTGTTTCTTGTTTCTCGTTTTTTATATAGATTAGACCGTTGGTTTTTCTGTTTGAATGGTTTTACACTAGTCATTTTAGGGCCCTTTATAGCTTGCTGTTCGGTGTGAGCCAAGGCTTCGTGTTGAAGGCCGTACTTTGACCTATAATGGTTTACTTTTACAAATAATGACTTGGATGGAGAGATGTCTCATTGGCACTCATACCACATCTTCTTATATAAATATCACTGAAAAAATCATAATGATATCCGTATGAGAGGTTTTCGTGTGTAATCAGTTGTGAGAAAACTATCAGATCCTACAAGCTGTCGTTTTCTAACTGTCATTTAAAAAATAGATTCATTGTGTAGTTAATCTTCGTTAAAACCAAACCTGCGTACGTATATAGCGGAACGAAGACAACATAGCTCACTAGTAAACAAGTGTTGAACTGATAGAGCCATTTTGATCTGAATAGCTCTAAAATACTGAACAATAAATCATTAAGTCATGTTCAGTCTTTTAATAAATTTTGTACAATCATATTTAATAAAATTGAGAATGGAAATGGGGAATGTGTCAAAGAGACAACAACCCGACCATAGAACAGACAACAGTAGAAGGTCACCAACAGGTCCTCAATGCAGCGAGAAATTCCCGCACCCGGAGGCGTCCCACCAGCTGGCCCCTAAACAAATATATATACTAGTTCAGTGATAATGAACGCCATACTAAACTCCAAATTGTACACAAGAAACTAAAATTAAAAATAATACAAGACTAACAAAGGCTAGAGGCTCCTGACTTGGGACAGGCGCAAAAATGCGGCGGGGTTAAACATGTTTATGAGATCTCAACCCTCCCCCTATACCTCTAGCCGATGTAGAAAAGTAAACGCATAACAATACGCACATTAAAATTCAGTTCAAGAGAAGTCCGAGTCTGATGTCAGAAGATGTAACCAAAGAAAATAAACAATATGACAATAATACATAAATAACAACAGACTACTAGCAGTTAACTGACATGCCAGCTCCAGACTTCAATTAAACTGATTGAAAGATTATGTCTTCATCATATGAACATTAATGTATTCGTTGCGTTTTATTCAGTACTGTTCAGACAATTAGATTGCAGTCAATTAAGATCTACTTAGTCAATCTTCAGACTGTTCAGTAGTTGCAATTTACCTGTACAAAACAACAGCATACTGAATTGTCTGAAAAATCTACTGCAGAGTACTTTATTTACAACACGACAATTAAGAGATAACTGTATTGTATTTGAAGAACTTTTCAAAACAAGATAAATAAATTCTGTATATTAATATATGTCTTTTTGAATAAATTAAATATACCAAAATCTATTCAATTTAAATAATTTGTAATGATTAAACATTAAATGAAATATGTTTATACAAAAATAAAATCTGGTGTTAAAAAGGGGAGCTAACACCCCATTTAAGTTATCTTAAACTTATGTTAACTTGTCAAATGTCCAAATATAGATGCGAACCGTGTGGATATAATCATTTCCAGCTATTATAGAATAAAAAAGACAAAATACGAAACTATTTTTATGAAATATCGTTGATTCATTGTCAAAACGTAAAACAGACAGTCGTTTTACTAGAAATGGGTTAAGCTAGAGAATTGATAAGAAGTAGTGGATTCAGAAACGATAATCAACTTGCGACTAAAGTCGCTCGTTGATTATCGTTTACGAATCCACTACTTCTTATCAATTCTCTACTACGTAAAATTTTCATTAAAGAAAATTCCGCGAAAAGATGTTATCTTCTTTGGCCCCTAAACTAGGTGACGTCATAGGTATGCTTCCGGCGTCAAACGTAAACACCGGGCGTTTTCTGGCTTCTTGACCGCTTCAGAATGTAATAAAATTTGATAAAAAGAAGATTTCTAGGTGCAACATGTGAGTTTTTTGCTAATTATTGTAGAAATTACATGTCAATACATTCCGCAATTCAAAATGTCGGCTTCCTTAGTTACAGACAAGGAGATAGAGAATTGTACGCTTACTGTCATCTAATCAGAACCATTGATACAAAATAATTGCATTAGAATACATATTGCTGAAAAAATATTAACCTCTTAACAAAATTTAACATTTTAGGATTAGATGATATTAAGATCGAAACAGACAATTGAGACTAACTAAATTTGATTTATTAATGATTGTTATTATGTAAGTTCTCTATATATTTCAGTGTTAGTGAGATCGATTAGTCTCATTCGTTGCACTCTTAAATATTTTCACGCAAATCCAAAATTACGATTGTTTCTCGTATACATTTATATTCCATAGGGATACTGGATCCGCAAAGGGTCCTTATATGTCATTTAGGTTATTGGTCCCAGCTTGTAGTCAGGTAGTGAATATTCAATGACGATTATTTAAAAAACACAATTAAATGTCATTCTATGTCTTATACAAGCAATAAGTATTTGAGTTGAAATGAATAGCCATGTCTTTGTCGAACTACATTGTAAGGGTTTAAGTCCGCCTTTGGAGTATACCAAAAATTATTCAACTTATTCAACTAAACAGTTTGAACTTAAATTGTAAATACATGTACCTAGGGTATCACCGAAAGAGGAGAATAGTCACTTAGGGATAAATTTTTACACTCTATCGGTTCAATTATATCTAAGCTTCCAAAACAATGTCTGACAGACCTGTTTTTGTTTGCTTAGTGTTGCATTCGTGGTTTTGATTGATGATTGATTCTTAGAGGGACCAACAGTGGGTGGGATTTTTTAGCGGAGAAGCAGCAAATACCCATTTTAAAGTCTATGGTTTAACCAAGCTGAGAATCGAACCAATGACCTTCCGAACTCGAGGCCAGCACGCTACAACGAGACCACCGAGGCGTTTCAAATTGTATGGACACTTTTACTTTATATTCATACTAGTACATATTTGTTTCCGCCATTACTTGTAGAATACTCCGGTTCGTCCTGTTTTGTGCAAATTTAGTTATTTTTAGTTTTGACCATACCAAGTAATTCATTTTCAAAATCCTCCTGACCCCTCTGTTGTGTCGAAGTTCTCCTCTTATATTTGATGTGTTTCCCTCAGTTTTAGTTTGTAACCCGGATTTGGTTTTTTTTCTCAATCGATTTATGAATTTCGAACAGCGGTATACTACTATTGCCTTTATTTAAACACTTTTTAATCAGTTCTATACAACAAAGGGAATATTGCACGAATATCTTGTGAATATAATTCCACGTAGAATATATATTGTGCTCCTGCAATATAAAATTATACTCGGTACAATATTCACCAATATGCATGATATAACCTTGCATTACAATGCGTTTCCATAATTAAACTGTAATGTGAATTTTTCATAATAATATTTAAGGTGGATCATCGGTATATATTTCTTCGGATAGAATTTTCTTATACTTTGCCAAAATGAAGAAATCACCATGCTTTTTTCAAAAATATAATAAAAAGTATTGGTCACCGTTCTATTTTTCAAGCAACTAATCGTGCAAAATTGCACAAATTTGCAAAGATTGTTCATGAAAAAAAAAACTTTTTTTGTCAATAAAAAGAAATCTCTGAGATAGAATTTTGAAACAAAATATGAGAAGATAGATTTTATAATATGCTCTAAGAAAATAAAAAAATGTTGTCACTGAACTTGTTTTCTTGCTAAAAGTAAAAAATGAAAATTTCACTATCATTCCAGTATAAAACGTTTACTATAAGAGTTATCTCCCCTTAAATGGCTAAGTTGAAAAATTGCTTCTAAAAACATAAATATTTGGTAATTGTTTAAACATTTTATATAATGCAATAAATCAGTTATTTTTCTTTATAAAATTAAATAGTCTTACGCATAAATTGCAAATCTGTCTCAAAATTTGCAGATTTAGGCAAAGAACTAGACCGATTATGTACTGCTAGTGTACAATTCAAGATGGCGGTATACTGTGAATCTACCTTAAATAAGACCGAAGAGATGTCGCTTTTTTGTTGTATTATGTGGTCGATCATACATTGTTCCCCCTATATACTTAAGGGTCTGGATGGGGTTTACTAAATAGAGAAAAATGAGAAAAAAAATAAAGAATAGAGAGACTAATAGGGTTCAAAAGTATAAAGAATAATAAAAGAATTAGGTATTATATTACTGATTACAGAAATTAACAATGTACAGAATAAAGTAACCATTTAATTACAGATAAATCTAGTAGCAAAATAATTTTCAGAGAAATTTACAGAATAAGCGTAATATACATGACATATAAAGATAATTATGGAATATTAAAGAATACAGAAATGAATTACCCCATCCAGACCCACATACTTAGCTTTCATTATTATGATGTAAAACATGTATTTAGTGGTGTCAATTTTAAGCTCATTCTTCGCAACATGTTGGAGTTACTAGCAGTGCTTGGATGAAAAGGTTAAAAAGATTATAAGTATTTTAACGATAATGATAAAAATTGAAATATTTATAGAATGACGTTGTTAAAAATTAAAAAAAAAAATAACATGATTGTTTGAATAAGTCGATAATTTATAAATAGAAATCAGCGATTGAATTGTGTGATTTAAATTGCTCATGTAATGAATTGCTCAAAAAAGATATTTTGCTTGGCTATAACTGTTTATTTGATTGATAAACATTCTTGAAAACCCCTAAAACTGACAATTTTCCCTTAAAAAAGGTTTAATAAAAGGTGGCGCTACAAAACTTGGCTATCCAATAAAAGTTAAGCAGAATATTGTACATGAGAGACTGGCATGGCCAAAGTGTTTTGTTTACTAAATTTCATGAGATTCTGTGAGATGCAATACCGGACACTTTTACATAGTTTTGTGTGAGACAAGGTTTATAAAAATCAATTTGAGACAAACAAGCGGAAACATTATTTACATTTTTGCAATTGCGTTTCATGTCCTACATATTTACTCCAATTTTAGTTTTTCAGAAAGTGTATTTATAGCTTTCAAACGTTTTGATAAATTTAAAGTTGTAAATTTCAAATAAACATTCTTTTTCGTTTTATAAGTATAGTAAAGTTATATATTTCTATTGATTGTTTAAAAGAATCAAAGTGTTCCATTTTCATCTTGATTTGTATCTATATTTTATCTATAGTGACAAAGTATTGATTTCAAGGAACAAGAATAGTTTTTAAATATATGTTTACAGAGACTTTAACGTTAAGTATCAATTAATGAAAAGACATTCACAAGTAACATATTGCGTTTGAATAATTGTTGGAATATGTATATCAATTACTTGCCAGTTTTTAGTTTTAAATTGAAGCGGATATGCTCCATATATGTATGATAGAACGTTTGGTTTGGATGTTCTAAATGAAAACTAATCTGGAAAACGTCCCGACGCTTTATAAAGACTTTTGTGTTATTTTTTTGTTTTTTTTTTGTTAGCTGGACAAAATACTACAGAAAACGGACAAAAAAAGAAAAAAAAGGACACACAATTAAGAATAGAGAATAAGGGGTGCTAAAATATAAAACAAATTAGAGAATAGATAGGCAAAATTTATAAAGAATAGAGAAAATTGGACGAAATAATAAAAGAATATCAAAATGAAGACATTTTACATTTTACGTGAGAATAAATACACATATTTACAATTACAAAGTCGCTCATAAAAAAAAAAAACCCTCAATTATTCCTGTTAACGTTCTGATAAAAGAGCTTACAGTTTTCTTTACGTATGCAACAATACTGTTGGGTTATTGCATCATTATTAAGGATACTGTCCCGAGAAGTATATCCAATTGTTTGAGCTTGTTATTATAATATGATATATATACTGCGAGGGGAAAATATTCCTCAATATATTTACAATAACCATGATTGTTTATTTTAGTATCAAATGTTTCAGCTACATTGATGATATTTCGTCCAATTTCTGAATTTTACATGCAAAAATTTGATACCTTAGGGACGACATCTAAAGTTCAATGTAGGATAAAAAAACTTAATTCACATAGTTTTTTCACTAACCCCCCCCCCCCCCTCTTAACTTAATTTGGAAAAAATTGATTGACCGATATGGATATATGTAAAATCGATTTTGGATAAACAAAACTTGAAGCAATTTTAACCCCCCAACCCCCACCCCACCCCCAAACTATTTGATTTAAGTTTTTTATCCTACATTGATCTTTTGATGTCGTCCCTAATATTGTAAATGTAAATATATTGTCTATGACTTTTTTGTATTTAATGTATGAGATTGAACAAAAACACGGTTTACTGAAGACCCTACATCAGTCTTCCATTTTTCAGTACTACGCACAGTATGATTCTCAAAAATACAGTCCAAAAATGAAAATAACACTTTCTAAATTTCATGCGTCTGAAATGCTTTCCTGAATAAAAAAACATTTTCGTCTAAGGTCAACTTTGTCTGAGGGGGTTGAAACCTTAGTTTCTTTATAATTTCAAAATTTATAAACGAACAATATTAGAGAGGTTTCAAGATTGTTATCAATCATAAATCAAAGTAGGGGATAATAACTTTCACATCGTGCACTTGTTAAAATTAATTAGTAGGTTTTTAAGATCTTTCTTGATATATTATATGTTATGACATTATAGCTATTTTCTAACATTTTTTTCAAAAGATATAATTAAGGAGGAGTTAGATGGATGCAAATGAAACACCTATTCATCAGAAACATGTACTTAATTAAAAAAACGTTCAACTTTTTTTTAAAGAGCTGGCAACATTAAGGCCTTCAATAATCAACACACATCATACCGCACAGCATCAATGTAAATATATTAAGTAAAATAAACCAGGGATGACAAATGCAAAAATATCAAAAGTGGAAACTAACGGCCTGGTTATGGCTAATAATATTCAACGAAAACAATTAAGTGATGGCAGACTGGAAAAAAAACTGGACTACAAAGTCAGTTAATTGAGGGTCCTTAGACAGAAGAAGCAACCCTTTTCTTTGAAGCCCTGTTTTGGCTCTGACACAGACGCTGGATTACAATATGCGTTAGTCGAATATTTAAGAAATAAAGCAGACCATAATTTTTATACATTGGAAAATACCAAATCAATTTGTTTTCGCTGATAAATGAATATATGTTCAAATCTATTCCAATGTTTGTACCGCTCGCACAAATATATTTTTACACTTTATGTGTGGGGTGATGCGCATATTTGCAACCACAAAGTCGATTTCTATTTTTCTGATAAAAAAGAGAACCATAATTATTGGTTAACGTTCTAAAAAAAAGAGTTTTGTTTAATGTTTGGAACCACACGATAGTGTTATTTCGCTATTTAGGAATATTGTCTCATGAATTATATCATATTGTTTGAGCTTGTAATTGCAATATGATATACTGCGATTGGAAAAAAAATTTAATGTAGAAAGAAATATAAAAAATATTATCTGAAGAAGTTTTAAATGCTGTGTTATGGTGCAATTATGCACGGTGTTTTGTTTTTAACTTAATCAATATAATAAATTAAAAACAAACAATCAAGCAATGCCGTTGTCAGGACTACACCAGATGTTTTTGTCAAAATGTACTTGGAGCAATTTGTATTCATTAAATACATTCTGAGGTCAACCAACTTTGGTGTTAAATGCATTATGTTGTTCAAATCAAAATAAATGGTCATTTACTTTTAGCCTCAGTTTTTAATCAATCCAACGACATTTCATGAAATTGTGATGAATACATTTTTTGTTTCCACTTAAACAGCTCCAGTCCGAGAGAAAAAATACGTAAAATTGTGTCATCCCTATAATGTAAAATCCAGGTCTGACAAAATGGTAAATATGCGCATAACCAAAATATTGTGACTTTTTGTAAAAAATTGTAGGGATGCCCGTTGCTGTATTAATCTAATACGAAACTGTATCCAGCTAATCCGTAAGTGTATTAAGCTATCTCGTAACTGTATTTAGCTAGCCCGTAACTGTATCAAATAAAATTATTTTGTAGAAATTGTAGCCGTGTTATTTAAATATACATCTATATATATATATACTGTATATAAGTCTAAATTGAAAACAACGTTCAAACCTATGATTGCGTAGGATATAAACCGCAATTTTTATACGTGTGCATGCAAAATAAATTTCTTAATAGATGGGTCTAAATACAGCACATACAACATTTTCAAAAAGACCAAACAAGCGAAAAGGTATATTTAAACAAAACTCATTTGACTAACAAGTCGAACAACGGATGTTCTTAAACCCTGCTGACTGCCATTGGCGATTGCCACATAAACGTATAACAATGGATCTTTATTATTAATTTAATACCAAACAGAAAACAATAAACTTGCGGAAAAGATGGTATACCGCAAACATCAAATGCAAAAATTTGTACATCATATCCGGATTTCATAAAATATACATATAGGATATCCGTAACTTGATCAAGTTAAAATTTTAATCTATATACCAATTGTCGAGTCGAAAATGTCGATTGATCTGGGTAAGGGCGCAATGCCGCTGAAAAAAGGGAAAATGTTTAAGGTCAAAGATCTGCCTTACAACAAGTCACATTTGGACCAATCTTATCTTATAATCGTACAATTAAATCAGATTTTGCTTGAAGAGAGGCGAAAGACACAAAAGGGACATCCAAACTCATAGGTCACAATAAACTGACAACGTCATGGCAAAAAAAAGGCAAAAAGACAAACAACTCTACACAAAACAAAACATAGAAAACTGAAGACTGAGCAATGTGATAACATATGTGCTTTCGTTGCTGTTGTTCATTTTGAAACTTGTTGGATAGATTTCTACAATAAAGAAACAAAGATAAGTTGTAGCCAGTGCCATGACAATGACATTATTTAGATATATTCTGTAATAGCACTTGTCTAGAAACAATAAGTTTTTTTGCTCTTATATTTTTACAATTTGCAATTTTTCTAAATCATTAGACGAACAGTGGCAAGAATGTGTCTTCTTTCACAAGCTGATGCGAACATACTAGTTTTGCTTTCCGTTTTTCATTGCTTCAAATATATTTGACATTATTTAAAAAAAAATAATATTCTACAAATATTCAGAAACAACTCAATCGAATGATACTTATTAGTACCGTAAAATACACAACCGTTTTTCAATGTACTTCGTACTAATTTTCGTGTCTTGCTTCCTCGTGTTCCAGTAAAATAATAGAAGATTTCTAAACAATTGAAAAAAAATAGAAATATCTCTGTAAAAGATTTTTCAATCTAAAAGATATCTTCTCGAAGTTACGATCATCTCCTGAAATGCAGTTTTATACTGCAGCTGGAACACTTCTAGTTATCTTTAGTTGCCTTATATAGTAACAAAGGGATACTTCGTGCAATGTCGTTTTCCTGTCCCGTCACCCTTTTATTGAATTTGGGGTTCGTTTAAGAATGAAAAATAAGTTGCATTTTTGTGTTATCATTCTAATAAACATAATATGAGCAGTTATTAGCTGCAGTTTTAAAACGAGTTATAGGTCAATGTCAGAAAAATATCAACTGTTTAGTATTCTGCACAAAACTGTGGAAGGGCGAGGTTTAAGCCTCAGTCACACAAAAAAAAATACGTTTTTGTGACATTGACCTAACATTGTATATATATACATTCGTTCATATTGTTCACTATCATGATCAATAAAAAACAATTACATCAGCAATTAGTCGTTCCGAATTGACTATTTGATGGAATATTATAAACACCTAATACCGAATTGAGATGCCGGTAACTTTAATTACGCGCATGAACTTTCCCCTGGTGCAATTTGTTCTTGCTGGCAGACCTTTTATATGCATTGATACATGTTTAAACCTCTCTTGCATGCAATGAGATGATAACGAGCTTGACTTTGCTGAATAGATATACGTCTTGTGTTGAAGACAGTAGGCAGATGTTTAGATGTCTTTGGGGTTTTTGTGTTGTTGCGTTGCTGTCTTCTTGGCGTATACCCCACATCTCCTTTTTATTCATATTCGTTTATCAATATAGATTTATCATAATTATCCTTTAATTTGTGTGTATTTTAAAAACTAAAATAACAACATTTTTTATTTATGATATAAATAAATTTTAGTCAAGTTATCTCATATAATATAACTTACAAGTACATATGTTTTGTGAAATTTCACTTATTGTGTAACCGACAAAACAAATTGGTTTGTCAACATACCAGTCTTCTAAATGGCTCAGTACAGTAATTATAAAGTTTATTAAATGTATTTATTATTAAAGACTAAGTCTTGATACTTATTAATCGGTGCTCTCTTTTCTATTATAATATTTAAAAATCCGATTTTAGAAGGGAGGCGACATAAAGTGCCATCACAAAAATAGCTGTATATGTCCGGTATTCTGTAACAGATGGTTTGGTTTTGAATTTGTATAATAGTCTTTTTGAGGGATGAAGGCAATTTGAATACTCCGCAAATTTTATGCTTTAATTGGAATGTTAACACATTTTAAGCAGTTTGTTTTTTTTATTCTTCAACACATATTTTTTTTTAATGAGAAGTACACACCGTACGCATATGAAATAATGAAACGTGTACGTCAAGACAATATGTTTTTTTTTAGTTTTTTTGTTACATGTATCATACGTATTACATCATGAAACATAATCAATTATTCCACTGTATTTAAATATTGAAAGCCAAACAACATCATTTTGATTGGTTAAGACTATTCGACGTGACATTGAATACAACTTCCTATTTCTTTCCGTGTTTCATATTCCCCTCTGAACATCGAGACACATTTATAAATAGTGATAGTCTATTCAGTATCGTACCAAAATCATTTCAGACGTAAAAACAAAACAGAAAAGGCTTTTCAAATAATAGATAATTGTTTTTGTTTTTCTTTATCGGTATTGTTTATCAATGTTTATGTCGTGTTTAGTTATTATTGATTGATTGATGTTTGCCTAGAACGTCCAGTGTCAATTATTCCATGCATTTTCCGGACGATGTTTAGTTATTTAAGTTAACGGATAAGACATGAACAAATCAATGTTTTATGTTCAGGAAGTAAAAACCAAATATAGCATTCATTTCTCTTTAAATTATTAAACGTGTACTTGAAGAAACATGTTTTTACATGTACATGTATCATATGTGTTACATCATGCGACATAATCAATTGTTAAAATATTTCACTTCCATGGAAAGCGGAATGGACAGTTTTCCGTTTAATTGTTTAACTGACAAGGACAAAATCTTAAAGTTTTTTAAATCAGTTGGTTCGAATATTAAAAGATATAAATAATATGCTTACACTAATTATAAACAATTGTAAACATTTTAATTGAATAAAATCTTTAACTCAGCTCTACATTTAACTGTTGAAGACATTTGAATCTATGATACTGTGAATGTAAGAAAAAATTGAGAATTCTAGAAATCGCCCTCGCTGGTGTGAAATAATATCAGGGTCATTAGCCCTATCTTTTTCTAACTATATCTATACAGTTCTATCTAGAATACAGTATTGGTTGATTCATGTTTGCTTAATGTCCAGTGGCAAATATTTTAGGACGAATCATACATTATTGATTACACATGAGAACTTGCGACCATTTTATAGAAATTGTTATCAATGAAATTTGCATTTCAGTTGTTAACTCAGTATTAAACACACCCCTTTCCACAAATGAATACTTTTCATTTTATTATTCATTTTCCCGACCTGCATGACTAGTTTTCTATTTATTCAATTGGTTATCTAGTTTTAGGTTGCATTGCTTCAGTTGAATCTATGAATATGGAATAAAACCATACGAAACGGAAGTAAGAATTGTACATGTACCAAATCCACAAGAGAACGCTCGGAGGGCGAGGCTTTTCTGATTGCTTTTTCTAAGTGATATATAGATATGTGATCAGTCAGTACTAGGAATACTTCTTTTTATCATTACTGGTGTATGAATAGCCCGAAGAAAGTCAACGAGAAGCAACCAAAACACATGATGATTGTTTCGAGATTACAATTGATATCAGGAATGATAAATACACGATAATGCTACAAAACTAAGGGAGCTACCATTTTTTTTAAGGAGGGCTAAGATGAAATTTGAAAAAAAGGCAGGACAGGAGTTTTGAGTAAAAAAAAAAGCCAGGATAAGCAACTTGGAAAAAAAAGGCAGGATGACAATTTATGTAAAAAAAGTCAGGATAAACTAATAAAAAATGCAGAACCGAATAGAGTGAAAAATAAAAAGGCAGGACAGAGATTACAACTAAAAAAATGCAGGACAAAATTTTTCATCCTAGCCCCCTAAAAATCATATGGTGGCTCCCTAAATGACCATTATAATTCAAATTGTATTTACTCAGTGCATGTTTATAAATATACATGTATATGTAAATATTTTTTTTTAAATATCATAAGAATCAATGGCGCGGCCATTCAACAAAATGCCTATGAATACAGTGCATTTATATTTAATGTTCTTAACGATTCATGATGTATTGTGGTTAATAACTTTTAAAACATTAATCCAAAAATCCAAAACAAACAAAACCAAAAGGCTATAATTTGGTATTCACTTAAACAATACGTTGTAAAGGCCTAAGACTCAACTACGAAAGGAATGGATCAAACAATCTAACGGTATGGTTCTCACAACAATTATAAATAGATATGGCAACTACAAAATCATACGAAGAAAGCAATATAGTAAGGTATAGTTTTCATTGTAGTGTGTGAAAACCGTTATCATCTTTTGCTCTTTTTTCTTTGATTAATCGTTTTTATAACATCTTTTATTCTTCCTATTTTATTGATACCGACAGGCCATTACATGGACCACAGATTGGTCCTTTCTAGAAATATAATCTTCTTTAAGTGCCATTCTGCCTCAGAATCAGACAGTGGTGAAAACATGACAAACAAAAACCCACTCAAGTTGACATTAATCTATGTTCAAAATGTATAATTGTGCACGAATATAACATTCGTTTCCTTTTCCTGTTCTGGTAATTCAAGATATGATTTGGTTGAAATGCACTAGAAATTTACAATAAAGGGAAGCTAACTCCATAACTTGCTACCATTCTAACCAAAAGTTTTCTCCAGATTTCTCGAATTACCAGACACACATAAATGAAAGACCTACCATTTCTAACTCAGGATTAGGGTAACTTTAAAATAGGATAGTTATGTCGGTGGGTTTTTTTCGGCCATTTTCTGATTTTTTTCAAAATTGCCTGATTCTTACAAAGACTGGCACTTAAACAAGAAGATGTAACAAACAACATGAACAACAACAAAATTAATAGATATTGAGTTCATATACATTTGGTAAATTAGTTCCCTTATATATCTCTTTTTTATAGGTGGATTTTTGTTTCATTGACTTATGCCCCACACCTTTTCTATTTATATATTATGTCTACAAAATTCCAAAACGTCTACAAACAAACAAACAAAAAACGATTACTAAGAATAAAGGTTTTTTTTTTATTGATTTGTGGTGGTTTAACACCGCGTAAACGACTATTCATATAGGTTTGGATGAGGTCTTTATTTCTCTCTTCCTTGTTTTTTGTTTCTCTATTATTCTCTTTTGTTTATATTTTTGGTTTTACCAATATTCTCTATTCTCAATTTTCAGCCCATTTTTCTCTATTATCTACTTTTTATACCTATTATTCGTCTATTCTGTAACCCTATCCATACCCTGTCAATTCTATTTTTAATTCTCTCCGTTTTTTTTATAACGGAGAAGGCCTATTACCAGCTTGTGAATAACTGGTATAGAATTAAAAATTTTGAATAAAAAGCTTTTAGAAAAGAACTTTTTTTATAGCGGACTACTTAATATATCATACTCGTTTTTATATCAATACCTGTAGCAATATACTTCCTAATTAAATTAAGATGGAAATCTCTAGTGGCAAAGTTTTTTACTGTTTTCGTTTCCTTTTTTTTTTTCTCTTTCGTCTCATCGCATTATGAAATATTGACGTGGCTTTATCTTTGAAATATGACAGTATAAATCTTTTTTTAATTGTAACAAATTATCTTTAGTAGTATACTTGTAATAAACATATGTAAAATGAATAAACGTTGAAACATTCCCTTAGCTTTTATCATTCATGTAACACAATCATCTATTCATTGTGCATCTGTTCATATCCAAATAATTTTCAAATAGAAAACAAGATGCAGATCAAACATGGAATAAACTTCATTCCGCCACCAAAAATTCGGCTTCTAATTTAATACAAAACATAGATACTTACAATGAAAATGCCGGCGTAATATCTATCTCTATTGAATACATGTAAAAAGCACGTATTATTTTAATATAGATGTTACAAGTGTATTTTCATCGATCAATAATTATCAGATGTTACTCTTGTTTTACTTTGTAACTTGCTCAGAAAAAAAATATATAAAAGAAAACTTGGTAGTTTTTATTCAGTGTGGAAAATTCACATGTAAATTGACATTTATCTAAAACAAATATTCAGAAAAATATTAATATTGCTTTCCTGAACCTTATTTTTTTTTAAAAAGTAAAAGATTATATTTGAAGACGTAGAAACGACTAAAATGAATGAGACAATTATCAAATGACTCGAATGGTCATCAACTTACTAATGAATAACCAAGAGTTTCTTATACGGACCTGATTTTCTATCGTCTGATGTCTTAAGGAGAGGGGCACCTGCCTGGGTAGTTTATACATGTATGTTTATAAACATAGTTTAGTGTTCAGAAAGTTCAACGCTTCTTATTCTTTTTCAAGATTCAAAAGGTAGGCAATGACGGAGGAGAGAAAACTTCTTAATTATGTCTTTTCCCATCCACTTTTCCTTTTTAATGTGATGCTAGATCTTTTCTTTCCATTTTTCGTATTTGGTCAATGTTACATATTCGGACTCTGATTAAAACACTATTCTCGCAGTAACAATCTGCTCTCAAGATATATATTGTAGTATCATAATCGATCGCGAGCTTTTGAGACAAATTAAGCACACACAAATATAATTATGTATTATTGTTTTTGTTTTGGTAAATCATAAAACAACACATTTGTGACGAAAAAAATACATGATATATCATCATAGTATTTATACTGTTTACCTCCAGGATACAAGTCTATACACATGAATTTATAATAATGTGTATCTTTATTCTGATAAACCTTTGTCAATACTATAATGGTATACAGAAGTTACATGCAGTAAATAGCGCAGATAAATCAAAAGAAAACTTTATATGTACTACACAATTTACAAATCTAAATTGAATTTAGCAAGGAGAACACATACATGAATTTACATGTCTTATTAATGTACATAGCTTTTTAAACTACGATTTTTTTTGTCTTATTCATAACGTCCTTAAATTTAATTGTATTTGGATTATCTATATATTGTTTTACCAATATATTATTTTCTTTACTTCATTACATAATGAAATTCATCTCTAAGATATTTAAGTCACATTGATCGCATATTCTTTTATCTCTCTGATTTTTTTCCATCTACCACTTTCTATAGGTAATCTATGGCTAACCATTCTAAATTGACAGAGGTTGTAAATATCATGGGGTTCCAAATCATCTAAATAGTTCTCGAATCAAAAAGGTTTCTTAAAAAGGCGGTAATTTAATGTTCTCGAATTCGTATGAATATTTGAATACCAATTTTGAAGTTTGTTTAAACTGATCTTGGAGAGATGTTCTAACAGCAGTCTTTAACCAAATTTCATTAATACAAGTTTGAATTAACCATACATAAGATAAACCAGTTTCATTAAGAATAGATTCAAATGTCATCAGTAACTCATCAATTAGGGTTTTTTCTGTGTTGTGTTTTGTATAAGTTTGTCTTTTGATCGTTTTTCGATTTTAGCCATGGCGTTTTCAGTCTGTTTTCGACTTATGAGTTTGAATATCACTTTGGTATCTTTTGCCTCTCGTTTATATATGTATATGTAACTCTCCTATACAAAGAGTGAAAAGGGTTGTATTGGTTAAACATTATTCTGAGGCAGGATCTTTCTATGTTAGCTATAAGATGAGTAGCAAGAATTTTAATTTCCAGAGACGAATTATATGGAAAGTATTGTGATATCTGATATCATCTTTAAAATGTTTCAACTGTAGTCACTGTGATGATTATATATGAAACATTGATTATTGATTGATTGATTGATTGGTTGATTGATTGATTGATTGGTGTTTAACTCCACTTTCAACACTATTGTGTTATTTCGTGGCTATCAGTTTTTATTGGTGGAGGAAGCCGGAGTGTACGTAGGGAACCACCGCCCTTCAGTAGGAAAACTGACAATTCTAGTCAATTCAGATTGGAATCGAGTGCACCTGCACTCGGCCACCGAGGCCCCATATATATGAAACATTATTTATTTTATTAAACAAGTTTTACAGTGTGATTGTAATATTGCAATAATGAGACAGTACATTAAGCTATATTATTATAGGCGTCCATCGTCATTTAAGCTTGTACAGTTGCCAGTTGAGCTCAGAAAATGTAAAAGACATATGTCACCTTCGTTAATTTCTTTTCCATGCAATTAAAGGTAGATCAAACTTGTTAGTATCCAATACTTATTATATGTCATTATTCTTCTCTGATGTGTTATTTTATCAGTTATTATACATTATGTATTTATTAATCAGTTATTGTATTTGCATATATATATATATATATTACATTTCATTGTGCTGATCGGCATTATTTGCTTAAAGTATTAAAAGAATTGAAACGAAAAATTGAATATTATTTAAACAGCATTGTTTAGGATTGTAAACAAGTAACACCTTTCCATATACAAAAGAAAGATTACTGGATTCGGGATTTGGGAACTGCGACACTATATGGTTGTAATGACAATATTGATGGTATATTTATTCTATCTAGTCCTTCCTCTACTCTTCATGACATCCCTATTAATGACATTATGGCATTTATACAAAACCGTTGGGTAATTATCACATTCGCACGAAGCTTTATTCACTACCTCTTTCGAAACTTCATTCTCTGTACAACTTATGTTTAGTTACAACTGTTACAACAACAACCCCCCATTCAAACCAATACAAACTTACAGGTAGCATCTCGAACATTGCCAGTCACAGACTCTCCAGACCGTTCGCAATGGAAAAGATGATAAGGATTTAAAAGATCATTTCTAAAACTTTCCTTTACAAACGAAGGTCTCGATGTCATCAACTTGGGCAATATCCTTCATCATTAATCAGTTCACTCGAAAATACCTCACCACTTTGAAGATCAGTTTGTTCCTATGGTCTGTTATAAAATTGAGAATGGAAACGTGGAAAATGTCAAAGAGACAACAACCCGGCCAAAGAGCAAGTAACAGCCGAAGGCCACCAATGGGTCTTCAACGAAGGGAGAAAATCCCGCACCCGGGGGTGGTCCTCAGCTGGCCCCTAAATAAAAATGTGTACTAGTTCAGTGAAAATGGACATCATACTAAACTCCAAAACATATAAATGAACTAAAATTAAAAAACATACAAGACTAACAAAGGTCAGAGGCTCCTGAATTGGGACAGGCGCAAAAATGCAGCGGGGTTAAACATGTTTTGTGAGATCTCAACCCTACCCTATACCTCTAGCCAATGTAGATTAAAGAAATACACAGCGATACGCACAGTAAAACTCAGTTTCAAAAAAGTCCGAGTCCGATGTCAGAATAGGTAACAAAAGAGACTAAGCAAAATGACAATGATACATACATTAACAAAGGACTACTAGCAGCTACTGACAAGCCAGCTATACCTATACGAAACCAATTGCAACCAAAATTTTCAATTACAAATACGGGCTGCAGTATGTCAACAGTGACGACTTCAAGTCTAAACATCCTGATTGCACATGTGCTAGTTCTCCGTTCATATACAATCCGGCTGGCCACTTTATTACTGGAACATTGTCAATAACACTTCTCTGCGAAATGTGTTATCCAAAAACTCGAAATATCGTAATCCTTAATCCACCAATTGGAAACGCAACTTCAAGATATTGATGGACTCAGTCGAGGATTATGCCAGGCAATGGACTAAACGCGCAAAAGAAGACGCATACGTAGATACTCTTTTCGAATGGGCTAAGGCTGTGAGGTCGTTGAAAAGGATAAGAATTAAAACACTTTATGGTGTATAAATACACATGCTGCATCGATCTTTTACGACCCAAAAGTTGTTAAGCACCTACATGTATCCTACATCATGACACATATGTTGTCATACCCGCAGATAAAGCCCCTAACAACATCGTTTTTTGCGTGTAAATAATATGAAATTAACTGTTTGATAAAGGAATTAGTATTGACTATTCACTTGAATACTCAACATTTTTCCAACTATACGCTTACCAAGGAGGAAATCCTGAATAAGCATACGTCTGCTCTATATAGAAATAAGGGGATGTGGTATGATTGCCAATGAGACAACTATCAACAAAGTTCAAATGAAGTAGAAGTAAGCAATTATAGGCAACCTTACAGCATTCCCATACCGTACAGTCGGCCATAAAAGGTCCGACATGAAAAATATGAAACAATTCAATTGAGAAAACTAACGGTCTATTAGTAATTTATAACAAAACAATTTGCGAAAAACAAATGTGACAGACATGTACCTACGACATCCACTGAACTACAGGCTCCTGACTTAAGACAGGCACATACAGAATGTAGCGGGGTTAAACTAGTTTGCTGGCATCAAACCCTCCCGCTTACCTAGGACAGTGGTGTAATGGTACAACATACGAACAAACTATAAAATCAATTGAAAAGGGCTTAACTCATCGGACCGATACAAAGCAGAAAATATCTAACGAAAACACAGACCGAACGTGGCAGCATATCTATACATCTCTCAACAGAAAAGACATTAAGTTAAGATCTGAGAGTACGCGCAGTTACTGACAGCTAGTTCAAGGCCAATAACAACAAATAAAGAGATGTTCTATGTTCCTTTGGAATGTCAACCAAAGATGAAGAACTGGATCTTCCTTTACTGTATTGGAAACCTGCATAACATAAGTATAATTACGGACAGCGTTATGTTGCTGGGTCTTCCGGGTGCTCCACGGGACCTCTTTCTAAATTTGACATCATTTTTATCGGCAATCAAGGCCGGCATCAGGGTTTCTGTGAAACTACCTACTATAGAGGGGCATGGATCAGATGGTAGATACTTAAAAATTCCGAGGATCTGTTGATGTGCATGCGGTCTGGGTCTTTTTCCTTTTGCGGCGATGTTAGAACATTTGACTTATCTGCCTTTTGCATAAGTGGTCCCCATTCAAGGATGAAGTGGAGGGAGTTGGTCATGCTTTATTTTAATTTAAACATATTTTATTTGCAAAATATCACAAAAAGGATAAGACACAAGTTAGTCCAACTTAGATCGTCCTCTCCTAAGATACAATATTAATCAATAGTATTTCATGCCATGCAAATATCTGATTCACATTTATTATCACATAATTCTAATCAGACATTTGTAATTTAAAAGACATATTAACAAACAATATAGATATGGAAAGATATGAAGGAAAGAAGAAAAAATATAATCATGTGGAGGACTAAATTTAGATTATACACATGATTCAACAACGAACCTTTTTGCGTTTTTAATATGACCAAAAACAATTCTAAATATTTTCTCATTTTGCTCACTTGTCAAATTCATTCGTCTACGAGATGTTTATAAGCTTTATATCAAATACAAGGTTATCTGGTAACAAATTGAAGAATCCGACAAAAAATTGTTTATAAAAGACATTCAAAGAAGAAAATTTTAATGATTAGAATCTTCACGGGAAAATCCAAAGCAACAAAATTACGGAGTGTAGCTGAGCATCTAAATTGCAATAACATAATATTGAGGTTTAGTAGACCAAAGGCATAGTAACTAAGCACCGCTTAATTTCCTATCCCCGAACTCTTTTTAATTTATTTCTCTTTTATATGGACTTTGATAACGTTTCTGTTTTTCACACATATGTGTCTAATCTATTCCATTGCCTAATAATTGAGGGGATAAATGAGTCGAAAATCTACAATCGCAAATACGTCGCACGAATAAAAAATCATCCGTACGCGTATTGTCATAAACGAAGTAGATCCGTCCACCGGAAAGACGAGGATATCGGTTTCATCCTTTGTCAGGCAATCCCATCTTTTTGATGTCCAAATGGACGAAACATTTTTTTCAATCTATGAAGTAAAAAAAGTCACAATTATTTGTGGATATCATTTCCGTTTAACTTGACGTCTTTCACGTTTGGACGAGTTTATTTCATCTATGGGGTGAAAACTCTTACGAAATTATGCCCGAAAAATTATTTAAGCAAACAAGGTTTTGATTGTCTATTTTTAGATTTTTATTATTTTAGAATACAATGTGTAATCATTTCTGATAATGGTTTAACATCATCTATCGGGATATCTTAGTTATATTTCAGGGATAATGTATTTCTTATTATGGTCGGACGGAATATAAAAAGGCAGTATCGTTTATTCGATTGAGAGCAAACCTTTACTAAAAAAAAAATGATTTCAGCTTCCGAATTGTGAACTTTGCATTTTTATTTAGCACCATTTCAGCAACGCCTGCATTACTTACATTTCCTATCATGATTTCCTCGATAGAGGGTTTCTGCTTGCAAAGGAGCTATCAAACCAAGAGTTCCAAGTGGTGAAGTCGAAAATTTTACGGACGCCATCACGAGTTGGTCGACCGTTATGGAGTATCTGTTTCAAAGATGACGACAGATACTTTGCAATTGTTATAACCAGAATCCAGTCTTCTTTTCCATGAATTTGACCTGCCAAATTAGACGTATCACTGGTTTTGTACTTAAATGAGCAACACGACGCGTACCAAATGTGGAGAAGTATCTGCTTACCCCTTCGGAGCACTGGAAATTACCAAGGTTTTTGTTGGGGTTCGTGTTACTTGGCGTTTAGTTTCCTTTGATGTGTTTTGTGTACTGTTGTTTAACATTTGGTAGGTTTTTTTCGTTTTATTTTTTTGCCATGAAATGGTCAGTTTGTTTTCGACTTATGAGTTTGAATATCCTTTATATATCTTTCGCCTTCCTTTAACAATGCCAATGTTTTGAATTACAGAAGTGTCACAAAGATTCAGGTTAATTGTTTTATAACATAAAACATTCACATACATATATAAAACATAGTCTATATTCAAAATAAACAGTAAAATATCATTAGCTTACATAATAAAACATAACACGTGCCATTCCTTTTCGAAATATGAAAGCCTATTAAAAGAATTATAAAAGAGGGACGAAAGATACCAGAGGGACAGTCAAACTCACAGATCGAAAACAAACTGACAACGCCATGGCCAAAAATAAAAAGACAGACAAATAATAGTACAGATGACACAACATAGAAAACTTAAGACTAAGCAACACGAACCCCACCAAAAACTGGGGGTGATCTCAGGTGCTCCGGAAGGGTAAGCAGATCCTGCTCCACATGTGGCACCCGTCGTGTTGCTTATGTTATTACAAATCCGGTAAATAGTCTAATTCGGTAGGTCACATTCGTGAAAAGGGAAGGGTATTGAAGTTACGACATAAGGAACATATCCGATATCATCTGTGAAACGGTTATTCCATAACGGTCAACCAACTCGTGATGGCGTCCGTAAAATATACGAAGGGATGATTTCAACCTCACCATTTGGAACTCTTGGTTTAATAGCTTCGTTGTGAGCAGCAATCCTCTATCAAGGAAATCATGATAAGAAATACAAGCCAGGGAATAACGTATCAACTGGGAGATATATACTCCGTATGCAGGCGCTGCTGGAATGTTGCTACATAGAAATGGAAAGTTCACAATTGGGAAGCTGAAATCATCTCTTTTGTCGTAAAGTTTTGTTTTCAACCGACCCTCATTGTCAATTTCTAGATGTAAGTCAAGATATGAGGCAGACTTAACTGTATCTGTAGTATCCTTTATCTCTAGTTCGATGGGATAGATTCGTTCAACATAGTCACCAAATTTTGTATTATTTAGTGAGAGAACATCATCTATATAGCGGAACGTAAAGTTAAAGGATATTGCTAACTTCTTATCTTTCTTCCTAAGAAGTTCCTGTATGAAGTCGGCCTCATAATAATAAAGAAACAAGTCGGCAAGAAGAAGGGCACAATTGATTCCCATTGGAATTCCGACAGTCTGTTGAAAAACACGTCCTCCAAACGTAACAAATATGTTGTCAATTAAGAAATCAAGCATCTTGATAATGTCAGTTTCAGAGAATTTTTTGTTTGAATCAGAGTGATTCTTTACAAAGTAGGATTTATCCCTCCCTAGGACAAGATACTTGTATCTACGTTCGCCATTCTTTTTAATGAAACAAAGTAATACCAACTCTTTTAATTTGTCTTTTAGTTTGGAATGGGGAATACTTATAATATACAATAAAATATTTACATCATTTTTTACCACTTTTTTGATTTAATAATAATAATAATAATAATAATAAATTCTTTATTTAAAGAGGGTAAACTCAGTTAGTTACAATAAACTAATCTCCCCTGAGGCCCTCACATACAAATTACAATACAATCAAAAACAGATATTTACACATAGTTAATTTACAGTCAAATAGTTCAATGTAATATTGTTAACATGATAAGATATAAAGCTGTTCAAGATGTACATATAGTCAAAAAATCAAATAAAAATTTAAAAAAAAATAATATACAAATACATTGTAGAAAACATAATCTTATCAGGACTGTGTTAAGTACTTCTTGATACTTTGTTTAAAAGTATAAGTGTTGTGAGCTTTACGCATTTTGTGTGGTAGTCCATTCTCCATAACACTGATCCAGAATAAACAAACGATTTCTTAAATAGCTCAGCTTTTGGCTTAGGAACTATCAGATTACCTTGAGTGACACCTCTCAAGGAGTAAGGATTATTATCTGATTTCAGTTTAAACTTTTGAACTAGGTACATTGGTGCTTCCATACGCATACATTTATATAGAAGTAAATATTTGTGGTATTTGATTCTATTGTCAACTGTCATCCACCCAAGGTTTTTAAATAAGGGGGCTGAGGGGGATAAAGGATCTGCATCTAGAATTAATCTTGCTGCCCTTTTTTGGAGTTTTAAAATTCTTGTTATCCCTTCATTTTTACATTCACCCCAAATAATACAGCAGTAGTCAATTAGGGGCAGAATATACCCATTGTAATATGTTTTCCTTGCATTTATATCTAAATATTTCTTTATTTTAGAAAGAAGGTATATTCTGGATGATATATTAGCACAAACTTGGTCAATTTGATTTCTCCAGTTAAGTGTGCTGTCAATTTTAACACCTAATAATTTTTCACATGAAGAATTTTGTAATACTTTTGAATTTATTATCAATCAAGTTTGGTTGATAAGTCTGAATTGATAGTTTCTGCTTTGTTCCAGTAACCAAACATTTTGTTTTATTTGCATTAATGAACATGTTATTCATTTTGCACCACTCTTCAACCCTGTATAAATCTTCTTGAACATCATCATGTATATTTTCTATGTTTTTCCCTGATTTATGAAGAGTGGTGTCATCAGCATATAGGTCTGTTTCACAATTTTCAGTGCATAAGGGAAGGTCGTTTATAAATAGCATTTATTATATATTTGAGTTACATCATCAGCTCTATATAAATTAAAACATGTTATCTTTTACATAAAATATTAAAGCAGGTTTTAAAACTAACTGACAAAGATTTTCATCTCTAAATACAAAAAACAAAATTTACGTCATTAGACAAATTATAAAATTGATCATTGTGTTTTAATGGTATACTATACGATATATATCTGGAAGGTCTGCATATAAAGATCAAAGCGTAAAAGTATGTTTTTCATCTTCAATTTCTTTTTTACACACATCACAACACATTTCATTTACTGATCTATTCTCGTATCGTTCTCTTTCTATTTTAAGTGGCGCAACACCGCTTCTAAATTTTGCATCAGCACTTCCGAACTTTATAGACATATTTTATTTTAAATATAACTCTGTACCATATTATGATGTATATACTTTATAAGTACGAAGCTTGTTACCATAACTCTGTAAAGAAATAGTTTGCCGTTCTTCAATATTATTTATTAAATAAACTATAAAGTTGTAAAACAATATTAGTATGAAGGACACTATTTGGACTAGCATTTAATCCAAAATTACAATCTTTAAGCTTTTTCAGGACTCTATTACATCAGTTTTCTCATTATTTACGGCATTTTTATGTGAACATTTGAACACTTTATAATGTATTTTGTTAATTTCCATGACATTACATCTTGCTCAGTGTCTAAAGACACATGTCCACTGTTTTACACTTTGTCCATGTCCCCGTTGATAGCATCTTTTGTGTATACTTGCCAACACCCATAAAAATCTGGTAGCTCTGTTCTGGACAGCATCTATACAACAAAAACTACGAGTGCTTCAAATGGATGCCAAAAGCATATAACGGACCAGACCATAGTATCTAATAAGTTTCTAAAAGTACTGTACGTGCTGGAAAACACCCTGTTATTTATTTCTTTACAATCAATAAACTTAATGCTCGACTTGCAGACCTTGCTGCGGCTTTTGCCATCTCAATGTCAGCAGAAGTTCCAGGTATTTGTAAAAGAATACTATTTGTACTGTATTATCATTTAACAATTAAATGCTTCTTTTTGTAAATGTATTGGGGTGTAAAAACGTTGATTGAAGTACATTTTGTATGAAGCGCGGAAGCATTTTTTGCATGAAAACACGATTTCTATCAAGTTTTTCTTTTATTTAAGAATTGAATGCTTCTTTTTGTAAATTCATTGAGGTGTAAAAGCGTTGACCGAAGTACATTTTGTATGAAGCGCTATGATCATGAATTTACACGATTACTATCAAGTTTTTCTTTTATTTACCTGTGCATTTTATTGTGGAAACGTGTGTCATCATGTATGTTTCAATTCATGCAATTTTGAAATGAAGTATGACGCGAGATTGCTGTTAGCCAATCAAAATAACGTATAATAATGAAACATACATCTAATATAATTATTTACCTTTGCACTTTATTGTGGAAGCTCGTATCATCATGAATGTTACATTTCATTTTGAAATAATTACATTAGATGTATGTTTCATTATAATACGTTATTCTGATTGGCTAACTGCAATCTCGCGTTATTCCTTAATCAACTTCATTACACAATGAAATTTATCATTCATGATGACACGAGGTCCCACAATAAAGTGCACAGGTAAATTAAATAAAAACTTGATAAAAATCATGTTTTCATGATCCTATCTAAAAAATGTAATTATAAGTATTGGATGCTTCTTTTTGTAACTTCATAGGGTTGTAAAAGCGTTGACCGTGCGCACATTTTTAGAATGAAGCGTTTCCGCGCTTCATAAAAAATGTACTTTGGTCAACGCTTTTACACCCCAATGAAGTTACAAAAAGAAGCATTCAATTCTTAAATGATGATTAATTTCAGAATGACTCGAGATTGCTGTTAGCCAATAAAAACAACGTATTATAATGAAACATACATGTAATGTAATTATTTAACAAAACTAATTCAGATTGTTGAAGCAGGGTTCTTTAAAGTTAGGCGAAAGATACCAAAAGGGATAATCAAACTCATCAGTAAAAAAAAATGACAATGCCATGGCAAAAAAAAAACGAAAAGAGAAACAACAGAACACATAGAAAACAATAGACTGAGTAAAATTTTAGTTTTATCTAAGTTTATATTCCAACAATTAGGTACACACCGTTTACTTAAAATATCTATTAGAAATTGTAAATTATTGTTTTCAGCAATAAATACAAAGGCATCGCTTCCAATGTACATAAATATTTAATACTAAACTTGTTCCTAAATCGTCCAATTAAGTAAACAATGATTTTCTACTGGCAGTAACATACGCATTTTTAGAATCTTTAAAAGCTGTAACTTACTGTCGACAATTTCTCAATTTTCTAGTTTCAATAATTAAAGTCAGTTGTACTTCTACCTTTACGAAACCCATTTTGTTCATCGTGAATTATCTCTCTTTGCTTACCAATATACTAACTTATCATACAGCATACTTCAATACATAATTCATATGCACAAGGGGCTGAAGCTATGGCCGGTATAAAAAAAGGATTTTGTGGATATGAGGTTGACGAGTTATGAATTGGGGTTATATACCTTTAACTCCATATAAAAGGAATTCTCATATTCTTAAATAAAATTGAGAATGGAAACTGGGAATGAATCAAAAAGAAAACAACCCGATCAAAGAGCAGAAAACAGCCGAAGACCACTAATGAGTCTCCAACACAGCAAGAAAATCCCACACCCGGAGGCGGGCTTCAGCTGGCCCCTAAACTACTTGTTCATCGAAAATGGACGTCACACTAAACTCCGAAACATATAAAACATGTATTAGATAAATCGTTTAAAATTACTAGCAATCCGTTATTTCAAAATACCTCTACTGACAACTGATCAGTAACTGCTGATTTGCCATTTTTACTTTTACCAACAGCATTTACAACTTAATTAAACAATATCTCACTGTCTAAATAATCATCAGAGATATTGAACAGATATATCATGTTATGGAGGGGTATTTGCGAAAAATACCAGTCAAGGGACTGTGAAATTTCCCGAGCCGTTCCCCAAGACTGGTATTTTTCGCGAAAACCCCTCCATAACATGATATATATCTGTTTAATTACACCGAATAGATTCCGATTGAAACTCTCTGTACACGTGAAGTGAAATCTTTTTTTTTTACTAGAAAGCTGTAATCCATAGACATGTTTATGCATAATTTGCATTTGTGGATAATTGCATCATCTCATTAGGGATAATTTTTATGTGAATAAATTAAGTGTGCAAGATTGATAAACTATAATTTTGTTTAATAAAACACAATATCATATGAATATTTCAAGTGCTATATATAATAAACAGAAAAATGAAAAATAACGGTGTCAACTATGAATGTTCAAAACATAATTATGAAATATTGTGAACTATGACATTACAATACGTTTTTAAACACGATAGGGTACTCATTCAATCCAGTATTCTGTGCTGGTGGACATCTATAGGTTATTTCGGAAAGAGGGTGTAATTCATCTTTTCTTGTTGAAAACTTTCAAAAATATTTCCATACTATGCTGCAGTTAAATCTGATTCATTAACACCAAATATAGAATAATTCATATTTTCCTTGTTATTGTTTTGATCTAAATGTGTAGTTGAATTTGCAGCCGTACAAGATGAAATGGAAGCAGACATGTCACGCTTCTGTGCGGTAGATGTGTTACGAATATAGTTTTGAACACTGTGCTCATTCCTATGGCCTGAAATAGTAACAATATGTCTAGCTTCAAACCCAGAATCACTAAGAACGGTTATACATGTTGCTTTAAGACTTGATCACTGTATTAGTCCACCAGACACCAAATATTGCTTTAAAGATTCGTACTGATATAACAACAACTAAAATATATTATTGTTTTGTTTTACAACTTCATCTAAATATCCCATATTAAGATAGTCGAAAAGAAAGATTAGTTACATAGTATGCTAGTGGCCTACTAAGTCATTAGCTCACTGTGTTAATAATGATACATAACTGTAGATGCATTATAAGAAAAACTCAATCATATTTAAATTGTATTGTTATAAATTAGGCCGTTAGTTTTCTAGTTTGAATAGTTTCACATTTTTTATATCGAGGCCTTGTATATTACTATACGATATATTTTTTTCCGTATTGTTGAAGGCCGTATGGTGACCTATAACTGCTAATATCCACGTCATTTGAGCTTTGATGGATATTTGTGTCATTGTGAATCATGCTACACCTCCTTTTTTTAGTTGACAAAGAATTATGGCAGTAAAAAATGAGAGAGAAAAATCAATTTGATATTATGTGGATTGCGTTGAAAGATTTTTTTTTGTAATAAATCTTTTTCTAATACAATGTATGTTTCTATATAAGTCAGAAACCAGAAGACATTACCTGCCTAGTACATGTAGTATTAACACACTTTATAAATATAATTCTTTCTGACATTTACTTGAATTCAAATCGTACAGTACATTCTACCTTTCATCTTTTACTCGCATTTTTTACCTTTCTCGTTAGGTATTTGAATATCTAAACGTCAAATTCATTCACTTTGTATTCTTTTGTTCTATTCTCTTCTCATATAGAAATGAATTTCCAACAATGTTTGATATTTTAGATGTTTGATATTTAAAATGTACTGATAATATTATTGTATGTGATTTTGATAATTTTTATTATGCTATTGTATTTGTTGGAATTCGTATAAATAAATACCTTATTTGGTCTTTGGTGAGTAGTTGTGTGATTGTCAATCATACCACATCTTATTTTTATATTAATACTGCACTACATGTACAGTTTATACAAATTCAGTCAAAACAATGACGTATACTTCAATTCAGATTATAATTTATTGGTTGAAGTCTCATTGAGTTAACTCCAGATCTTAGAGGAATCGATCTAAATCTTTGTATTGTTATTTTCATAACATACATAATAACTGTAATCCATATGAAAGAGAGAAAATATAACATTTCAATAAACTAGCTATGTTAACTTCTAACGTACTTTATACTACAATCATTCTATTTGATCACATGGTATGCTATAATATTGTTACAACGTATTAAGTCTTAATCTACGCCTACTAGGGGTCAACCTTTATTTAAAAAAAAAAAAAATTTAATTTATTTAATTTTATTACGACCTCGTGTGACCTTTTGCGGACACTTTGTCATTTGCGAAGCGGGGGTTTCTGTAACAGTTTCTCGTTCTCAATCTAACATGTTTTTTTTTCTTTTCTATTTTACATCGCGATGACCGTGAGGTCATATCGATGTATTGCTATCGCCTAAATATCCATTATGCAAATTAGTTTTGGGTTTTCAACCGATCTAAAAAAAATTATAGATCCGCGGTCACTTATTTAGTGCAAAATAACATTACTTATCGCTTGTTTCAAATTCATTTTTTCAATGGATACTCCTATAAATATTTTTATTAAAACACAAATTAATAATATGAAAATGTGTTGTCGTTAGTTATATATATATAAAAGTAAAAAATCATTGATGATATAAATGCACACGTACCGAAAAATTGTGTTAAAGCTTACGGAAGAATATCTCAAGAACGTTTTGCGACACTCCCGGCAAGGACCGATAACTCTGTTATTGTTTTGCGGGAAAATATGAATAGCTTCTCATATCCAATCTTTTAGAAAAATCTATTTTTTTACAGAAGAGTGTCCACCATGCACTTGCACTGCACTATAATTAGAATAGTAGAATAGAATGATATATAAATAGATGAAAATTATATATACATGCAACCGTAATATTAATATAATATATAACAACAAACCAGACGTGTATACTCTGACACTATTATCATATTAGTATAATAGTCCCAGGTATACTGATCACTACAATATAATAGTTATTACGGTGCGGTTGAATTTCCTGTCATTTATTCATCATCCATGCACGAACTTGTATCAGAAAAAAATATATCTCTGTAAATTAACCTCAGTTTCAGGTATAGAGATGTCGGATCTATTTCTGTGACATGTGCTTTTGACCATCCACAAGAACCTGCGGTCATCCGATGTTCAGTACTTCAGTACTTTGATTTGTTATTATAATATCAAGAAACTTCTTTGGATGTCAATTTTTTTCATACAATCAGTTGTACTATTTTGTCATGGAAAAGAGAGGCGAAAGATACCAAAGGGACATTTAAACTCATAAGTCAAAAATGAAACTGACAATGTCATGGCTAAAAAAGAAAAAGACCAACAGACAAACAACAGTACACAAAACACAACATAGAAAACTAAAGACTGAGCAATACGAACCCCACCAAAAAATGGAGGTAATCTCAAGTGCTCCGGAAGGGATTTCCAAACATCACGTCTTGAATCGTTATATAGTTACTCCGTTTTGGGTATGAAGCCTTTTTTTTTTTGTTGCTGTAACGAAACTACGTATTAAATAAAAACAAGTCAGGAGCCTGTAATTCAGTGGTTGTCGTTTGTTGCTGTGTATCATTTGCACTTGAATTAGGCCGTTAATTTTCTCGTTTGAATTGTTTTACCTTTGCCATTTCGGGGCCTTTTATAGCTAACTATGCGGTATGGGTTTTTCTCATTGTTGAAGGCCTTACTGTGACCTATAGTTGTGGAGAGTTGTTTCATTAGCAATCATACCACATCTTCTTATTTTTATACATAATGGATAATTAAAATTAAATCTAAGAATACCCGGGCCCGGTATCAACCCACCATTTTTCTTAAAATATCCTGTACCTATACCTTTACCTGTCAGGATTATGGCAATTGTTATCAAATAGTCCGTTTATATGTATGTTGGCGTTTGTTTTGGTTGCAGTTCAGTGTTTCTGTTGTTCCGTAGTTTTCCTCTTATAGTTGATGTGTTTCCTTCGGTTTTAGTTTGTAACCCGAATTTGTTTTTTCTTAATCGATTTATGACTTTTGAACAGCGGTAAACTACTGTTGCCTTTATTTCGCTATACTTTTTTGTCCTTTTTGGTTTATAGCTCTTCATCTTTTTAATAAGCTTTGGATTTTCAAATATTTTGGCCTCGAGCATCACTGAAGAGACATAGATTGTCGAAATGCGCATCTGGTGCAGAAAAATTATTACCGTTTATATTATTACAACAGTAAAAATATTAAAACGCAGCATGATGTTTTAGCTTTCGTGATGAAGAAAGCACTCCGATCTTTACCAATTTGTTTTTTCATTCAGATAGAAATAGAAAAATGTTCAAAAACTTTAGTATTGTACCCTTGTATATCGTTTTTAGGTCTAGATAATGCACTATTATTGTCTATGTCTACAGTAAAACTATGCAAGAGTCAGTACCCCGGTGCAAGTTCTGGTGATATTAACTATATTCTCCAGCGGATGGTATTATTGGGTACTTTTGTAACTAAACACAAGTTAAAATGATAAAAGAATCTACATTGATTTAGTCGTTATATACAGAAATGTGTGCAGCGTACTTAACCTTCAGGTCCTTTAAGACTATGTTCCAAAATGGTTAATTACGCTAGATTAGAAAGATTTGCAATTTTGGTGACTTCAATTGGGTTTTCCCATTCCTGATGAATGTAAATCCAGAAATGCGTTTCGAACGTATCGAATTTCTAAAAGGTTATTTTCATTTTCAATAAAATCTTGAATGCTGTCATGTAGGATAATTGACATTACGATCCTGCACCAAGTCAAGAATATGACAGTTGTTTTTCATTCGTTCCTTGTGTTTAAATAGTCGAGCGTTTGATTGTGGCAGGTTTTATGGACTTCCATCTTTTTGAATTTACCTTGGAGTTCGGTATTCTAGTGCTTTCTACTGAGCCATTCTACGTATATATCAATATGAAAATATGAATCAATGACTTTGAACAAGTAAGGGATAGTTGATGGAGTTAAATCAGACTGTTTTAACACTTATCTTCTCCCTTTTTTCGATTAGTTGTAAAACCGGAGGTATATAGTAGAACGTCCAATCAAAATAAGCTATTAAACTGGTACAATTATAGACAACAAAACACAGAAAAATAGGACACGACACTATATAATACTAAATCAAAGAATAATTGAAATTTCAGTAATCTAGTTCAAACTACCTAACCATCTGATATGACTGAAAAGAAGACACCATCTTGTACAACTTCTAGAATAAAGGAGGAGTTTCGATAAGGCCCAATTTTTGCCGCTAATGATAGCTTACTATAGACGTGCTTAAAAAGGAAACATGCCCTCCATACACTCTAATATCGGCTGTTATGCACACTTTGTCTCTTAATGTATCAAGTTCAAAAAATTAACTCTTCAAGTTTAAAAGAGTTAAATACTGGTCTAGTTATACCCTCGTGGACGTGCATACCTCCATAATGGACCCCAACACATAGGCATTCATTAAAAATTACTATGGTATTTTGTTTTCAGTATTTATGCTGTTTTAATATAAAACTGTCTTTATCAATTGTTCTTAAAACTAAGATTCACTTTGGTACTAGTGTTTTAAAATTGACATTAGCCTATGGTTTATAAAATTTGTCAATGTTTCATGGAAAGATATATTTCATATATGTACATTGTTAACATTAACAATCAAAATTTTTCTGATTGGGTCCCATTAACATAATTATTATCCTGAACTCGATATCAAAGAATCCATAGACACATCTTCCTCCGCCTAAATTTAGACATTTACCTCGAATTTAACTCCAGCGGTCTTCTTAGAACCAGAGTCTAAGACAAAACGAGACGGTTTCAATTCTGAAACTATAAATGTTCCTTAATTACATAAGCAGAAATATACCAACTCCAACCGCGTATTGAGTATACATTTTTCAACTCATTCGATATTCAAGAGCTTGCAGCTGCTACTCAGACTTTGTAAAACGTCATCGGTATCATAGCAAAAAATTGGTAAGACAGGGTTTTGTAAAAGAACGACTTGTCATTTTTCTCGAAATTTTCTATTGGAAAGTACCAAGGCCTAATAGATTTATATTCAACTTCAAAAATCATACAGAATGGTTTTGGGTTATAGATTCTATGTGCTGAAGTCATGCATCATTGTATTTACTACAATGTTCCCTTTATTTGGGTTATATTATTGGGCTATTCCAGAAATAATCCTTACCCCACCCAAGAAATTCCAAGGAAAAATTGATGTGGATTAATTAAATATTCTGGAATTCCAAGGCCATCCTATAGAAGGCATATATATTTATTTTTAAATTCCATGGAAAAAAATGGGAACAAAAGTTAACATTAAATAATATTTTGGAATTCCATCTCCAAACAATTTAGAAGATATCTGTAGAATAAAAAGAAATCCCTGGCAATGGAGTATAAAGGGTATCCTTAAATATATCTTATCGCTATTTTCCCACCAATACTGAACATCACAAAAGTTTCCTTAAAATTTTGACCTCTTAATAGAAAATATCGGATTCCAACATGGGAAAGTGATTGTTGTATGAACTAGATGTCGGTAATGGTGAATACTCTCAGGTCTGTACTTAGTGTTTTTTTGTTTTCTTAAAGACATTTAAATACCATGCCACATCTGTTATGTGTTTTTGTTAGATGATTTTTTATGATTTGTATCTACCTAATGAGTTAAGCCCTTTTCAACTGATTTTTATAGTTTAAAATTGAGAATGGAAATGGGGAATGGGGATTAGAGAGATTTTGCAGCTTTAAGCATGGTTATTCTAATCACATTCTGAGTGTGTCTGTCCAAAGTCAGGAGTCTAGAGTTCAGTGTAGGTCGTTGGTTAATGTGACTTTTCAGTCATATTTGTTTTTCTTAAATAACTTTGTTATTAATTCGACTGTTAGGCCAAATAAGATGGTATGTGTGGTTCCAGTTACATTTAAAAAAAAGTTAGGGTAGGTAAGAAAGGACTTTTTTTACTTTATGTTGTAGGTTTTTTCATTGAGTCTTACAGGAGCAACATTCAGACTTTAACAGTGCTTAATATGAAATGGCAAAAAAATCTCTAGGGTAGGCTATTATTAAGACTAAAAAGTAGGGTAGGTAGGAAAACTGGAACCGCACATATATTTTTATTTTTTCTTAGTTTTCTTTATTGAATTGATTCGATTATTATTTTAATACCATTGTCTTGTATACATGTAGCTGACTATACGGTATGGGATTTTCTCATTGTTGAAGGTTGCACTGTTACCTATTATTGCTTACTATTACATCCACTTTATTTTGTACTTGGGTTGAAAGTTGTCTCATTGGCTATAATTCCACATCTCTTTATTTTTTTTATATAAAAGCAACATTAATTAGACTAGAGACAGAGTTAATGCCGTCAGTAATAGTGGCATCTATACTTTTACCGTAATACATTGTAGAACTGATTTACTCTTGGCAAGTATTTACTTGTGCATTATTTCTGTTAATTGTTATTTTATAAATTTGGGGAATAATTCGCTGATGGTAGCCATACCAATTTTTTTGTCAAAATTATATTTTTTTTCTAATTCTCTAGCTATCATTTAAGTTTATAATCATATAACACGTCTAAGAAATGAAAGACATTATTTCTAATTAAAAACAACTTTTTTTCAGGAGTCCTAGTTCTTGGATGTCGTCGCCACTTAACCAAGAAAAGATTCTTGCAGCAAAGAAAATAAAAGTATATTCAAAAGATGAAATTAGTAAAGCGTATGGACTGAGAAAAAAGAAAATGACCTGCATGAATGGGAAGTTGAGAGAGTATATGAACGATCCTAATATAAGAAGCTGTGGGAAACATGTGATAATGGGGATGGCTGAAACTGCATGGGACAGATTTAATGCAGATGATGCAAAAATAGCCGTGGCAGAAGTGGAAGTGTTAATTTCCAAATTACAACAAAGAGGCAAAAGCTATACGGACAAGCAAACAAAAACAATAACTAGACTCACAGAAAGACTTAACCGTGGGAAACATGAGGTTGCTGCTTCCTTAAAGAGAATTAGTACACTAAGAGAAACAGAGAGTGTCAACTCAAACATTGTCAATGAGGAGAAGGAGTTGGTAGCTTTGAATTGTGAGCTGCAAAAAACAACAGATGCCCTAAGAAAGGCATGTGATGTGAAAATGAAAGACCTAAAAAATATTTTGGATACCATGGAAGTTCAAAATGAGGAGGAGGATATTGATTTGGACGTCTCAAATGAACGTATTGTGGGAGATATTTTGAAAGACCATGCATATTGTTAGAGTTAATGCATGTACCGGTAGTTGCATACAATGTCTGATAGACAATTATATTATTTGTATATGATAATGTAAATATTTGAATTATAATAGATCATTTAAACTTATTTGCCATTATTTCTATCTAAACATTCTAAAGGATCTAGTACACATGTCACGTTTCATCCAAAAATTTGTCTAAAAATATACAAAAACATCAGCCTAATTCCATTCCATGAGAGACAGATGTTATTTGTTATCACACAAAAAAAAATAAATATATGTACCCTTTATAACTAAGACAACAAATATCCTTAAACACAAAAATGTACAAAATAAACATAAGATGTGGCATATGTATATAAAAAAAAGAAAGGTGTGGTATAATTGCTAATGAGACAACTCTCCACAAGAGACCAAAATGACACAGAAATTTACAGCTACAAGTATAGGTCACTGTACAGCCTCCAACAATGAGCAAAGCCCATTACGCATTGTCAACTTTAAAAGGCCCCGAAATGACAATGAAAAATAATTGAACACAAAAACTAATGGCTTTATTTATGTACATGTACAAAAAATGAACGAAAAACAAATATGTAACACATAAACAAACGACAACCACTAATAAGCTCCTGACTTGGAACAGGCACATCCATACAGGATGTGGTGGGGTTAAACTTGTTAGCGGGATCCCAACCCTCCCCCTTACCTTGGACAGTAGTATAACAGTACAACAAAGGAACGAATCATAAAAATCAGTTGAAAAAGGCTTAACTCATCAGATGGACAAAAATACAAGTGGACGTAGCCGGGTACTTGTACATCCCAACAACATAGACACTAGGTACAGATCTGAGAGTACTTACAGTCAACTGACAGCTAGTTCAAAGCCACTAACAACTAATAAAAAAATCATGCATCTAAGACTAAATTATCAATCCATACGCATGCATGGTATGATGTCAGTGAGACCATAATAGATCACTACATAGCCTTGAACAAGGAGCAATATTCAACCAGGGGTGACCAGTTTTGAAGAAAAACTGATCATAGTGTTGCCTAATGAAGGTACCAATACTTTTCTGGATAATTTTATAGTCATAACAAGGATTTGTACAGTAAGACTTACTTTACAAATCCTTGGTCATACTAAAAAAAAATCTACAAAATAATATATTTTTTATAATATTTCTGGAATATTTTCAATAAAAAAATATAATCTGGAAAATTAAAGACTAGTTATGAAATTTTTACTGGAAATTTTACATTTTTTATAGAATATTTTCTGGAAATCCTGAACCTTCTATATGATGGGTATTGAATATTTTTGGAATATTTTTTAAAAATAACAAAAATAATCTGGAAATTAAAGACCAGTTATGAAATTTTTACTGGAAATTTGATGTTTTTTTAAATCCGATGCCTCGTGCAGAGAGAGAACGCCACGCTTTGCACACGTTAAGAACCCTTGCAACAACTCTTTGAGGGGTCCGTAGTTGTACTGTTGCAAGGCAACATTTCTGTTCCTATCCAATATACCCTCATTTTCCGGTAGCGTTTTCCCCGATCTGAATCCTGGACGGCCTCTATTACAAGACACACCTACTGCATATATTGTTATGTGTTGTCGTCCTGAACAAGCATGAAATATTTCCCACTGGGCGTTAAGCAACCAACAATCAATCAATCTAATGATTTTTTTATTTCCTCTTTGTATCTAACTTTATAGTAATATAATTGTCATGCATGTCAAATACCATTGGCTCTGTGAAAGTTATACGAAGTAAAACCTCCGAATTCACTTGTGTAAAGAAACATTTGTCTAGAACTTCCTTCATCACTAATACTTCATACCCAAAGTTTTAAAAGGCAAAAATAAGGATAAATGCATAAACCAATTAAATTGGTTTCTTTCTAATTCTAACAGAAAATATTTTTTGCGATAAAGATAATCAACAACAATAATCCCTAGTAGCTTTAATAACACAAAAACGATAGTTTAATATTTGGATTAAGGGTATCCACTTCCAAAGGGTTATATGAAAATCCGCTATCGTATGCTTCCATGAGGGTTCTGGAGAACATTTCCGGTTCCGTACTTGTTAACGAAATTACACCCGGACATGAATGATATTTTCTTGCTTTCATATCCAAACAAAAAGGCTCGCACGGCTTATTGTATTTGTCTGTTACACTAATGAATGCCTGACTCATCCCTGGTCCTGGATTTTTAATTCCAACGAAGGCATAAACCCACTGTGGTATAGAAACATCGTTAACTATATAGCTTCTGTAAGTTCCGTGGTACGTTATTCCATTCGATTGAACTATAGCCATAGATTTTGAGCATAGATTATCATGTCCGAAACCTAAATACTCACATCCTGCTATCACGTTTTTCCTGATAAATTTGTGGAGTGCATTACGAACAATTATTTTAATGGGAACATAGACCCAATCATTTTCATCTCCAGAGAGAACCGTCAATCCATTTTGCGGTGTAGATAAATGGTTTGTTGTTATTCGCCTTAGGGGTTCGAGAACCCGTCTTCGTGGTTCGTTCGCCTCTATGCTTACACATTTGTCTGAAGAATAATCACATTTCAGGAATGGAGAGTTCAGACATGAAGGACATTTTGCAAATTCGTCGTACTTATAGATATGATTTGAAAAATAATCGCTATATCCATCGATATTCCTCATTGGAAATAGACGATCCATAAATCTATAAGGTTTGTGAAATAGACTATCGATAATGGTGTAATCATCTTGTGGATCGATATTACGATGACGTAACTGCTGACAAAATTTTTCCCAAACTGCATCAATAAAAGCATGATGAATCCAGAAAAACGGATCTTGTGAACTAGTATTGAAATTGTTCATTTGACCACCAATGAAGGCATGCACCAAATTATGCATATTTTCAACATTTGTATCAGGGTCTGATGTAGGCGTGGTTATTTGGAAGTGGTGTTTTTTCGATAACATACCATCTATAAATTTATAAGAAATAGGTTTCCCAGTTTTACCAAGATCTCGAACCAAAGGAATATTTCGTATTGTCTTCCAACCTGCAAATGGTCCTACTTTTATTGGACCTTTACCGTTCCCAAAGAAATCTGATGTAAACATGACGGATTTTGTAGGGTCTCTCATGTGATGGTCCAACCTTGAATCCCAGTAACATAATGTTACATTAGGGTTAACTCTTCGGAGAAGCTCTTCAAATCTACAATTAATATACATTCATTGTTGTTTACGTGTATTTCATCTTGCTAATATATGAGGTACAATGAATGGTATTTTAAAACTCTTCAACTTTGTATTTGATGTGGCCTGTTAACTGTTTTGATTCGAGCGCCAATGATGGGTCTTACGTACACAAAAGCGCTTCTGCCAAACTATAAGCCTAGTATCTTTGTTGATATTTTGTTTCTTCAATTCACTTCATTACAAGTAGGTTACGTTGATACCGAGTGAAAGCTTTGTTTAAGACTTATTCTTATTGTGAATTGTGGAAAATACAGATGGGGAAAACGATACCTACGAATCATTCAACATCTATAACTCGATGAGAAACTGAAACCGTCATAACAAGAAACAAAAAACGAGGAAAAGACAAACAATTACCCATGAAACTACATAAAAATTAGAAAATGAACTAACGAACGCGAACCCTAAACTGATAACGTAATGGATCGCATGTGCTCCGGAGGGGATTGTAAATCCCATTCTTCGTGTGACACCCGGCATCGTATTCCTATAAAATACGTCAATAAAATACAGCATGCATTAAAAGGATGAGATCGCACTGTAAATCTAAGAGAAGTGATTGTGTTATAGACTTTTTTTATTAATATCAAGGTAGACTTATGTTTAGTAAGTAATTCAGATAAACTAGAAATTTACGTCGATGAAATTTGAACAAAGGCAGGACAGGAGTTTTGAGTAAAAAAAAAGGCATGATGACAATTAATGTAAATAAAAAGTCAGGATAAACTAATAAAAAAAGGCAGGACCGAATAGAGTGAAAAATAAAAAGGCAGGACAGAGATTACAACTAAAAAAAAATGCAGGACAAAATTTTTCATCCTAGCCCCATAAAAATCAAATGGTAGCTCCCTAACTGGTTCGTTTGGAGGGTCACTCCTGAGTACTATAGAGACGAACGCGTGTCTGGCATGTTGAATAATAAGTCTGGTGTCTGCTGAGTTATAACATTATAAAGCTATTCATGAAGCACTTTTATTTAATTACACTAGTTACTTAGCCTAGCTTTTCATTTTGCTATCTGTCATTAAAAAAACAATTGTCATATATATATATACTATTTGCAATTGTGTTATAACATTTGTTTCAGTCTAAGAATAAACAGCTGCATCGTGCGCATTATACAACGGGCTCACTCCCTTCTTTTAATCAGTTTTCATAACTCTAAATATTAAAACTTCAAAGTAAGATTGTTATACAAAATCAATGGATTACGTTTAATAGCAAGACACACAGAAAATTGTTAAACATTTAAAATAATTTCAAATATCTGTATGAAAAAAGCAATTACAGTTCGGAATTAAATTCAAAATTGAAATGGAACCTGTCGTCACAGAACTAAAAAACTGTGTTACAATCAGCAAGGTACGCCTCAGTTATCACGAGACGTGCTTCAAATTGTGCATTTCAAAAATAGTTTATTCAAATAGCAATTGATGAAAAAGAGTAAAGTTTAAAAAAAAAATATATCGTTATAGATAAAGGCAATAGTAGTATACCGCTGTTTAATAGTCATAAATCGATTTAACTGAAACAAATCCGGCTCACAAACCAAAACCGAGGGAAACACATCAACTATAAGAAGAAAACAACGGAACAACATACACACTGAACTTCTACAAAAACAAACGCCAACATACATAAAAACGGACTATTTGATAACTACTGCCATATTTCTGACTTGGTACAGGATATTTTAAGAAAAAATGGTGGGTTAAACCTGGTTTCATAGCTAGCCAAACCTCCCGCTTATATGGCAATGTTAAAATACCGCTAAAATGACAACATTACGCGACAGGAAAACATTACAACTAAGCGCAAGAACACTCAGGACAGAGACAACTGAGACATACATAAATAAAGAATATAATAGTACATAACAACATGTAAACCATAGAATAACAACGGACACCTTTCATTTACACCACAATAGAATTATAAACTGTGCGTCACACGAATGTACCAACGCCACAAAAAGTGACGTCACATGTGAATTTCTAAAAATAAAATATAAAATCGGGATTAAGTTTGTAATGGTGTTATTTTATGTATTTTCTAACCATTACAAGAATATTAATATAGAATTGTGTTAGTAATGGTGTAATTATTTGTATTTTCTAACCCTTTCGGTTTTTCTTCTAAATCAAAACTGTATATACAAATTAATCCTGTGCATATAGTATAGTAGCTTTAAACTAAAAATCATATAAATGAACTAGTTGATTAGTTATCTTAACTTTTACATACATGTAGAAAATAAAAAAAGAATTAACCACAAACGATAAGACATAACACAATATCTAACCAGAATTACAAAAGAAACATCCTAACTAAATACATGAATGTTTGATATATAAATACCGAGACACGTCTAATAGCAATGCGAATTCACACTCGCGGAAAGTCATATTCGGGAATAGGTCACGTTCGGTACCTAGCAGACTAGACGACGTAGATGGTAAACGACGTGGTAAAAATGTCGTTAGTTAGTTTAGACACAGACACATCGTATAGATCAATCAATTCGTGATGGTGTCCGTAAAATTCACGGAGTGTCATTTTTAATTTGTCCTCCTCATAACTCTGTTTGAGCAGTTTCTACGCAAGGAGCACACTCCTGTATATGAAGTCCTTATAGTGTGAACATGCACGAGCATAACGTATCAACTGAGATATGTAAACACCATACGAATGTTGTCTATAGAAACCTGTTTTCAATAGAAATTTTTGTGCGAAAATTTCTTAAGATTTGTTAAAGCCAAAATAGTTATCGAGAGATGTAATCCGATGTATAGACGGATGTGCAAAGCAGTGTGTTTAAGAACAGACGAACGTACCCAATAGCAGACGGACAATTGTATTCTATAATAAATATATAGGGAGACGGATTTACACTGCTCTTGTTTCCTAATCCCAATTACTGAATCTCTTGTTTATTTCGTATTTATGTCTTTACCCTTGTAGCTATATATTATATCGATTTCTTTAATAAAATATGTTTACAGTAATTCGCTCATCGTTTATCGATGAATGAATCTTGACTCAATGAAAAATCTAACTTTTAACTGCACTCACTTTAAAATATACATTTTATGCCAGCCAAAAAAATTGGAACCAAAATGAACAGACTTCACTGCTTCATTTGTATGGTAATCAGCTACAAAGTCATACACACTTGGAAACAAAGACTGAAATTAAAAACTCAAATTTACTTAAGTTATATTCAACTAAAGATTATTGCTGTGATAATTGTTGTCTCTTAAACATAAATTCAAAATGACTTATTTTTTTATAAAGCATCATAATTCTACATTTAATACGTGGTGTTGTATTGGTTTGTATGAGTGTTTTTGTTGGGTCTTTGTTCCTCTTTTTTCGTGGAGAATCGATTCATTCTGGTTTTACATATTTATCAGAAGAGGTCTATCCTTTCCAGGCACCAAATCTTGCTCCTTTTGTAGTTCAAGTGATTCCCTCCATTTGTGTTTGTAACCTTGGTTAATCTTGTTAATCAATATATCAGATTTACACATCAGTAAACGACTGTTGCCTATATTAACCGTTTCTATTGACAATGGAGTTGGTAGTGATATTAAACATGGAACACTGAGGAAGGATAGGCTTTTGACTTTTAACATATATACTACTATTGTGCCAAGTTTTTAGTCTTCTCGACTATAAAGTAAAGACCCCGTTGGGAGCACGGGATTGATGCTATGACAAGTGGTCTACATAGTCAAAACTTTGTCTGTTGGGTTTTCGGTTACATGATTGTATCTCAGATATGATGACAATTTGCTCCCGTGTCTTCAGTATTTGCAACAACCATTTACTTAGTTATCAAATGATCTAGTGTCTAGTTTAATTTCTTGGTTAAAATTTCAAGGGAACACATACATTATCTCTAACTCTTATGGTTTTTTTATAAAGTTACTGTCCTTGAAGGAAAATAATGAGTGTCCAAGTAAATAACCATTATACAATGTCTGTAGAAATTAGTCAGGATATTGGGATTTAAACAAAAAACCAGGTCAAAAGCAAATACAACATTTTAACAACAATGAAGGACAGAAGAGTGTGATTTGGTGTTTTTTGTTTCTACATTGACAACGTAGTATATTAAAGACAAACTACCAAAGTTTAAACCCTGAAGGGAAATGTCTTTAAGTATTATAAGATAGCGCGACCTCGGTGGCCCAGAGGTCTTCATAATTAATTTATAGTGATCATAAGCCTATTGACACTAGTTTTAGTTTCGCTAATAGCAGGTGCGTTTGACTCGAATCTTTTTTTAAATAAGGTTGTCAGTTTTCTTGCCGAATGGCGATGTTTCTCTCCGTGTACTTCGGCTTCTTACAACAACAAACTTTGGTCGCCATGATATTGCAAAGAGTGCCGAAAGTGGCGTTAAACAACAACAATCAATCAACGATAAGACAGATGTGCATATATTAAGGAGGCTTATAGCTTTGCACGCCAGAATCATGTTTCGTCTGCACAAGACTCATCAGTGACGCTAGAAAAAAAAATAAAAGGCCAAATAAAGTATGTAGTTGAAGAATAATGTGGACCCAAAATTCCGAAAAGTTTTGAAAATAAAGCTATATTATGTTCTACCAGTAAAGCTACTACCCCTTAAAAATATATGAAATATATAAAAAGATGTATCTATTACATGTAACGTAATATTATATCTCAAGATCTTTTGATTTTCAGTCACCTGTAATTTATTAGTTTTATAACTTGATCCGATGACACAGTCATCGTCCTTTGATTTTCGTTGAAAACAAATATAGTCCCTACTTGCAATTTTTTTTCATACACTTTCCAAATTTATTTCTTTATATTTAATGCATGAAATATTAAGTAGGGGATGAAATTAAATGTTAAAAAAAAAATGGGTGCTGAATTTTTATGTAAATTAGTGATTTGGTCCAGTTAAAAAAGGACAAAAATTAGTATGGCTGAAGCTGTCAAACTGAATTATAGACCCCATTAACATAGAATTGTTATTATTTTGAGTTAGAGTTGGTAGACTTTTCTATAATTTTAATATTATTTGCCCCAAAATTAGTACACTGCAATGTAAAAATATTTTTGAGATAGAGCTGGTGCGATTGTTTTTAATTTGAATTTATTGTCTTAAAGAAATGCATTACAAAATAACTGTGTTTTCGGGCCACTTCACCATTACCTACTTTATCATTCTTTAAAGTATTGATAGCATCAACCATTTCCTTGAATTCTTCTCTTGTCAATTGTCTACACTCTCGTCGAATTCGTTTTGTTGGGTGCCAAAAGAAGTCTTGTCGGACTCTCAGTTGTATGTCATGTTCCTTGTCAGGTATCCAACCTGGGTTGTCAAATTTTGATAGTATGCACTTGTATTCTTTTTCGGCATCCTGATCTCTGCACTCCAATATGATACCTGGATACTGGGACGTTATTACCTCAGAGACAGTTAGAAATCCCGAATCGCATAGTAGAACTACCAATATTACCAGTGCATGCTTCATTATTGCCTGTAAATCAAAGGACATGTTTTCCTATAATTACCCTTTGATAAATAATAGTGTGATATATTTCCAATTTTTTAAACATTTTTTTTTTTAATATTTTTTCTTTATTTCGGGGTAGGGTAGGGGGTTTGAACCACAATTCGATTATTAAAAGTTGAAAACAAAGCTACAGCATTTCTTTTGATTTTGGTGAATCGACAGGTTGTACATTTGTATGCGAGGCATGGTTTCTTCTTCTTGTCTTTCATTTCAACAGGTTACGTACTCTAAACTCACTGTCAAGAAATTTTAAGTATTTTTTTAAACGGTATTCTTTGTTATTGATTTGCTTGTACATTTGGTTTTGTTATGTATTACAGTAATACATGAATGTTAAATTTATATAATTCCTGATTTATATTGTACGTTTTTATGTATATTTTGTTATCAAGACCAAAACGAATATGATTTAGATCTCATATTTAAAAAAAAACACTTTAAAATCACTGCAAGTTTAAATACAATCTTATCTAGAATACCAGGCTTAAAATATATGTCTGTCACAAATTAGGAATCTCTGCAGTGGTTATCTTTTTATAGGTTGTCGTAAATTTTGGCATTGGTTGAATTTGCTATGTAGTACTCTCTTAAATTCATTCACATTTTTTTAGTTTTGCTTTGCATGTTTTTGTTAGTTTTTATGTCTTTGTTGTCAAATAGGCGTTTTCCCATTTCTCAATTGAAACACATCTTCAATCAGATTCATACATGTATGTATATATATATATATATATAACTGCCATTATCTTCGGTACCAACAGCTATGTATTTTCTTTTCCGGGTAAACCAGAAGAAATGGTTCGTAAGAGAGCAAAAATACTAGTACTTAAACCTGCAACCAGTGTTAAAAATAAATTTTATTCTAAAATTGATATATAAATAAGGGAGTAATGAGAAAACGTTGAAACGTAATTGGTGTCACAAATGTTACCTACGGTAGGTCTTTCATTTGATTAATGACACCCTGGTCTTTTTAATGGCCACGTGATAAAGTATTGAATAGATGGATGAATTCTGGTTAAATATGATGGATAAATGATTTTTAATCTTCCATCAGATGGGGAAATTATCATAAAAATGCAGATTAAAGATCACTGAAACGTTTATTGTTTATTGTATGCGCATTTGATCACATAATTTGTTAACTTATGCCATTGTTTAACATATCTCTGAACGTTAAGCAAGCAACAATCAATCAATTGTTTAATATTATTCATTTTGTGTCTTTTTATGTAGTAATGTTACACTACTGTCTCAGGTTAGGTTGAAGATTGGCGCCTGTTAAAACGTTTAAAACCCGCTGCATTTGTATGCATCTGTCCTAAGTCAAGAGCCTGTTGTTCAGTAGTTGTCGTTTGTTGGTGTGGTTCATAAGTGTTTCTCGTTTCTTATATAGATTAGACCGTTGGTTTTCCTGTTTGAATTGTTTTACACTAGTCATTTTGGGGCCCTTTATAGCTTGCTGTTCGATGGGTTCATCGTTCAGTGTGAGCCAAGGCTCCGTGTTGAAGGCCGTACTTTGACCTATAATTGTTTACTTTTTACACATTGTGATGGAGAGTTGTCTCATTGGCACTCATACCACATCTTCTTATTTATATGTATCTTTACTAGTGCTTTAGATTTGTACTTGCTATATTAACTCTCATATTCCCGATTAACTTCCAGCAAAGTTATATTGTTCAAATATTAAAATCAGAGATCCTGCATTTGTGGTGATAGAGACATAGTAAATGCACATGTCTAACATACTAAGTTATGGGTTAGGTCTTTAGATACACGTCTCCTGTACATAGATGTATTTACCAAACCGTTTGTGAATAGACTACCAATTCTTTAAATGTGAAACTTAGTAATACATTTGTTGTACCAAAAGTAACTTCAAACGTGTCTGATTGGACTGGTATCTGCATTTTAGGGTATTTAAAAAAGACAAAATGTATGACTGAACTGTTAAATTACAATGTAACATGACCTACAATAACTGAAAGCAAATGTCAAACTATGCACGATCGATGCAAAAGACCTTGTAAAAATCACCTGTTGTAACATGTACATGTAATAAACAAGGCGGTATGGGTTTTGATCATTGTCGAATGTCGCGCGGTGACCTATAGTTGCTAACGTCTACGTCATTTAGTCCTTGGTGGCGAGTTGTCTCAATGGCAATCACTGTATATACATTTGTACCACATCTTCGTCTTATTATACATTCAATCAATAAACATGTAAGTGTGTTTTTAAAAGCTCCATTTGTAAACGACTTTTTTAACTGAAGAACTAAGAGAAACGAAAGAATATGCTTATGAAATGGGGCGGACAAAAAGAAACGTTTTTAGACTTGCTTTTTAAATTAGTTTTTTATTCACAAAGTTGCACTTGTCATTTCAATCAATCAAATAGTTGTTTTTTCATGCTGACGATTTTAATAGCTTTTAAATAATGTAAAAACATGTAAGATTAGTGTAAAGCAAGATGTATACGCAAGTGATTTGCATAATGAAGAAGTATGCAGAGAAATATCGCTTATTTCTACTGTATTTGAAAACAACAAATGCTTTTTCACCTCCGATTTCACGTTATGACGCCAAATGGGGTTTAAAATGATTGGTCTAGAGAAGCGGAACTTCCTAGTAAAATACATGTAGATACTATATCGATCGATATCATTTTACTTACAGTTTACATGTTACAGTAAATAATAAATAAATCAAAGATTCTCGAAGGTAAACTAGCTGAATGAGGGTCTGTACGGGGTTTAATGAATAGAGAATAATAGGAAAAAAGTGCCGAATGAATGGCTACAAAAATAAAGAATAGAGGCAAAAACAAATAAAAAATAGAAAACAATTGGGTACTAAAATATAAATAGAGAAAAATGGGCAAAATATATAAAGAATAGAGAAAAATGGCTAAAAAATTTAAAGAATACAGAATTGAAGGGACCCCCCCCCCCTTTTCCACAATCTAGACCCACCTGAATTTCTAGTTCATAATAAAATAAGGGAATCTTTTTGATTCCACCATATTTTCAAAGACTTCTTAAATAATATAACATAGCATTGCTTCCATTACGTGATAAACATGTCCATTTAATAAAAAAAAACATTATCTCAAAAGAGACATTATTAAACCAGGCTTCAGACAAAAATCTTGTGTTGACCAAAATAATGCTCGTCTGCCGTAACAAATTATAAGCTTAGTATCTTTATTTTTTTTTATTTTTTTTTTTTAGACTTCGTAGTGAAAGTGTCTTGCCGATTGATTTATATATCTTTTTTTAAAAAAAGGAAGTTGGTTTGATAGCTAATGTGACAACACTATCCACCAGAGACCAAATGACGTAGACGAGAGCAATTATATGTCACCGTTCAGCCGTCAACAACGAGCAAAATCCTTACCGTATAGTAAGCTACAAAAGGCCCTGACATGACCATTGTTATTTGTGTAACGTCCAGTGACAAATAGTTCATGCGTATTCAGGATGAAAAGAAATTTTTCAAAGTGGTTAACCTTTCAGAACCTTTTCATTTTATTAGTTATTAAACTATACGGGATGAAGAAAGGAAACCTTGGACTGCGAAAAAAAAAGAAATTATAATTGATGGGGCATATATTTTGCCTTTCAAAAGGCCACATGTGGAACCATCAGAGTTGCTTCAAGGGTTTTTAAATGTGCAAATCGAGAGCGTGACACTCGTTCTACACCGTGGGACACCAGATTTAACGTCCTTATTCCAACCGGACGTAGCTGTGTATTTAAACACCCCGCACATTCAAACGGACATGACACTTTAACAATGATTGACTACCGGATAGGAGGAGTCAAAGGGATTGCCATATTTCTATACCCAAGTCAACCCTTTTTATTTTGTAGGTTGTAGAATGCAAGCTAACCCTTCTTAATTTCATTATAATTATACTAGTTATCAATAATCATCACTTCTTCACCATGCAGATTCACCCAGCTCACTCAACACCCCGGGTTTCTTTTTGTTTTGGGGGTGGGAGTTGTTCATTTTGTAGCTTTCCGTGAAGAGTTTATTTACCTGTTAAAAAGATATTGAAAGTCTCTGTCTATCCACGTTCAAACAGGGGCCGTCAAGACCTGTTGGCACTATCAAAGTTTTCCCTCAAAATCTGGGTAAAAAAACATTGACCGAGAAAAATAAGTCAAAGCCATCTTTTCTCACTGCTAATTTTTTTCTTGATATTTATCAAATAAATGGCAGGAAAACAAAGATTACAAAGAATAAAGTGGTTCAAAAATATTTTTACAAAATAACAACATTACTCTTTTACTATTATCTACTCTGTAATTTGCCACTTTGAAAAGTCATAACAGAAATCATACATGTTTTAATTGTGACCGATGAATCTCTATAAACTTTTTTGTCCTTAACCAATTTAATTTATTTATGAGACTGTGGATGGGGGTTTACAGAATAGAAAATAATGGACAAAAAAAATAAAGAATAGAGAATAATGGACCAAAAAATATAAAATAGAGAATAATGAGGTGCTAAAATATAAAGAATAGAGAATAATGGGCAATAAGTATAAAGAATAGAAAAAAATACCTATTTATTATTATTATGTTAAGGGGGTGACCATTTAGTATTCTGGGGAGGGGACAGTCAGGAGGATTTTTCCGTACTGATCATTTATTTTCATATGTTACAATCCATGCGTTAGTTTTCTCGTTTGTATTGCTTTACTTTTATCATTTTGGGACTTTTTATTTGAATTCATTGTTCGGAAAGCTGTATTGAAGTTTCATAATTTTAAAGAGGCATACCTAGAAATAAACAAACTTCACATGTTACTCATATCCTATACTTTTTGAAGCGGCTTACAATAATATCAATATATATACAATATTGGGTCAATGTCAGAAAAATATATTAAACTTTTTTGTATGAGGCTGAAAAACTGGGGAAGGACGAGGTTTTATCGAGCCCCTCCCCAGTTTTGTGCCGAAATCAAAAAGTTTATATTTTTCTGACATTGACCTAATATTGTTTTTATCAGAGATCGACATACATATGTCTCTGTTTTTATACTGCAACTTAAATTATTACATTGATAACTATTTTGATTGTAGCTCAAATTTCAAACTTATTTTCATTCCTCAATGAACCCCTAATTGTGGAAAAAGTATTCCATGATGAAATTGACATTGCACACAATATAGCTTTGTAACTATATTTAGGAAATAAACACAGCTAGTTGCAGTATAAATATACAATATATGTACATTGTCGGAAAATATCAAATTCATTTGTATGAGCTTTAGAAACAGGACGAAAAGCGAGGATCGCCGAGCTTTTCTCCTGTTTCGTAGCGAGTACAAATAAATTTTATATTTTCCGACAATGTACATATATTGTTTTTATCCTGAAATTTACACCCAACACTTGAAACTTTAGTTGTAAAATTTAAACCATTGTCTCTAATTTTTCAAAGAAATCGACATAGTTTAAACGCGGACCGCGAAGAGGACCCCAAAATGAACTGGTACGCAAAAAGAAATATCCACATTACCGCTTGCTCAACATGGAAGCGGGGTAACAGGAGACTTTATTTGTACAAGTACAAATAAAGCAAAAATTTGTCCGACGATTTACAGAAAAGAACAGAAAAGGACCGAAAAGGACCAAAAACAATAGAAAAGAACCGAAAAGGAAATCTATTTTTTTTTGCAATCGAAGGAGACTAGCAAATTGCAAAATCATTAAAGTCTATAAATGAAAAGATAGTTTCCAAAAAAACTTTCTTATTAGGTTTTGAAACCTTATATTGCGACAGGACAAACTTACAATTGAAAAATTACCCTCTTATTTTTACAGGAAGGTGTCGGATGCCTATCTTATATACAACAAGTAGGGGCTATTCAAATGAATTTTGAAAAAGCTCATACATTAATTTATATGTTATATCTATTTAAGTATTTAACAATATCGACTGCATCTTTCATCCGCTTTCTCTTCCCTTTCCCAATCTGGTAGATATTTTGCCTCTCCAATCTGTATAGACTTAATCAATTTTCTATCTCCATGTGCATTTCATCACTTTTTTCATTCTCCTTAGATCTCTTGTTTAATTTCTCTTTCTACTTCATGCGTCTTACTATCTCTCTGGCACCCTTTCTCATTTAACTTATAAATATATAGACGAACTATTTACATATATATACATATAATTACATTAAATTGCGCACAGGTTTTTTTTATTTGTTAATAATCTCCATGCACAAGTTATTGCTATTTAAAAAATATAATATGCATATGAACAAATATATTAATAATAAGATTAAAATCCTTGATAAAAAATATAAATGATAATTTATCATACTGGTCCAATTTAAATATTTTAACTTCGACCAGGCCTTGGAGAAGACATTTTCGAAGAAAGAACTAAAATAACACAGAAGTTTACTTTCTAGCTCATCTAGCCTTAAGCGTCATGCCAAGTATTGTCATTACTTAAAATCATTGGATATCAAAAAACCATTAGATATCTTCTAAGAAACAATTTCGACATTTAAACGAAATCTTTTACTAATGATACTGGGAAGATCCTTAACTAATTTACAGTTTTTGTGGTCAAACCCAAGTAAGAAATGACCACCACAAAGGAACATAAATAGAACCATACACATAGTACATGCATGCAGGTTGTCAGATACCATCTCGCATATTAAAAGCACATCATGCAGAAATGACCTAATGTGTTCCTCTCCTAATTATGAGTTTTGCTGCAATATCCAAAATCAAAGTTGTGGAACATATTTTATTAGAATCGTTGGTAATCCATGCAATTAGTGTCTCCTCCATGAGAGTCTTGAACATTAAAACTAAATATTAAATAAACGACACTGCTAATTTTTAGTGTTTGGTACAGGTTGGCTATCACTGTACAACACAGTTTAACCATGGAAGTATTATTTGTCAATATTATACTTCCATGGTTTAACATAGAACCCTATGGGAAAAACCGAGAACTATTTTTGTCAGAAAACACTGTCAAACATCCAAATATACTATCCACACTGATCTGTGTCCACACTTTTATAGTTTTAAAATAAAACGAAAAACGCAGAAAGGGAGAAAAATCATTATTTTAAGGACAATTAGTATTAAGGAGTTGATTTCCAATTAAGTTATCTTAACATATTTGTCGCATCTGGGACTTACATGAATAATACAGTCTCTTGGTCACTTGTGAGTTTGAATATACCTTTGGTATTTTTCGCCTCTCTTAAGTAAATCTAGTTGTATAAAAGCAGTAAACTATGGCAAATATTTCTGGTATATGTAGCCATAGCTTTTGACGTATCTTAATGATCTTAAACGAGTAACAAATTCTTTAAATTTCTTTTGTTGAAATTGTATATTTTGTTTTACTGGATGATACTTAATCCTTGCGTTAAGTAGTTCTAGGTGAGGGATGGTTCTATTTCTTATTACACAAATTTATGCCACGAGTTATGTAAGATATTGCTACTTTTGTAATATACATAGTTTGGGCGTTTCTGATGAATTTATTGAATTCCAGAAAAGTGCGCTTCAGACCCACGCCATTTACAAAGTGTTGGTTTTATTTTACACTCATGTGTTTTTCAACGAGTCAGATACGTATGTATCATTTAATAATTATAGTTTTTCAATCAAAATGAAATTGCAAAAAACATCAACGCCTCCTTAGTTGTGATCAGTTGTCCAACTGGATAAATAACAGCCTGTCACGTACAATATAGTGTTATATCGTAACGCAAATTTGAAATCTACATTATTCAGTTGAAAAAAAGCCTATTGTATAGTAAAAAGTGTGAACTAATATCAAATAAGGTAGTGTAGTCACAATCGTTTTATACGAAACTACTTCTTCAAAGCAGACAGTACGATAAGGACACTTTTTGCCCACTTGAATTAAAATTAAATGGTTTTATAAATCTTTGAAATAATATAAACTTTCAGAAAGTTGATGCATGAATTGTTAATTTTAAACAAGAAAAAAAAATATGGACATTGTTGAAAGGTATTGTCCATGTTTAAAAATGTTAGCTGCTTCTACTTTTAGTGGGGTTCGTGTTCCTTAGTCTTTAGTTTTCTCTGTGATCGACACTGTTCTCACCTCAAGGACAAATATGTTGTTGTCCCTGTAGAAAAAGTCACTCACAATGCGTTTTGTGTAAATACCCTATATAATCTGCTCGGTATCAGAATTAAGTATTGATATTTCAAAGGGAAACCGAATATATACTCAATAATCAAACGACATTTCATTAAATGGAAATCCTATATAATCGAAGGCCTGTTTCGTGTTCCTTTTACATTTCAACCAAAGATGGAGAGCTGAATATCCCACATACATAAGTGTTCCTGTCAAACATCATTGAAGTGCCAGGTCTGAAAAATTCTTAACCTCTCTGCAAATTATGAAACCTATTTCATCAGCAATTAAACAAAACGGATACTTCTGACACTAATGGAGGTGTATATCTGATGTGGATACTAGAAATTCAAAAGATTATTTATCTTCGCCCTCCCCCTTTTCCCCTTATTGAAATGCATTACAAAGGTTAAGATTGAGCACTTACATACTTACATCTACTTATGGTTGCGGTTTTATTTTTCGTCAGTACAGTTGCACTATCAATTCATCAAACAGGTAACATATTGCACTGTATTTGGTATTTATGCATCTTATAAACAAGCTTAATATAACCACAATCATATGTTAATGCCTGTGACAAATCATTGATTGTCTTTCCATTTGTCTTTCCGTTTGTCTTTCAAAGAATTTTGTGTTAATATCTATTTAATTTGTTCAGCATTTGTCTAGACAATTTTCTCTATTTTATTGCATTTCCTTTATTTTATTATTTCGTAAGAATTTTGTTTGTGTTTTTATTTATGTTTCATTAATAACAATAATGTACATAGATTCAATCTGCAAGCAATTTTAAATTTTAAATTTCTAAAAGTGATAATTCCAATCCAGCTTTATAAAGTTAACAAAATTATAAAATTGTGTTTTAAATCATTTTTATATGCTTGACTGACGTTGTAAGTTTAATTATTTTGTGTGGTATTTTTTAGGGAGGAACGTCAATTCGTTGATTTATAGTTTTAAGCTAATTGTTTTTTTTTCCATTATTGAAATTCTGTACAAGTATGTACTAGGCATTGCACAAGATCATGTCTGCAGTACTTTGTACTGTTATGACTTTGCTGTATGAGAACTACCATGAAGTACAGTCGCCAATATTAGAGTTTGGACGACACGATTTCATATGAGTACGGTGAGTACTTTGAGCATGCCTTCAGTGTAACTGCAAGCCATCTTTGGTACAGTATTGCTTATTATTGTTTTGTTTGTACTTGCCTCTCAGGTCACTGAGTGAAAAACAAGTTATCCCCTTATAAAGGAATTTTAAAATCAATTGAAAAAAGTGTTACCGGGTCAAGAAAGAAATGTGCGATAGAAATCCTTTTTATTATTATTTTGTTTTAGAAATTATGATTAAATGACGGTATGACCATCTTTCTACTGTGTTTGGTTATAGTACCGTAAAAACCTTCATTTTACATCACATTTTTTCTTTAAAATCAAAAGCCTTTTCGAAGAGTTTTCAAACATGTGGTTAAAAAAATTATGATATAAATATGCCTTTCAGTCCACGTGTGAGTGAAAAAACAAGTTATCTGCATTATATCCCCTTATAAAGGATTTTTTTAATTCAATTAAAAAATACAATTTGTTAAAAAAAAATGTTACTAGCACATTTATTCATTTAAATGAAAGATCCTGTAAAGATGTATATATATTATTGCTCTTCAGTATCAAAATTGGCTTTTCCAACCAAACAATTTCGATACATATCTTAATAGGCCTCTACTAGAGGATCATTTGACAAAGTGTTAATTCATTACATTAACATAATAATAATTGACAATATATCTATATATTTGACCCCTATGTTCTATTTGTATGTAGTAAAATTTAAAAACGGGTCAACCATGTTAAAATTAAAGATTGAGTTTCGCTAAACTTGTTGTAAACTGGTGCTGTGTTTTTAATAGAAAGAGCTTTTTGTAGAATTTAACGACGACGACAACGGACGAAGAGATGGAAATATATCACGTTACCTTAATGATATAGGTAAGCTAATAAATGTTTATGAACAGCAAGACTCCACCTTAACTCAAAGTAGGTTAACAATATATTAATACACTAGCAATATATGTAGGAATTGTAAGTACTCATTAAAAGTTTCTTACAGTGTACAAACTATCTACTAGGAAGACTGAAAACATCAGTCAGCTGTTGTAAAAAAATAAAATTCCAAGAATACATGTGAAATTTAAAAAGGTACATGTAGGTCAATAACTGGTAAAATTAAATGCAAAATCGCCTAATATTTGTTGAGGGGAGACATTTTATTTACAACTTACGAGTGCACAAAGATGAAAGAAGGTATAAGATCCAATAATACTAAACATGCAACCAATTTTCCAGCCTCTCTCTCTCTCTCTCTCTCTCTCTCTCTCTCTCTCTCTCTCTCTCTCTCTCTTCGTATGGGTGCTATATACTAAGCTTCCCTATGAACTTATTTTAAAAAATTAGAACTATTTCTCTCTCTCTCTCTATTTGTGAACGTATGGATGCCATATACTCATCTTCCCTATGAACTTTTTTTTAAATTATAATAATTAATTTCTTACGTGGCACCAGAATAGAATCGAAATGACAATTCACTTTCAAAAATCAGCTATGATACACAAAAACAGATGGGAAGGCGACCAAACAGGTTAAATTACAAAGAAAACTTAACTCTCAAAAATGGTTAACTTACCCCTTAAGCTCTCGGATTTTTAGAACTTATTTAAATCTATGAATCGCCTCTTATTCATTTTGCATGTTGTGAACGTGCAACGACATAAATAATGTGGACAAGAAAGGATTACAAATAGCGTCAATAGCATTGTATACGTCGATGCCTCATTACAAGTCATTTAACATATATATTTCATACATATGTTGGCTAAACAATGCAGAAATCAATTCTTCAAAAAAGATTAAGAAAACAATTGAGTTAATACATGTTATAGGTCTTGGCATAATAAGATTCATTTCAGTATTAGACCGATTTTTTTGATTTTTTATTTCCGAAGTACCTTTGTTCACCACGAGCTTTAAGAGGGGTTTGTGCTGTTCATTCTTTACTTGTCCCAAGCCAGGAGCCTGTAATTCAGTGGTACATGTAGCCGTCTGTTGCTGTATATCATATTTGGGTTTCGTTTGTTTTGTTATTTTGTAGTAAATTATACCGTTAGTTTTCTCATTAGAAGTGAACTCTGTGCGAGACTTTGTCATTCCAGAATTGACTATTCTGACGTTGTTGTTCTACAAGATAAGAGAAATGTTTTTTTTTTTTGCCAAGTGAAAGATCATTAATAAAAATTAATTTCCCATATATCCCAATATGTCACTGTTATCACTATAGCTGATTAAAAGTACATATCCCATGGGAAATTTAAGAATTCCCAAGGAAAAACAAAGAATGCAAAAAGTTTCCATTGGAATATATAACATTCCTATTGGAACAATTTTTCTTCCCATAGGAACATTTATTTTTCCTATGGGAAAATTTTTTCTTCCAAAGGGAACAATTTCTCTTTCCATGGAAACAAATTTCTAATGGGAATATTTTTTTCCATTTGAATGTTTTTTCTCCCAGAAATATTGAAAATTGTTGAAAAACAGAATTTATGTTAAGCTGGCAAAATATCAATATGGTTTCGTATAGAAAGTTGCACTAAACATGCAACTTCCACGGAACTCTGAATATCCAGTAAAATATGAAGCAATGAGAAGTTAGTTTTTAAATTAAGTTGTTTGTGCGTGTTGTGATTAAAAAAAATGTTCTTTCGCAATATTCATGCACACTTTGATTCTTCGGTTAAATATTATTCAATTGTTTCATAAACTTGAATATCCTTTCAAATGCTGACTGCATGATAAGAAAAATATATATTAAGGGCATTATTGTGTCATTGAAGGATTTCAAATATCTTATTTGCGTCGACTTGTATGAAATTCCTATCAAAAATACTGACAAAATGTATGTCACCAACGATATTTGGAAATAAGTATGAATAAGAGCAGATAAAGGTATAAATCAACGAAACAGCAATCCAACAACACAAAATAGCTTATGCAGTCATTTTAAAAAATCACCAATAGTTTAAATAGAGACTAATTACCATCAACACTATATAAGATTAAAAACATTAAGACATGGCAAATGATAACCCTGATTGCCACTGGCAAAGTTCCAGGTTTGGGACAGGACCATAAAGATATGTTGGGGATAAACTTATTAAAAATGTATCCTTATAGGGAAACAATTTATCGATGGCAGAGAATGTAAAGTGCTTGATAAATATATATAAAGAAAAATGTTCAAACAAGAACAATAATTTTATCTTATCTGGAAATATGAGAAACAGCAGTGACTGTATTTTTCTCCTCTTTTTAACTTGCTGGTGATATGTATATATTGATATTTCTCTTAGGTTTTTCATTTTTCATTGTCTATTAGTATAATTACAACAAATTGTAAGTTCTAAAATAAACCAAATACTTCCACATAGCAGAATTTATTACACAAAATAAGATTCATACATTACATTACAGTTGTATTGTGCATATTGAAAGTTTGTTACTTTTTTAATGTGACTTTTTTTCGTTTTCTATCAACGTACATAACACTGGAATACAGTAGTTCATGTGACAAACATTGTGGTCCTCTTTCAAAATATTTGGACAGTTTAAAAATTTCAGACTCCCAATAAGTCTTATCATAATACAGATACAAAGCGAAGTGTGAACACACTGTCTGTATTGTAATCAGTTTAACTTTAAATTAATTGTAGCAACGATTGTTCTCAAAGAACCGATTGTAACGCTGAACTGTTTCTACATTTGGTCTGTCATGTCGGAAATTACAGAATTACTTCACAGTCAGATCATGGTGCAAGCAATTCAATCTCACCATGTCACCAATTGTTAAACATATAAAATGAAACAATTACTTACTACCAACATATACTGTTCCTGTATGATTATACAAACCGAAACCACTACTACATGAGGGGGTGGACACGCATTTTGGATGTGAGACGGATATAGGGGTCATAGAGAGTGGCTATATGGGATAAAGTTGATAAAAAAAATGGCAATGTGGGATATAGTGGTTAAAAAAGTGGGGATGTGTGACAAAGGAGGTAAAAAGAGTAAGGATGTTGGATATAGGGAGTACAAAAAGTGGGATTTGAGGAAAAGAAGGGACGTGGGAAAAAAATTACCAAAGCAGGATTTGGGAAATGAGCACCCCCGTGTAAACCTCTCTAACATAACAATTGATGTATGTAGACTCGATCCGAGCCAATTGTTCTGGTCTAGATTCTAAGGATGGTGACTACATGTAGCAGAAATTCACTGCCGAGGTCTGTATTATTATCCATTATGTAATACACACAGTATATGGTTTCGTTATAAATGCTCAAATGTGCAAACACGCGTTTCAGAGAACCAATGCAACAAATTAAATTTATAGGATTAAGTTTTACATTCAAACCTGTTCAAGGAATGTAATACTGGACAAGAACAAGTCAAATATGGAAAAAATCTTACATCACGAAATTTGTTTAAAGAATAGTTCAAAAACATGTGACAAAATGACGGTTATATGACAGAAGATAGCGCAATTGCAGATGGATTGGTGGGTATTTGTTTGCTTAACGTTCAGTGGCAAGTATTTCATGCATATTCAGGACCAAACTAAGTTGGACAGACGACAAAAGTGAAATGGTGACAAAGTCATTGTTCAAAATTTATTTCCGAGTTTAATAAATCTTCAAATTAAACACGTTTTAGGAATTCGTATATGTATTAATAAACAAAAACCAGATTATTTTGCAAAAAGAATTAATCTTACTCTTACTTATTTTACAAAAAGGATAGGTCAAAACCGAAAGAAAATGAACCCGGCGTTTCAAACCTTGAAAGAAAACTGGAAATAAATGGGAAATTAAAAAAAATATATATCAATCAAACAACATTGAACTTTCCATCTAAGGAAAATAATGCTGATATTTCTCTTTTGATGACAAGCCCACAGTAGCAACAACATCATTATTCTATACATGGTCAAACAAATATTACAATGTCATTGCCAGTGTTCAAACATCATCACCCACAGGTTGCCGATTGGAGAAAAGTGACAGATAGCCACACCTAAATTAAACTGATGTCCAATCAACTGCTTTCAAAAAAATAAATTACATAAATTACATAAATCAAACATGGATAAAGTAACAGAGATTTGGTTGCGTATTCAATATTTGAAAAAGTTAATATAGTTATCATTGTCAGAGACAATTGTATTATATGTATATTATATGTATAAGTTAAATTGTGGGAAATTGTTGTGTACACCCCCCCCACCCTATTTTAGACTCTCTATTTTAACAGAGAAATACAAAAGAAAATTCATACATAGTCTTGCAATTCCTGGGATCGTCATAGTTAAAGAGATGGCATAGCTAGATAATAAAATTGTCACCTACCTAGTGCAGAAAAAATCATCAAATTCAATAACTTTTGCAAATTGGAGAAATTTGACGAGTTCTATATCCGTACCAGAGACATATAATACAATTTGTATTATTATATGTCGTCCGTACAAGATGTCATTAGCAATTATTTTAAATAAAAAAAATCAAATAGTTCTTTTATCTGTATATGCAATCGGGAAAAAAAAGTCCTTTAAATCTTTGATCTAGTTGCAAAAGATGAATAATGAAATTAGAATGTTCTTTCAAACTGTAAATTATCAAAAGACAACCTGAAGACAGCCTAAGGGTAAAATACAAGTTACATGTATATTGACCTGAAAGATTACAAAAGAAAAAATCTAATAAGACTTTCAGTGATGTTTGCGAAAATGAAACAATTTTTTTTTTTTTTTTTTGTAGACAAAAAACAAATTGAATTAAGAAATTTGATCGAATGAATGAAATAAACTTTTAAAAGAATCAGTGCGCATTATTTCTTATCAAAGTGGCGAAAAACACGCATATCGAGTTACGTGGATGAAAAAGAATCACTAACAATTATGATGTCAATGTACATAAATTCATACAGATTTATCAATTTTTTATCTATAAATTACATTCCGAAATACACAGACTTGGCTCTGATCGTTGGCCGTTTAGCGAACAATTCTACATGAAATGCAGAATAATACCAATCGAAAGCAAAAGCGAAAGATTTAATATGTAGAATCAGAGCATTCCTTAAATTCAACTTTCAAATTATTTTTTGGAAAACAGCAGCATACATGTTTTAATTGAATTATGAATGCGATTGATGTACTTATTATTCCTAACAGTTAGTAATGGAAGTCTCGGCATCGTGCTCTCCCCGAGTTCGGGAGGTTTTTTGTTCAACAACTCAACATTCTCAATCGAGATTGGTATTTTCTTTTTTTCCACAAGCACTCAGTATTAATGAGTAAAGTTGGAACATAGGTTACATAAAGTCTTAACTTTATGTAAAATATTGTATTTAATAATTTATTTAATAGTCTCTCATAATTCTTAATAGAATGGCGCTTGTATATGTTTTAGTATTTAAGCTAATGATATTTTACTGTTAGTATAAATATACTATATGTTTTATATATGTATTCGAATGTTTTATGGTATACAAGTGGTGTGACTTTGATAAAATATTGAATCTAGGTTCTAGGTTAATTTGACTTGAATTCACAATAATGTCTTCTGGTAGACATAACATATTGCCGACATAGCTCTCACCGTTTCAGTCTAGAACAAAACAATGCATATTCATCTCACTTTTATATGTCCCTCGACACACATGTAAAAAGATATGAATTAAGGGAGCTACCATTCGATTTTTGGAGGGGGAAGGGAGGGGGGGCTAGGATGAAAAATTTAGTTGTGATCTCTGACCTGCCTTTTTATTTTTCACTCTATTCAGTCCTGCCTTTTTTTTATTAGTTATCCTAAATTTTTTTTTACATAAATTGTCATCCTGCCTTTCTTTTACTCAAAACTCCTGTCCTGCCTTTTTTTCAAATTTCATCCTAGCCCCCCCCCCTATAAAAATCAAATGATAGCTCCATAAAAGTTACAATTGTAGCATAATGAACTGCATTTTCACTGAATCAAACTTTAATTTTCTTTTTGAATCAGTTGAACAACTAAGGCGTGAACGATGTGTAATACTTGCCGCTGGACGTTATATCGTAACCAAATATGATACAAACATTTGTTATTTCGGGACCTTTTATAGCCTTTTATGCGGTATTTGTTATTCCGGGGCCTTTTATAGCTTTCTATGTGGTATTTGTTATTTCGGGACCTTTTATAGCTTTCTATGCGGTATTTGTTATTTCGGGACCTTTTATAGCTTTCTATGCAGTATTTGTTATTTCGGGACCTATTATAGTTTTCTATGCGGTATTGTTTTTATTCGACTTACAGTTTTTGATTGTCCTCTTAGTACCCTTTGTGTTTTATTTATTAATTGTATCAAATTCATCCTTTAAGTTTCTGAATGTGTGTTATATACATGACATTTAAGAACCAAATTGTATTCCTGACATTTTTATTTTAATATAAAAATAGGTTATTTTACAGATGACTTATAAATATAATCCAAATTCTTAACATATTAAGAAACGTTGAGTATGCCTTATATTCCTTTATGGGTCTCAACAGATTGCTCTATTTAATACTTCGATTCAATATGGAATATCATTTTATGATTATACTCGGGTCATAAAAATGGTTGTCTCACTGTAGAATAATAAATAAAAAATTGCACAAAAAAAACTTTAATTTCGATACGACAAAGAGGCCACAAAAATGTTTTATCTTTTTTTTTTTAACATTGTTGTCGAAATCGTAAACGACAGAGTATATAGACAGGTTGGTGACGAATCTACTTGAATTATTACTTCCGGTACACAAGAGCTCATCTCCAGTTAGTTTTGGTTTAATGTTATTTAAATTTCGCCCAGAAAAAACAAATTTCTGCAGTGGTAGAAAAAAACTACAACAAAAGTATTGATCCCTAGTATTTTATCCGTGTTTACATCGCGTTATTACAGTTGAGAATCTACTCTCAAATAAAATATCAAATATAACAATATCTATATCGCATTCTTTGTTAATTTTATTGATCGCTTTCTGATGTCCGATAATTATGATAGCTATTTTTAAGGGGAAAACTGTAGTATTTTTTGCCATCATAAGCAATGATACTAGTAATATTTTCTGAATTAGCTTCTTTTATTTATTTAAAACCTGTACAAGAAAAAAATGTGCGGTAGAAGTCCTTTATCATTTTGTTTTTGAAATGAAAGTGAAATGACGGTATGAGAATCTTCATATTTTGCTTGGTTATAATATCCATAACAACCGCCATTTTACATCATAACTTACTACTACTTTTCAAAATCAAAATCCTTTTTCTCATTAGATTTTAAACGGGTTTTTTTTTGAAAATAATAATATAAATATACAGAAATAAACAGATATTTAGTTAGTTAAGCATCTTTTTAATAGCTTTAACATTATATGCATACTTCAGAAAGATAACATGTTAATACGATATGACCAGAACCTTTCTTAACTGGCATTGTCACACTCTACAGGAAGACTTGTCGCCTTATCAAGGCACATTAGTCCGATTTAAGCCCGCCCGTCCTTTGATGTTTCTCCTAACGACGTGCTTGATGGAGAAGCAAGGCATAATACGTTTTTGCTTTGGCTTAATACGGCCATGATCGAACGCACGACCTCCTTCAATCGAAACGATCTCGATTGAAGGAAAAACCAAGAAATAATCTTGTAGTGATAGACATTAATCAAATCTAAATTCGAATCGGTACAAACTGTAAATGATAAAAAATAAAATATAAACTGTTGTCTGTTTTAGAATAATAAGCAATAATTATGCGTGATCTATTTGTTCCACTCAAAGTCAAATCTGTTCCTTTACATGCATTAAGTCTGAAGACTCTAGTTTATGAATTAACGTTTTGGAACGGCAACCGACAAGATATGAACTAATGAATGAGATTTCAAAATGTAACGTTATTTGGCCTTTTAAGCTTCTTTGATTATCTAGAGCGTCACTGATGAGTTTAATGTGTAGACGAAACGCGCGTCTAGAGCGTTCACAAACGACAACCACTGAATTACAGGCTCCTGACTTGGGACAGGCACATACAGAATGTGGCGGGTTTAAACTAGTTTGAAGGCGCCAACCCTCCCCCTTACCTGGGACAGTGGTGTAACAGTACAACATAAGAACAAACTATAAAAATCAGTTGGAAAGGGCTTAACTCATCAGATCGATACAAAGCAGAAATACGTCTAACAAAACACAGACCGGACGTGGTAGAGTACTTATAAATCAGAACAACAACAAAAAACACTAAGTACAGAACTGAGAGTACTCGCAGTTACTGACAGTCAGTTCAAAGCCAAAAACAACTAATAAAAAAATCATGCATCTTAGACTAAAATATCAATCTGTACACATCCAACATCCAATGGATTTAGTGTAAAGACGTCATTAAAAGTCAGAGAAAAACATGACCTTGTGCAATGCCAAGATACAGGTATTGACAGATTGTAGAGTCATGGATGTGCATATATATATATATATAAAATAACATGTTATTTTAGTTCGATTTTAATTTATTGATAAAAAAATCAATATTAATACCAACAAAAACAATTTTCAAAGATCTAATTACAGTGTTGAATTGGTAACCTTTTAGAATTAGTTTATTTTAGGGATCGATAAGTTTACCCGGATCGTATCTAAATTTCGGGACTCGGTAAACAACATCTCCGTAAAAATTAAGATGTGCTATCCCGTTTGAAATAAGTTTTCTACAGGTACAACCAAAACTCCAAACCAAATCTTTGTATTTATGGAAGAATTTGGTAAAGGTTTAAGTAATTTCTGGTAACGAAATCCCTGACTTAATAATTTTCCAGTAATACATAGATTACGTTCATTGAAATCCAAAACGTCACAACAGACACAGGCATGGCGAACGATTTGTGATATATAAACACCGAAGAAACGTCACTGTCCAACAAATGAAAATTAACAATAGGGAACAAAAAATCGTCCCTTTTGTCGGAAATTTTAGTGACGTTTCCCGTGTAAAACTGAGTTTATTTTCTTATTGGCTGTGTCATTTTTAGTTGTATCCGATTTCCTTATTTGTATGCATAGCTAGATAATAGGATATATAATGTTTAACATTTTTTTTGTACATTAAGGGGCTCAAGCCTATAAATACGAAAATATATTCAGATAAATGGATTTTCGATTAATATCTTTCCTGGTTTATACTGGAAAAAGTATAATGGAAATCGGTCAACCAGTGTAGTGCAATGTATCAGGAACAAAATTGAGTTTGTAATTCAGTCAAGCTTTTATCAAAAATTTATAAGGTATGATGAGCAATCTGGTGTCACCTTTGACCTAATTGTAAAGAAAATAGATGATGAAGAAGAAAAATCACGTACACGTGAACATTTTTTTCCATTCAATATTTTGGTGGGGTTTTTTTTCTGATTGTACACAGCATAGAAAAGATTAAAAATTATTTCTTCGAAAACCTGTTGGGTAATAAAAATGTACAAATATAACTTCAAATAGGTTCGAAAAAAAATTGAGGTACAAGATTGACCTTCTAATTAAGAAAACGTTAACTGGATGTAAATTGATGCAGGCGTTAGTTTTCTATGTATACAGTCGTTAGTCATTCAGTCATTTTTGGGGTTATATTTATGCCCCACCTACGATAGTAGAGGGGCATTATGTTTTTCGGTCTGAGCGTCCGTTCATCCGTTTGTCCGTCCGTCCGTCTGTCCCGCTTCAGGTTAAAGTTTTTGGTCAAGGTAGTTTTTGATGATATTGAAGTCCAACCAACTTGAAACTTAGTACACATGTTCCCTATGATATGATCTTTCTAATTTTAATGCCAAATTAGAGTTTTAACCCCAATTTCACGGTCCACTGAACATAGAAAATGATAGTGCGAGTGGGGGCATCCGTGTACTATGGACACAATCTTGTTTGCCAATATGTTTCGGTTTATGATATCTTCGACTCAATATGAATTTTCAGTGTCCCTTTGTTAAATTCTGCCTCGTTTTTATCTGCAGAGTAATTATCAAAGATTGCTTCATTGACAAGACATAAATTGATATGAAGTTATATATACGTAAGTAGGATCCTATTTTCGTGTTCATATTTCGTAAGGCTACAATAGATCTGAATAGTTTATGGTAATGCATGTCTATGATGATACTTAGTGTAGTAATTGTATGCCAATGAGCACCAACCAAGCAACAAATACGTCTGAATGTCAACAAACGGTCTTAATCAATAGACAAGTTTAAATTTAGAATTTGGATTTTCAAAACTTACACCCCAGTTCTATTCTTATACTTCATATTTTCTATTTCTGAAACAAGTGTAAATTGAATAGATCTATTGTTACGAATAACAATGGATTTTGACCACAGGATGTGACGAGCGGGGTTTCTGGTAACCCCTGCTTCTACATCCCGAAAACACAGTCCGTTGTTAGTCACAACAATAGAAATTGATTATTTTTTAAAAAACATGAACATAATAATTTACTAATAGTGTTCACTACAAGTCGTTTCAAGATATTAAAAAAAAAAATACATTTTAGGAAATTCCAATAGCGAAAAAAGCATCTATTTTGAATAAAAAAAACAAATCCTTTAAATACTCCTTTGCTTGAAGGTAAAATTTTTTACCAGTCATATGTCTCTATTCTAAACCATTGATCTAAAAAACGGAGATTTTTGTATGTTGAGCGTGTCTGGTCGTCGGGTTTCTAATCCAGACACACCTATCCCTCAGCATGTCCGAATATGAATGTTTGTTTATTCTTGAGAAGAGGGGGAGGGGGCTTTTTTTTTTATAAAACCGTAACATATAAAATACACTACATCTATTATGATTACCTTCATTAAACTGATACAGGTAAATACTTTGAGTTATAATATTGCCTTTATCTTTAATCTCTTCTACCAAATCCAACGCTTGGCTCAAAATGTCGTCCGTCTTATACCCGTCCATATTGACAAATGCATACAAGGAGCATGAAGTATTTTTTTTACAATAAGAATGTACGAAACGGTCAACCTTGACCTGCTGATCCATATTAGCACATGGATTTAACGGGAATATGCAAAACAGCAACTTTGACATTTGTAAAATCTACTCACTTGTCAAAGTTTGAACGAAGATAGCCAAGTAAGGTTACTAGTGGGGTTTCTGTAAAAAAATTCTTATAAATCATGGTTTGCTATTGTCAATAAATATGCTATCCGCTCTTTTTCATTCAATAATCAATGTTAACAAATATAGGGTTTAGTATTGGGTGTAAGTTAGTTATACACCTCGGGATACGGCGTGTCTGGATAAGAAACCCCTCCGGCCTTCCGGCCGTCGGGGTTTCTTATCCAGACACACCTATCCCTTAGTGTATAACTATTACATATATCATAATGATATATAATGGAAGCTATTCAATATCTTTTGGTTATATTTCACGCGGAATAAGCGTAATTATTCTTATTTATATTTTATTGTGGACTTCTAACCATGTATGACGTGAAGAGATTGTAAAACTAAGTAATAAGATTATTTGTAAAACGTCTCATTACAGGAGCATTGTTACGATTGCTTCCCTTAATGCGCTTATAAAAGTACTTTAAGTCTACAAGAAAACCATAGGTTCCATCTGTATATAATGTGTACTTCCTTGTTCAAATTTGTTTAAGTAAATTTATGAGTATGAAGTGAAACAACCTAAGAATTACAAAAGTGCAATAAAATGACACAACACAACATATCAATAATGCCTCGTTTAATAATACGTTTGCACAATTAAAAAGGTTCGTGTCGAAAGTGTAATGCCAGGGGAGAAGGGGGCTAATGTGTATAAAAGAAGATGCTGTAGGATTGCCAATGAAACAACTTTCTACAAGAGTCCAAATGGAGTCGATTTCAGCAACTTTTATGTGTGATATGTGTTTAATTGTTTGATTTCCTTTCTCTCGCTCTCTCACCGAAAAAGATTTTTTTTTCAATATTTATATTACGACGAAAAATAGTTTAGTAGGTGATAAGGTGGTAAATAATTAAAAACATAATTGTATAAGTACCTTTCGTACTATTCAAATTGTATAAATTGTGTAAAAGAGAGGCGAAGGATACCAAAGGGACATTCACAAGTAGTTCCTAAATCCATTACAAACTGACAACGCCAAGGCCAAACAAGACAAACAACAGTTAGTACACAAAACAAACTAGTTAACCAAAGACTGAGCAACACGAACCCCACCAAAAACTGGGGGTGATCTCAAGTGCTCCGGAAGGGTTAACAAATCCTGCTCAACATGTGGCACCCGTCGTGTTGCTCATGTATGTACAAACCCGGTGATATGTCTAATTCGGTAGGTCACATTCGGGTGAAGGGGATGAGATTGTAGTTGCAATTGGAACATATCCGTCGTCATCTGTGAAACAGATATTCCATAACGGTCAACTAACTCGTGATGGCGTCCGTAAAATTTACGAACAGATTATTTCAACTTTGTAACTTATATTTTGAAATAGTAAGTTGTGTTTCATCATTTAAACTTCTCTGGCTTTTTAATGTAGTGGTTTGACTGATGCACCACGGTGGAACGCTGATTAACGTTGACAAGTCACTGAAACTTCTATATGTCTTAATGGGAAAAACCATTTGATGTCCGTGGGGTGGGCGTTAAAAATGAATACCCTGGCCTAGTAAGAGCTGTCAATAAATAACTTTGTCCAAGACAGGTTGAAAATACATATTTTGCAACACAAAATATTTGACTTAATTGATTATAAAAGTGAACATAAATTTTCACTCGGTAAAAAAATAAGTATAGTAACATATAAAAATGAATAGGCAATCGTCAAAAAATCCTCTGCTCCCTCCCCTGTTCCAAATTATTGTCCCCTAAATTAAAATATTTTAAAAATTATTTGTATTTCAAACTGGCCTACGTAAAATAGGTTTTACTGTTGCAAATCGAATTTATCAAGAGACGCGTAGCGATCAAGTTTGATGTCGCCTAATCAAAATTGTGATTATAAACAAACTGTATTAGATGTTGTTGTTGATTACATACAATGTATCTTTCTGTTTTTATTGACAACTATAGGTCACCATACGGCCTTCAGCAATGAGCAAAATCCATGCCGCGTAGTAACCTAAAAAAAGGCCTCGAAATGACAAATGTAAAACAATTCAAACGAAAAACAATTAGCCTGATATATGTACAAATAAAAACTGTTTGTTGTCCTTCAGATGTTTTTTTGTTAATATTGATCGTTGGGCTGCTGTCTCATAAAGGTACATCTTACCAATCATGTATTCATGCAATAATGTTTCATCATCTCACTGTCAGTTTATTGTTTAAAATTGAAAGGATTATAATACAATATCTGTCAACATATAAAATTATGTATTTTCTAAACATTTTTTCTATTTTTATACAGTAACTCTAAAAATTAAAAATTCATACCGCGCCAACACCTGTTTCATATTGTAAACAAGCTCTGAATATGTTAATAACATTCCACAGTGCAGTTCATTTAGTACGAGTAATCGATTTCTCTCAATCACTGGTGTCACGTACATCAAAGTGGGCGTCCGTTTGGCTGTGTGCGATGTACATGTACAAATACGCAGCCGCGTTCAGTCAGAATGGGGATGCCTCGTGTAAAGAGAGTGAGTGCCACGCTCTCTGCACGTAAGGAACCCTTGCAACAGTTCTTTATGGCTCCGTAGGTGGCCTGTTGCAAGGCAAAAAGGCTGTTCCTATCCAATATACCCTCATTTTCCAGTGGAAGTCCATATTTCCCAGATTTTCATCCAGGACGACCTATACTACAGGACCTTCCTATTGTATTCAGTGTTACTTTGTTCCAGTCCTAAATATGCATGTAATATTTGCCACTGGACATTAAGCAACCAACAATCCTTCAATCATTTACTAGTATCACAATGCAGGCCGATGATATGTTATGCTACATGTATGAATATACCCTATTGTGTATGTTAAGTTAATAAGACAGCAACAAACCGACACAAATAACCAAGAGACATATAAAAGACTACATACAATTTGAGCAATTTATACGGTGTCTATACAATATAACCCTACAAAGTCCGTAGTCCATATAATCTGTGAATAAATAAAACAAAACAAAAATAAAGACCTGAAAGCCACTTCAAAATTCTCCAAATAACAAAACAAACATTAAGGTATGATATATGAAAACTATTAAAAATAAGTTACTAATTTGGCACATGCACTTGAATATCTGTCAGTGTCAAACTACTTAGATGATTCTCCCCCTTTTTTAATATCAATCAGTTGACTTAAAAACACAGTAAAGCATATACTATAAAAATCAGTAAAGGGAAAGTACTGAGATATGAAATAGCGGTATACTAGTAGTTGATCATAAGAACACAACTTAATCAATAAACAATCTTAAAAATATACCGTATTAAAAAAATGCTCACAGTTGCTGAAAGTAATCTCAAGGTACTTAACCTGCTAATACGGAAATAATGCCGTCCTACACCCTGATATCGGTTTCAGAAAAAAATCTTACGACTAAAATTGACGGTTAGTACAAAAAAGTAAAATAACAAAAATACCAAACTCCAAGGAAAATTCAAAACGGAAAGTCCCTTATCAAATGGGAAAATCAAAACCTCAAACACATCAAACGAATGGAAAACAACTGTACTATTCCTGACTTGGTACAGGCATTTCCTTATGTATAAAATGGTGGATTAAACCTGGTTTATGGTTAGCTAAACTTCTCACTCTTATGACAGTCGCATATAATTCCATTATATTGACAACAATGTGTGACCAAAGCAAACAGACATAATAGGTAAACATGTCAAAAATTGGGGTACAGCAGTCAACATTGTGTTATGATCTATAAAAACAAACAACTATGTCAACAAAGTAAAACAAAATGGCATATAGACACTCTATAGACAAAACACATAAGCAAAAAATAAAGACAAGTATACAAAAAATGACCATAGCACCATAACACAATGGCAGAATGTATAAATACCGAGCCACAACAAAAGGATATTACCAAAAATTAACTAAACAGCAAAAGTTTAAAATATACATAGCCAATAAAAAGAACACTATATAAAAATAAGGAGATGTGGTATAATTGCTAGTGAGACGACTATCCACCAAAGTTCAAATAAAGTGGATGTAAGCAATTATAGGCAATCGTACGGCCTTCAACAATGAGAAAAATCCCATACCGTATAGTCAGCTATAAAAGGCCCCGACATGACAAATATGAAACAATTCAATTGAAAAAGCTAACGGCCTGATTTATAACAAAACAATTTACGAAAAACAAATATAACAGACATGAACCAACGACAACCACTGATCTACAGGCTCCTGACTTTGGACAGGCACATAAAGAATGTGGCGGGGTTAAACATGTTTGTGAGCGTTCACCCCTCCCCTAACCTGGGACAGTGGTGCAACAACACAAAATAAGAACGAACTATACAAATCAGTTGAAAAAGGCTTAACTCATCAGATCGACACAACGCAGGAAAACATCAAACAAAAACCGGACGTGACAGGGTATTTATCCATCCCTCATCCCTAACAACAAAAGGACTATAACAAACAATCAAAATGTATACTGAATTGTGTAAGACTTACGATCAATAGTGGTCGTAAGATTTTTTTGTGAAATGCAGACCTGTATTTCATAGAAGATTTCATACATTTGACTTAGGTCTTGGTATGCAATGCCCATATCAAACCTCACAGAAAAACAAAAGAGTCATTTCAATATTGCCTCATGCAAACTATAAATCAGCGATTTCGTTTTTATCTAAAAAAAAAATCTAGTACCTTTATCAATAAAGTTATGAAGAGATAAAGATTTGAAGAACAATTTCTACACTTGTAAGTATGCATTTTTATCATTTCATGTGGGTGGTGTAATACTTCTCCAATAATCTTTATTTGTGATTCAATTTAGTACAAGTTTTGACTTGTTTGTGTTGTATATATCTCGCTGTTTAAAGCGTGTTGCATGTTCATTGAAATTTGAGACTTCACTTTTCAAACAGGCGCATATGCATGATATTGAATCAACTTAAAAATGTACACTCAATATAAGAATGAACCAACAGAACAGCACGATCAGGAAAGGAAAAATCAATGTCTGAAAAGAGACATCTTTCTTCGGGAAATAACATGCTACTGTCTCGGGTTAGGGTAAAGGTTTGCGCCTGTTTAAACGTTTAAACCCACTGCATTTTTATGCATCTGTCCTTAGTCAGGAGCCTGTTGTTCAGTAGTTGTCGTTTATTGGTGTGGTTCAAACGAGTTTCTTGTTTCTCGTTTTTCATATAGTTAGACCGTTGGTTTTCCTGTTTGAATTGTTTTACACTAGTCATTCTGGGGCCCTTTATAGCTTGCTTTTCGGTGTGAGCCAAGGCTCCGTGTTGAAGGCCGTACTTGACCTATAATTGTTAACTTTTTTATACATTGTGACTTGGATGGAGTGTTGTCTCATTGGCACTCATACCACATGTTCTTATTAATATTGAAAGAGGAATTGTCACGACTACAATGATATAAATATGTTTTTGTTTAAATTTTTGCTCCTTCTGTATTCATACATCGTTGGCTCTGTGTGTTTCTGATGAAAGCACATCCAAATATCACTCGGAAAGCATATTCTGTACTTTCAGTTTTATATGCACAGCACCTTTTCATGGTACATTATCATTACGTTTTTTCTGAATATGATAGAGATGATTATAATTATTAAGATATAAACATTTCATGGTGAACGGTTCTTCCTCCCAAATATGTTTTTGGAACTTTAAGAGAGATCGTTGTTCATGCTTTGAATTACTAAGTTGTGCACAGTCTTTGAGTTTGTTCAGCTTTGAGTTCTTTCAATCGAATTAGCAATCGTCCATGCTAACTTTGTGTAAAATAAATCGAGAAATACAACAGGTTACTATGAAGTTGAGATCCGTTTCATACTAAAGATTTAAGTTCACCGGTATATAGGCTATATAATTCATCTGGAAACACTTAAACAACCTACACAGTGAAAATTACGCTTATATATGCTATTATTATACCATTTATGTTCATTTCGGGTGTGTATAATTACACTAAAACTTTTATAGAATAAGACAATAAAGAAACAAATCGGAACACTCTAGAAAGAACAAACAGGATAAATCATTTCATTCTTTTCATTCATCAATGACTTGGTCATTTGTATTTGCTGGATAAAGGAGAAAGACTGATTGGCTCACCGACAGGATAATGTTTCTGGGTTTGTCGACAGGACATAAACTGTGCAGGACTAGTAAATAGATTAGTTCATATCCATATCAATTAAAGGATGTAATCATGTCAATTTTTGTCAGATGTTCGGACTCCTTGGGTTTTTTCCTACCATACTGGGTAAAATATTTTGCCCCATATCACTCACTTTTCTTTTCAAAGAAGACTTCAATAGCTCATAAAAGGTCATTTACCAAAATTTAAGGAGATTCTAGATATTTTTTCTTATGATTTGAGACCCAAATAATGGCAATGCTAAATATAAGGTAAAAGTCCGAGTCAGCCTTATCCCTTTTTTTTATTACTTAGAAATCTCGAAAAGGAATTCCATAACCTATCAATATTTTTAGCTTATTTTCTTCATTAACTAAATTAATGATGTTCTGATTTATAGTATCAATTTTAAATTCGATTTTTTTTTTATTTCACATGATACATCCTTAACATGTTCTTCTTATTATGGATGTAATAATTGCCACTGGACGATAAGTAGCCAACTGTTCTAGTGATAATCACTTTTAGAGATGGTTCAGAATTCTAAGGACTGTGGGTAATTTCATTGTTCGTTCACAAAATTCAAAATAACGTAACATCATTGGTTGGCTATCTATTAAATTCCGCCAAAGGCGTGGAATTACGTATACTCCGCCTTAAAAGGGATGTTATTTACCAATCAAGGTTGTAGTTGACGCTTTTGTAAAAAATAGATTCCGAAGCGGCGAATTGAAGAGCTTGACGAATGTACAGTTATCTCCAAGTCAGGGAAACATTTTGACAAGTTTCTGATCCACATTAAGAAAATTCCTGTTTGTAATTACTAGATGGTTGACGGAAAATGCCATGAAAACGGGTTGTGGCAGCAGGTGCTATGCAAGGGGAACATACGTTGAAAATTGTATTGACCATTAGTCAACTGATATGCCCCGGTAATTTTTTCCCTGTAATCTGCTATTTTCATGATTATATACCTCTGTGATTAATTGTGTTATCGTGGTTGTTTGTTATTTTTTTCTATTTTCTTCTGTTCTTGTATTGTCCGGTTGATATGCTACATATATTGACTATTTACTAATTTATTTGCTATCAACATTGTTGCTTTATTGTATTTTATATTCTATGATAGTGATAGAGGATGTATGACGTCTTTATTTAATCGGAAACGTGTTAAAGACGGCAAAAGTGTATACACAAAGAAAAGCTAAAACTTTAGTATAATTGTATTGCTGCAACGTTGGTTGTGGGCATACCTGACAATTTTCTGCGAAAGCAGTCTCATTGTTTTTTTACCCCACAATCTTGTTGGTTGTAAGAGCTTTAGTTCCTGCATGTTGATACTGAGTTATTGAAACCTTAATTCTATTTGACAAAAATATATAAAATTTCAATTCCGCCGCGGTGATCCTTAGAATTTTGATGCATCAAATAAGTTTGTAATTTTGTACCATTGAAAAATGTACTGAATATTGAAATATGCCTTGTTTTTGTATATATTTCAGTAATTTTCTTTGATATACAAACAATCAAGGAATAAAATGGAATTATTTTCCAACAGAATGTGAGACACTTATCAACATCTATTTTGTAAAACAACATAATTATACAAATTAACACTACATTTTTGGCATTAAAATTTTATTTTAAAAACAAACTTTTAGGCAATAAAAATACATTTATCAACAACGATTTCAAGTAAATGAATAACAAATGAATATAAATAATACGGATTTCAAGCTATTTTCTTGTTCATGTTTGGCAATTGTCGCATCCCTCTGTGTATATGTGTATTCCGGCACGGAGCTTAAAACGCTCTTCTTACACTACATTTTAAATTATATTAATTATACGACTGCATTATTCCGGATGCAAATATTTACTTCCAATGGCTTTTCTTATTATGAAACTAATTAGTAAGACTACCGATGTAATTATGACGATTTCCAAGGTCCTCCAGACATATTTCATTTTTTTGGAAGTTGGTCCGTGTTTTTCGGTTGCAAAATCGTCTTCATCCTGGACCTAATAATATAAAGGAATTGTTAACTTGTGTGTTAGTCTAATTGATTACAGTCTACTATTGTATAAAATATATAAAGTTTCAGCTTTGCAAACAAACATATTTTTTTTTAAATTCTTGATAGCATGCCTTTAAGAAACCTTTTTTTCCTTTCTAAATATAAAAAAAAGAAGATGTGGTATGATTGCCAATGACACAACTCTTCACAAGAGACAAAATGACACAGAAATTAACAACTATAGGTCACCGAGTGTCCTTCAACAATGAGCAAAGCCCATATCGCGTAGTCAGCTAATGTTTATATGAGAGTTAAAAAGAGAATATTTGAATGAATTTAGTACCAGTAAGTTTGTTTTCAAAATATGTATCGGTATTTCTTTCTAAATATGTTTTGGTAAAATTGTTTGTAGTGAAGATATTTGAAAGTGTCAAGCAAAAATAATATATAATCTATAGCCTAATAGTCTAGAAGTTAGCGGGTGTGGGTGTCCTCGTTATTTTTCATTTATTAGTTTCAATAATTTTACCACAGAGTATAAATAAAAATTCCGCTGAGGACATGCAATGTGTCTCAGATGCAAAATCTCAGACTGGAATAAATTGTGTTGAAATGATTGTGATTGCATAACAAGTCTATTTATCATGAAGCTCCTGAAGCATAGGTGTTAAGTCACTCCTTAATTAATTAAGCAATAAATCTTTGTTATGGCAGTTTGTTAACATTTTAGGTACATGTATACTGCATGGTATGACAACAAGCAGTTCACTCAACTTCATTCTATTGAATATATATTTTTAAAAATAGGTGTGGGTGTATTTCTTTATTTAGTGTTTTAACTACAAAGGTTTAAAAAATAGATTTACATTTATTTATTCATTAACATAATCTATCATCAAATTAACCGTTTTCCATGATTACCAAAAGTAATAATTGACCGGAAATGATGGAAGGATTAAGTACTGTTTATCCTTTCGTGGAATCTTATGTCGTTGGGTTGCTATCACATTGACGTAACCACATATATCCTTTTGTACATAACAATAAATTTAATTTTCTAAGACTCGGACTAAATATGTCAAGCTCGGAATAGTCCGAATCTTAGCAAAGCACGGAATATATTTATCAAAAATTGGAACTCATATTTGTACCACATCTTACAACAAATCTGACATGAACACAAAATGACAAAAAAAAACCAGTAACATTAAGATTGTACAAAAACAACAACTAGCAAGGGACTTGAGATAGGGACATTGAATTGCGTCACGGTTTGAATTGTTTCTAATTTTAGATCCCAACCCTCCTCTTTTGATCACAATCTTTCCAACCCTCCTCTTTTGATCACAATCTATGGACTAATGTTGTGTAGTTGGACTAATGAGGGTGTGGAAAGGGGTTTACAGAATAGAGATTAAAGGGTAAAACATTAATATAAAGAATAGAGAAAAATGGACCAAAAAATAAAGAATAGAGAATAATGAGATGCTAAAATATAAAGAATAGAGAATAATGGGCAAAAAGTATAAAGAATAGAAAAAATGGCCTAAAAAATTAAAGAATACAGAAATGAAGGACCCCCATCCATAACTTCACTAATGTTGTTTTTCTTTTCTTAATTGGACTATGCAAAGAAGGATTAGAAATTGACGGTCATATGTTGATTTTTTTTATGTCAATCGGCCGCCAAGTGGCGGTGAAGACTTCTGTCAAATTCCTTCACACTTAGAGGGGTATCTGTTGCCTCTTAACTGGTATCATTTTTTGATAAACATTCTATTTGTTCTTCCAAACCTGCTTCGAACTAGAAACCGAAACTGGTTTTACATTTCTTTTTTGGAAAACCAAAACCTGTTTCATAACCTTATCAAACCTCACCTTGTTGTTTGAACAGCTACACAAACAAATATCAGAACTTTTTTATTTGTTTTGAAAACGGTAAACCAAAACCGATTTTAACAGGTTCAAACCATTCAAAACAAAAACCGTGTTTAAACCAAATCCAGTTTTACTGAAACAAATACGCCCTAAGTTAGTCGTCTGATTAATTTCATTGAGATGGTACTATGAGCATGTCGATATAGTTTACTTGTACCTGAACATCTGTAAACTCTGTTAATTCAATTTGTTGTTCATTTTCCATCTAATAAATTCAGCTTCTTTATATCTGAGAAAAATGTAAAACTACATGAAATTAGTTTCAAAACAAGATATTGTGGGCGTGTGTAATATAGATTAATACACAAGAAGCTATGCAACACATTGTTATTAGCATTCGACTTTTACAGGTTTAGATTAAGACTGCAGACGTGATAATCAGTGTAACAGGTTGACAAATTTCAACTTCAACTTCAAAAAGTCAAGAGTTACCTTAGCTACAAGTGGAGATAATCTAATATTGCAACTGCCAGTAGTTTCCCTTATCAATATTCCCACGGCAGTCAATTCAAACCTTTATATATAATAGTCAGTATAAACCCCAGAATACATTTGCAACTTTTCTCTCAGGAGATAATCAAAGTTAAGAAATGAGTGAAAGAAAATATAAAGGGACAATCAAAAACCATTAGACGAAGAAAATCAGTCAAAACCTTTAATTAAAAGAATAGGAACGAATTCAAAAGACAAATATAACGTAGAATCCGCTTAACACTATATAGAAAAATAAAAGATTGGTCAACATGAACCCTATTTAAAACTGGATGTGTACCCAGGTCGCCCGGATGGGTAATCAGTTCCCAATCAATAAGTGCACCCTTATTGTAACTTATTGCAGGTTGAATTTGACAAGTTTCATTCGGGGATGTCATAAATGAGGACATAAAGGTGTTTATGCTACAACAATTATCTCTTTAAAAAAGTTATTTAAGGCAATTTATGCAAGACAATTAAACACATGTCAGTCATTTATTTGAAGGTCTGGATGGGGTTTAATAAAAAAAAAATTATCGAAGATGCCAGGTGTATAATTTAGTACGCAAGACGCACATTGTGTCTATACAAAGGATTCATCAGTGACGCTCGAATAAAAAAAATTAAAAAGGTAAAATGTAAAAGGCCAAATAAAGTTTGTACGAGATCGAAGAGCATTAAGGACCCAAATTCAGAATAGAGAATAATAGGCAAAACATACAGAATATGTAAGAAAAAAAGATAAAGAATATAAAATAATGGGCCTTAAAATTGAAAGAATATTGAAACAAAGACCCCATCTAGATCCTTTTTTATTGACAAAATAAGAATCACGCGACAATTTGAATCTGTTCTCTTACGTGCTTTTTCAGTTCTTTGTGATTTGGTTGGCAGTATACAATTGCATGTAACGTAATTCACCGTATTTAACTAATATAAGTTTCTTGAAGAAAAAAAAATTAAATATTACGCACATTCTGAACAAACACAGTGAAAATTTCAAGTCGATTTACATATTTATTACGTAATCATAAGCAATGTGAAATACCGTATATACATGTACAAACATGTACATGTAACAGTTGATTTCATAATGCAAGTAAATATACACGTATAATGACAACAAGGGGGAAATGTCGACATTCCTAAATAAACAACACGTCAAAGTTTATAAAAATGCTCTTGTTTATGTAATGTGATAATAAAGTGCGCATGCAGTTGTTCTTAAAATTTACAAGAGGGTCTGGATGGTGTTTACAAAATAGAGAATAACGGGCACACAGTGCAATGAAGGGCAAAAAATATGAAGAATAGAGAAACAAAGGCCAAAAAAATAAAGAAAAGGGAATAATGGGGTGCTGTAATAGAAAGAAGAAAGAATAATGAGGTGCTGAAATAGAAAGAAGAAAGAATAATGGGGTGCTGAAATAGAAAGAAGAAAGAATAATGGGGTGCTGAAATAGAAAGAAGAAAGAATAATGGGGTGCTGAAATAGAAAGAATAAAGAATAATGGGATGCTGAAATAGAAAGAATAAAGAATAATGGGGTGCTGTAATAGAAAGAATAAAGAATAGAGAAACATGGTCTTAAAAAATAAAGAATATAGAAATGAAGGACCCCCATCTAGACTCTCTTACAACGCTTTGTGAAAAATCTGAACACTTACATGAAACGGTATTTATGTCGACGAATAAATCAAAACCAGAACAGTGGTCCATTATAGTCTGAGCCTTGTCTTATAAATGAAGTAAGTGTACCAAGTTAGGAGATAAGACTAAAAGCCGGAGAATAATGTAAACAAACGAATATGATTACGTGACTTTTGGTAATAACTTTTATGGTTAACCAAACACCGTGTCTTTAATTAAAAAGAGTCCAAAGCAGAGGTGTAGGGGGAATTAGAAAAGTAGACAAGACAAACTATACATTTATAAGTGAAAGTGACATCTTCTTTCTTAAACACGGTGTTGAAAAAGTAGAGTAAATTCAGTTTTAATTTAGTACCTTCAGTAAAGGACCGTAATACCCTTCTCTGGTTGGTTCTATTAAAAATATCATCATGTGATCTTTAGAAATTGTACTTCTATTGATATAGAAATACTTTAAAATCATTAAGTTTGATTGCTTTTAATATCATTCGTCTAATTTTACTACAAAAAAACGCATCAAAGATACAAGGCTTATAATTGTGTATGTACCAGACGCGCGTTTCGTCTACAAAAAAACTCATCAGTGACGCTCGTATCAAAAAAGTAAAAGGCAAAAAAAAAATATCGTTTGCCAATATTGCAATATATTCAAGACAGGCAAAAGATAAATGATAATTTTTTTTTGTAGACTGCGCAAGTAATAGATCACGAAAATAGAAGCTGTTTGAACACGATGTAAGTAAAAAATGTTCGACCCCTCCCACAAAAATAAATAATAATATAATATTATCTATATCTATATTAATATATATAGATTCTACCACTGTATCGAGTGTGATACGATATTTATCCACTCGAGACAGTTAAATTTTCAAATTTAAAACGCGAGGCTCGCCGAGCGTTTTAAATATTTAAAATTTAACTGCCGAGAGTGGATAAATATCGTATTACACGAGATTTTGTGGTGGAATCTGTTTCTCTAATGATTTTCAAACAATATGCAGGCAAACTTATTCCTTCTTTTTGAATGATCTGCAAAAAGATGTGTTCTTTCTATGTGACGTCATCAGACATGGTCGCCTTTTTTCATGCCGTCACAATGGGAAATTCAGAGGAAAGCAAGACAATTCGACGTCATAATCGGATTTTAACCAATGAAGAACTGAGATCAAACGAACCACACGTTGATTAAATTTTTTTATACAATGGGTGCAGAAAGGGATAAATTGACCGCGAAGATTTAGAGAAATATATATATATGAAGGACTCACAACCATGGCGTGTTCCATATCTATGGCAGATTCCAAATCTATGGAAATTTGACGTCATGCCATCCCAAATCTACGGCAGATTTTTTTAAATCCAAATCTATGGTAAATTTTCTAGTTTCCTAATCTATGGCGGATTTACTTGTTTCCAAATCGATCTATGGCAGATTTTTTAAAATCCAAATCTATGGTAAATTTTCTAACGTTAGTTTCCTAATCTATGGCGGATTTACTATTTTCCAAATCTATGGCGGATTTACTAGTTTCTAAATCTATGGCGGATTTACTAGTTTCCAAATCTATGGCGGATTTACTAGTTTCCAAATCTATGGCAGATTGACTAGTTTCCAAATCTATGGCAGATTTACTAGTTTCCAAATCTATGGCGGATTTACTAGTTTCCAAATCTATGGCGGATTTACTAGTTTCCAAATCTTTGGCGGATTTACTAGTTTCCAAATCTATGGCAGATTTTTTAAAATCCAAATCTATGGTAAATTTTCTAACGTTAGTTTCCTAATCTATGGCGGATTTACTATTTTCCAAATCTATGGCGGATTTACTAGTTTCCAAATCTATGGCGGATTTACTAGTTTCCAAATCTATGGCGAATTTACTAGTTTCCAAATCTTTGGCAGATATACTAGTTTCCAAATCTATGGCAGATTTACTAGTTTCCAAATCTATGGCGGATTTACTAGTTTCCAAATCTATGGCAGATTTACTAATTTCCAAATCTATGGCGGATTTACTATTTTCCAAATCTATGGCGGATTTACTAGTTTCCAAATCGTTGGCAGATTTTGTGCAAATTGAGGACAAGTCACTACATATCTGATCAATGACTTGCCTTAAACATGTGGCTTTCTCAAGAAATCTTACTTTGTAACAGTGTATGTGTTCAACCATCGTTAGCGGCATCGACAACGTATTAAATATGACGTTTTTTTAATTGTGACGTTATATGTTACTCTTTTTTCCCGGAAAATTACACAATAAAAAAATTTGCCATAGATTTGGAGAAAAAACCTGCCATAGATTTATGATGTGTATGGTGTTTGTGACGTCATATTTGTTATATATTTGAATTCTGTCATAGATCTGGAACCCACCGTAGATTTGTTTTCTTATGTATATATTTATGAAAAAACAATAGTGATCAGTTAAAATACCATGGGATAGGCATTGACTGACGAGTGCTGTCCCCTGGCTTGATACCTACGCTCAAATTGGTCTATTAGAACCGCTAATAAATATTCAAAAAGTATGCAAGTAAATTTTGACATTTGGAGATAATGCAATATGAATATTCTATAAAACAAAGTACAAATATATAGGCTATATTAGGATGCACGTAATACATGTACTGCAAACACTATTAAATAATTTGACTTTAATTGACTTTTCTCAAAGACGTATACTACGAACTTTCTGTAAAAATTATATTTCATTGCCATTAAAATTTCGGTTTTATTTATTTAAAATTTACAGGGGGTTACAGAAGTCATTTTTGTTTGTACGAATCCTTCCAATGTATATGTTTTATCTGAAAACATGATTTTGCCATTCCGTTGGCCTTTGGGCCTCACCGTGGCACTAAATGGTAGTGTTTTTGAATAGGCCGGATAGGACGTATGGCAGAGAAAAGGTTAAGTGTCTTGGCTTTCATCCCTTTGTAGGGACTTGTCAACAATTAACGTACCAATAACAATGTCTCATTCTTGATAGTTCTTACAGATGGAAGAAAGCGCTAGATACTAAACGTCATTTGAACTCACTTAATTACCATTATTTTGTCATAACTTTTATACCTTATAATATATGCATATAATATATAAACTGGATTCGTATACCAGATAGCTATTATATAGCTGAATACATGCTTTAGATAATCCCCCTGATATTACATGAAATATTTGCCACTGGGCTCTATATAAACAACAATCAATCACTGCTTAAGATAAATATATAAATACCAAATCAAAGATTCAAACAGATAAATATAATATGACACCTTACCTTTATCAACGATGGACAATTATACACTTACGAACAGGATCAAAAATATAAGAAATACATGTATACATAAGCACGCATGGAATAAATTATTGTAGTAGTAAAGTGAAGGATTCCTAGTGTACCTGTCATAGTCTGATTTTGTAATTCAGAAGAAGACAATCGACAATTCTAAGAAACATAAAACTTCAATCCGGATTGTAACTGTAAACATTCACATAAAACACCAGTTGTAAACACTACAGGCATAAAAACTTATAATATATAACATGACAAATTACGGTAAATGACAGTTATTTACATAATTTTGTGTAGTTATATGAACTTTGTTAACTTTATAAACCGGATCTTATTTACACGTGTATACATTATCTGTCACCTGTTGTAGCTTTAGTGTTGCTTACACATAATATGATTGAAAGTACTAGCCTAAGGTATTAGGATCTGAATTGGTGTTGGGGGAGGGGGTCGTTTCTGTTTCTTTAAAACAAAAATATGTGTTGTCCCACTTTCCTCTTATATTTAGTATGGTTTCTGATTTTAAATCGTTTCAATTGCTTACATCCACTTTATTTGAACTTTGGTGGATAGTTGTCTCATTAGCAATCAAACCTCATCTCCTTACTTTTATATTAATATATAGAATATTTATGAAAAAAAAAGATATGTCTGAATGACTATGTATTTGTTTTTTTTAGTTACAAGCATGTGAAAAATTAAAATATTTTTGCAAGGAAATGACCCCAAATTTATTTTAAAAAATAGCCCCCCCCCCCCCCACCTTCCTTAAAAAGATAGAGAAGATGGGGGTGTTAAAGTATAAGGAATAGAGAAATGGGCAAAAATATAGCGAAAAAATGGCTAAAAAACTTAGGAATACAGAATTGAAAAACCCCCCTTCCAAACCCTCATATTAAATAGAAGTATTCAAATCATTTCAAAACTGCTTAGAAGTATAGGGGCTTTTTGAAAAAATGTTGATACTTAGCCTAGGGAAAAGCCAACAGTCGAGAACCATTGGGATTAAGAAGAAATAGTGTTTATAAAACCTTGCACTGCGAAATCTCACTCAACAGGATTCGACACTTCTGTAATTACTAAAATCAGTTGTGCCAGACTTATAATACAAATGTAAATAAAAACAAATAAAATTTGCGCTGAGCTTCAAACTACATTCTTTAAACATATCAATACTTTTGGGCCAATCGAATCAAAATATTTGATAACCAATTACTCTATAGTTACTATTATATACCTCTTGAGATACAAAATAATTTAATGTAGTATAATTCTAATATAAATAACAACTCTTTCAACTCAGAAGTTTAAACTAATTATGATAAGAACATGGCAAACGTTCTCTCGAATAAGCATGACATATTTGCCACTGGACATTAAGCAAACAATAATTAATCAATACCTAGAATATGATTTGCATATCTTTTTATTATCATATCGATTGAACATTTTCATTGTTTTTGTGCACAGATTGAGAAGAATTAGAAAATCAATAATTCTAAAATAATATCTTTGTACGTCTTAATCAACATGATAAAATAAATGTTGCTTAAAAAAATATAATAAAAATATATATTAATCAAATCCCGAAATCCCGTGTCGATTTAGAATTAATGACTTGCATGAATATTCAAAAACAATATATTAAACTTCATATTTACCTAATTCTACTCATTTATTATTTAAAAGTGTAATCCTTTCCAGTGGTTTGAAGTTCATTAATATCTACCCAAAATATCGTATATTTGAGAAGAAAGCGATGGACTCTGATGGGTATTTCATTTTGCAGGATAAATTGTTTGTCTTTAAATTGATGTTGGACTGATCGTCAATGAGGCTCAAGAAGGGAGAATTTGAATATTTTACCGTCAAAATTCTTGTTATTTTTCTGACACAAACTCACAATATAGTAGGAAATACTGCTCATTTACAAAAAATCTTAATATGCATGAAAGGGGGAGGGGCGCTTAAAAGAAAATGTCACTTTAACCATAGATACATCTATGCTTTAACAGATTTAAGTGATAAAATCAAGAAATTTACACATATTATACAGTTGCTTCATATTTCAATGCAAATGAAAATTATTTAAAAAAAAACATGCATAATAGAAAGTTTCAGTAGGAACTTACTGTTTGGGAATTGTCAGATTGCGTATAATCACAAGTTAAATTTGTGACGCATTCTTCGACATTTAACTTGTTTTACGAAAAATACCATATAACAAGTAACATGTGTGGAAAATGTTCAGGTAAAAGGATAATTATATGCAAATCATATCAAGCTGGCGATTTTACACTTTACAAACACAAAATTGAATATTTTCGATTAGGATTTAATAACATTATAACAATGATTTGAGTAAAAGAACATTTTTCATTATTTCCGTTAAGTACAAGGTCACAGTGGTTTTGAAGACGTAATAATACTAATTTTAAATAAACAAAACTATACAGGATCCGTTTTTAATTCATGAATTGTTATTTTTTTCTGTATGTTGAACTTACACGAAAATTAAATTTGTTTTGCACTTAATGATAAAATTTGTAACTGAGGTGTAATTATATGACTACCTGCTAGCAGTAGAATCAGTATTAGATTTAGGGGATCATATTTTCATGTATTTGGTGAATAATTTTGTCGTCATATATTGCAACAGTTTCAACATTCTTTGTGAAATGAACCCTCACCCCTTAAAGAAAAAAAAACCTACTTTGCTTTCTTGTTCTGATGGAGAGAAAAAAGCGGTCGTCTGATGCGTTGGTATGGAAACGACAGGTCACCTTTGGCACCTTTCTAACATTTGTTTGAAACTTTTGTGATGATAATCAAATTCTGTTCGTTTCTTCTACATGTTTATATATGTACTACCAGCATGCTTATTTCCAACACCAATTTGATTAATTTCAATTTTATTTCGCCAGGAAAATATGTTACATTTGTCGCTTGACGGACTAAGAAAACATTAGTTTCAACATCTGTCCCAAGAAAGACAACCCTGGCTAATGAAAACATAGTTATTTGATATCTTTAACATGAATGGCATAGTTTTTCTTTTTCTATCATTCTGATTTTTTTTATTGATGATTGATTGATCGTAAACACCACTTTCAGCTCTTTCGGCTTTTTCATGGCGGCCATTACTTATTAGTGGAGATAACTGGAGAACCACTGACATTCGGCAAGAAAAATGACCAAGTTAACTATAAGATCGGAGTCGAACGCACCAGGCCAGTGAGCACTGTAGATAAACCACTTAGGCCACCGATGCCCCCTCCCGCCTCCTCCAACCCCCTGATTTATGTTGTGCAATTTTTGTTATGCATAAAATTTAGCCCGGCACAAAAATTTACAATATATAAACAATTCAAATTTTATAGGACAAGATATGTATGAAGAGTAGAAGATATCTTATAAAATTTAAGTATTAAAGTTTCAATGCTAAAAGGTCAATTACAATGCCTATTCGGTAAAATAAAAGGAGATCTGTCATATTATAAATAAGACATCTATCTACCCGAGAAAAAAGGACGATGATGTAAACAGATAACGGCCCCTTTCGGGCCTTCATCAATGAACAAAACGTACACCATATAGTAAGTCATACACGGTCCCTGGATGACAAATTGTTTACACAATTCCAAACAGTAAACAAGCGGCCTTATTTTTGAAGAAATGATAAACGAAAAACAAATATGACAGACGACAACCACTGAATTAAAACCTTGTAGTGGAGTGACAAATCAAGAAAAAGTCGCTCAAATGGACCGACATACCCCACGGCAGAAAATCCACATTATACTATCATTTTAACTCTGTCGTAGAGTTCCCACAGTGTAGTTTTTTGTAAAATTGCGATAAAGCGTGATTTTCCGATTTTTTTTTCTTTTTCATTATCAAACACGGGAACTCTTATAATTAATTCCTGAATGAATATATCAGCAACTATTTTCAATAAACGAAAGAGTAATGTATCAGTTTTATGAATATCAAAATCAAATATCATAGGAAAATATATATGGAGTGAATTGGAAGAATTTCGATTGCACGTGACATTTTTTTTTTCAATCTAACCATCTGTCAAAGTATATTAAATTTCTTACATACATCACCCGTAGTCGATTTTGGCCAAAATAGTGGAAAAACCAATACTTAAGAAGTTTTAATATATCAAAGTTTGAAAGATCATACAAATCAACTTTTTCAAGCCTTATAATACTCATCATATAGCAGTTTTACTATTCAATTTTCGCCTCAATAAGTCAAGTTGCGCTTCCCTTTCCTATGTTTCCCTGATTTATGATTTGCTGTGATTTTCACAATGAATTATATGTGCATTTTCTTAATTTTTGTAAATAAGAATATAGATTTGTATCAATGTTTGTGTCTATACAGTTGATAAGGTTTAATAACTTTTGATGTGTTTTTATTCTTGTTGAGGTTTTCGAATAGACTAATTTTAAACAACATTGGAACACATCCGAATTAATCCGGATTATGATTGGCAGTCCTGATTTAATTAGGTAAGAACAAATCACGTATCATAGGTCGTGTTATCTATTTAGAATATAGCAAAGTACTCTCGACCAATGAAATTGTAGAATTGGATGTCTCTTAATTGTGAAGAATGAATGTAAATCATGTTCTTAGTAAGGTATTAACCTATTATTTGGGTCTATTTTCAGTTCAAAACAAAGAGTTTCTATAAATGAGTTACAACTGCCCCGAAGCACATTTATCAGATTGAAAGGATTTATCACACAGTGATTGAAACTGACTAAAAGTTGAATTGTGAAACAAACAAAAATCTCAAAACAATTTGAAGTTTACTGGTGCAGTAAAATTGGTACCGTGAATTTTATTATGAAAATATTAATAACTTCAAATTACTATAATATTAAACAATACCAAAGCAATGCAAAAAAAAAAGAAAAATAATCTTTTAGATTAAAAATAACCTAAATCGTTAGCTTTCCAAAACTTTGATTACTTGATTAGCGGTTGGGGAGAATAGTTATTTCCAATACATATATTCCGAAGAAAAAAACAGGAATTTAATTTTGAACATATTAAAAACTTTTAAGGGCATTATTTTTTAACATTTCCCTGACATAATGAAACAGTATTTGATGTAAAAAGCCGGACCAAATTATTGGCTGTGAAATAAAATTTAGTTGTAACTCAAATGTATTAATTGATTTAAACTGTAAATAAAACAGGATAATTCCTCACTAAAATATTACATGATTTACATTCATACTCACAATCAGGAAACATACAATTCCTACCTTTTCTTTCTACTGTTGTGTCTCCTAATATCTATAACGCATTTAAAAAAAAAAAATCCCAAATGATAAGAAAGTCCTCACATCACTAAAACTTATCCATAAATGACATGCCGAAAAAGGAAGTCATGCATCAATAATAAACATTGCACTGACAATGAAACTAATTCTTGAATAGATCATTTGAGCCTTGAGCACTTTACAATATTCTAAGTTTGTAAGAGAATGATAATCCCTTACTTCATGATAAGTACTCGCTAACGCTCGTACTTATTCATGAAGAAAGGGATTATCATTCTCTTACATATACAAAGCCTATACATGTACAAGAAGAATAAATTGTTTAAGTAATAGTTATACACCGAGGGATAGGTGTGTCTGGATAAGAAACCCCGTCGGCCGGAGGCCGGAGGGGTTTCTTATCCAGACACGCCGTATCCCAAGGTGTATAACTAACTTACACCCCATTCTAAACCCTATATTTGTTAACATTGATTATTAAATGAAAAAATAAACCGATAGCATATTTATTGACAATATCAAACCATGATTTATAAGAATTTTTTTTTTATTACATGAAACCCCACTAGTAACCTTTCAAATGCATTGATCTTTTAAATAAAAGTCGGGTCCAAACCGCGGTACCCCCACCCCCAGATCGGCCAATGGGTAACCGGTTTAGGAGGGGGGGGGCGGGAGTTAGAATACCCTTTTTTTTAAAGACCAATGCTTTAGAATAGAGACAAATGACTGGGATAAAAAAAAATACCTTCAAGCAAAGGAGTATTTAAAGGATTATTTTTTTGTATTCAAAATAGTTTTTTTTCGCAATCGAATTTCCTCAGTGGCGGATCCAGAACTTTTTGTAAGGGGGTTGGGGGGTTGGGGGGGTCCGCTCCAGTCATGCTTCAGTGATTCCCTATATAATCAACCAAAATTTTCCCACAAAGAGGGGGGCCACCCCCCCCCCCCCCCCCCCCCCCTGGATCCGCCTATGAAATGTGTTTTTTAATATCTTGAAAAGATCTATTCAATTTACACTTGTTTCAGAAATAGAAACTATGAAGTATAACAATAGAACTGGGGTGTAATTCATTTGAATTGGGGAAAAACCAATGCTCAACAGCGTGTGCAAACATTCCGCGGATGAATCAATTTGCGTTAAATACGCTCCATGGCACTACCATTAGTCTGGTCCAAATGCTTATTCTGCAGACAAAAGTCATACAACCGGATAAGCAATTAAGGCATGTCGAGTCATTTGAGCGTGCATGCCGATTATGTTTTAAATGCCGTAAATTACCAGTCCGACTTTCCAGTAGTAAAAAGTAAAATAACAAAAATACCGAACTCCAAGGGAAACTCAAAACGGAAAGTCCTTTATGGAAAACAACTGTTATATTCCTGACTTGTTACAGGCATTTCCGTATGTAGAAGATGGTGGACTAATCCTCTCACTTGTATGACAGTCGCATAGAATTCCATTATATTGACAATAATGTGTTGGCAAATCAAACAGACATAACAGGCAAAAATGTCAAAAATTGAGGTACAACAGTCAACACTGTAATATAATCTTAATCACTATAAAAACACTCTATAGACAAAGTACATTAGCAAAAACGAAAGACAAGAATACAAAAACGACCATAGCACAATAACACAATGGCGGGATGTACATGCACCGAGCCACGCCAAAAGTACATCACCAAAAATAGACCAAACAGTAAGGGCCAAAAAGTTCATTCTCTATAGATTACTTCAAGGACAAGGCGCTGCATCATTCAGCCTGCAGTGTTAAATACTTGCTGAAATGAAAAAAATGAACTTGCTTCTGATACTTCAAATCAGTCGGAGCTTGATTTTGCTTTCCAATAACTAACAGAAAGTCTATTCACGATGATATGTTTGTCAAAGAAAAGCATTATCAATGTCGTATAATTTGCTTGATACGCATTGTTCCTTTCTCAGATCCTTCATGATGCGGAAAAATTGTAAAAAGCAATTTACGATCGTTCATAATTTAAGATTGTTATTATTCATCTCGATGAGTATTTATGGTTCCACTAGCTTTACAATTTATTCCTTCCCTCTTGATGAATAGTTTGCCTGGTTAGTAGATGACAATTATTTTCATATGGATAATGATTACAATACACTCTCATGTGATACTGTACGGAAATCTATACCCTTAGCTGAGTGTGTGATATCCCTGCATTAAAAACCAGTACACTCCTGATTAAAGATGGTTTGGGTAATATACAAAGTCTTTATGTAAAAGGTACAACAGTTTTGGACATATTTGGCCAAGGACGACATTAAAACCCTAATAGCTTGTTTTGAAAACTTCGGGTGTGTCGTGGACGTGTTTGATCGGTATGATGCGGAACATTCATTAAATCATCAGAAAGAATAAAGAGGCCTATTTTAAATGGTGGCAGATCTAAGGTTCTTCGGGTCATTGAAGGCATATCAAAGTAGTGTGAAAAGGGGGATTCTACACCACCCCCCAATTTCAAGGGCAAAACCTGCATAGGACCCCCAACCCCGAGGCTAAGATGCAATCCGACAGCGTCCCTTCTTAGCGTATAATAAATCATGACTTTTGTGCACAATGGTTTCGTCGACACAGATGACTTTATCAGCGAAGACACCTTAGAGAGAAGGGTGCCCCAAATTGAAATAAATAAAAGGAAGGCATCGGGTAAGAATATCAAGGATCAGTACGCAGATTTCTTCTTGGAGAATCAGGAAGATTTGAAGGACAGCGCCCTAACCCCAGTTCCAGCCACAACCCCAACCCCTCAGCAGCACTGCAGCAACCACATGATGGTACTTATGGATGATAGGACCCGCATGTGCCAAACCAGTGGTATGGAAGAGGTGTATCAGCCCTTTGAGCATGCTCAGGGTGAAGTACCATTGACCTGCAGTGTTCCCCTGAAGAGGAAGAAGGGGCAATTTTGCAAGAGTAAGCCGGGAAAGAATGGGCTCTGCTGGAGGCATAGCAAGCAGCCACGCCAACAGGACGATGATGATGAGAACATCCCCATTGGAGGTAAGATCAAGGTCAAGGAGACCATCAAGGAACTTCGCCGAATAGCTAAGGATGAGGGTCTGAGGGGGGGTCAGCAGGATGTTGAAGGAGAAGTTGGTCAAACTCATCGAGGAGAAAACCAACCGGAAATTTGCCCGCGAAGAGGTCTTCACAAAGAAGGAGCTGAAGGCCATCGCCAAAAGACGCGGAATCACCAAATATTCCCGACTAGGAAGAGCTGCCCTAACCGACCTGGTGAAGAAGGATATCGAAAATGCCCCAGTGGAAGACGAGATCAAGGTAGTCAACCGACGCGATGCATTGAAAGGAGTCTTTGGCACAGTCAGAATCGACCCGCTCCAGCAGCATGATTTGGAAACGTTTTTCCAGGTAAGTCGCAGCACCATCTCCAGGACGATCGAAGATGCCCTCACCCGAAAGAAGGGCTTGAAGGTACAGCTAGTGCTGAAAGTGGAGCTGGTCAAAACGAATCTCGCGACTGGGGGGAACACCTACGTTATCCCTTACTTCAGATCAGCCCAGACAGTCATCACCGAATCAGCAGACCTCGACTTTGAGATTGCGGTCATGGTAGGGAAGATCAAGGAAAGCATGTCAAGGTATATGCGCGAGGGTAGTGGATGGACTTTCGCCCACATCGAGCAGCTAGAGATCCATCTGAACGAATTCAAGCAACTTAGGGGCAGCTCTTGCATACCAACCCCATCAGCACTTGCCAAAAAGAAGGCAATCGTCAACGTGAGAAATGAGGATGATCGTTGCTTCCAGTGGGCAGTGTTGGCGGCCCTGCATCATGATGTGGTGAATGGGAATCATGCTTATCGCCTGAACCAGTACAAGAAATGGGAGGGTGAGCTGAAATTTGACGATATCGACTGCCCAGTGTCCCTCAAGGCGATCGATAAATTCGAGAGGCGGAATGCAGACCTCAACATCAACGTCTATGGCTACGACGGTCTGAAGAAAGGTGAGGATGGGGAAGAGGACCTTCAGATATATCCCCTAAGGATATCCAAGAACACCGGCGCGCAGCACGTAGATCTCCTTTTCCTAACCAGCTGCGATAGCAAGCAGCATTACTGCTGGATCAAGAGCTTCTCACGACTCTTGACGTCTCAAGTGACAGGTCACAAAGAGTCGGTATACTTCTGCCGCAGATGCCTGTGCCACTTTTCCAGGCAGGATATCCTCGACGATCATATGAAGTACTGCGTCAAAAAGGAGGCGGTCAGAATCGAGATGCCGGAAGAAGGATCCCTCATCAGCTTCCAACATCACAAGCGTCAGATGAGGGTTCCATTCACCATCTACGCAGATTTCGAGTGCTTCACGGGAAAGATGGATACCTGCCAACCCGACCCATCGCGAGCCTACACGAAGGCATACCAGCTACATCGACCATCGGGTTTCTGCTACCGCGTGAAGTATGCCCAAGGTGACTACAAGGAATCGGTCGTCTACTGTGGGGAGGATGCGGCCAAGAAATTCATGGAGTGCATGGAGAAGGAAGTTGGGGAGATCGACAAAATTTATCGGAACAACAAACCCATGACGATGACGGACGAAGATAAGGAGAGCTTCGCGGCGAGCACACTCTGCCACATTTGCGGTAGCGCATTGGGTGATGATAAGGTACGGGATCACGATCACCTCACGGGTAGGTATCGCGGCGCCGCACACAACCAGTGCAATCTTGACTTTCAGCTCCCCAAATACGTGCCCATCGTCTTCCACAACCTGAGTGGGTACGACGCCCACCTTTTCGTGAAGGAATTAAGATTCGGGGAAGGGAAGATCACCTGCATCCCCAACACCGACGAGAAGTACATCAGCTTCTCCAAGAAGGTGGGAGACCTTGAGATGAGGTTTATCGACTCCATGCGATTCATGCTCAGCTCTCTCGAAGCCTTGGCAGGGAATCTTACCAAGGACAAATTCAACGCGACGCAGAAGTGCTTTGGCGACCGCTCCGAACTGATGCTTAGGAAGGGGGTATATCCCTACGATTATATTGATGGGCCCGCCAAGCTGGAGGAAACACAGCTACCGCCCAAGGAAAAAGGAAAAATTTTTCAGCAGACTCTATGGCACGCACATCAGCGATGAGGAGTACGAGCACGCGCAGCAGGTCTTCGAGAAATTCAGCTGTCGGACGATGCAGGACTATCACAATCTCTACCTGGAGAGCAACGTAGCAATACTGGAGAATGTCTTCGAGGATTTCAGGGATACGTGCATGGTGAACTACAAGCTCGATCCCGCACACTACTTCACAGCCCCGGGGCTATCCTACGACGCGGCGCTGAAATTCACTGGGGTCCGACTGGAGCTTCTCTCAGATCCGGACATGCTGATGATGTTCGAGGGTGGGACTAGGGGGTGTGTGGCCATGATCTCCCATCGATATGGCAAGGCCAACAATCCCTACATGACCGACTACGATGCGTCGCAGCCGACCAAGTATCTGACCTACTTGGACGCCAACAATCTCTACGGGTGGGCCATGGCGCAACCCCTTCCCACGGGGGAATTCGAATGGATGGAACCGTCAGAAATCGAGGACATCTTAAGCTATCCGGACGACCACGAATATGGCGCCATGGTGAAATGCGACCTGAAATACCTCCAAGATCTCCACAACGATCATAACGACTATCCTCTCGCGCCGGAAAATGTGGAGATCGACAAGGTGCGTAAGCTGGTGCCTCACCTAGGTAAGCGCACCAAGTACATCCTTCACTATCGAAACCTCAAAATGTATATGGGAAGGGGGATAAAGCTCGCCAAGGTCCATCGCATCATTGGATTCAGGCAATCCCCATGGCTCAAGCCGTACATCAACAAAAACACCGAGCTCAGAGCCTTAGCCAAGTCCGACGCCGAGAAAGATTTCTTCAAGCTCATGAATAATTCGGTCTTCGACAAGACCATGGAAAATATCCGCAAGAGGGTCCGATGTCCGGCTGGTCACCAACGAGAAGCAAGTGCTGAAGCTCGTGGCCAAGCCCAACTTCGATCGTCGGGTCGTCTTCACCGAGAACCTGGCAGCCGTCCATATGAAGAAGACGAAGCTCAAGTTCGATAAGCCCGTCTACTTGGGAGCATGCATCCTGGATATTTCGAAGATCCTGATGTATGACTTCCACTACGGATTTGTGAGGAAGATGTATGGCGACGACGCCCGGCTGCTCTTCACCGACACCGACAGCTTGGCCTACGAGATCCGAACCGAGGATTTCTACAAGGATATCGCTCCCCACGTCCAGGAGAAATATCCGGCTGACCATCCCTCCGGAATTCCAGTCGGCGCAAATAAGATCATCGGCATGTTCAAAGACGAGTGCGGCGGCAAGAGCATGACCGACTTAGTGGGACTCCGGCCGAAGCTGTACGCCTACAAGATGGATGACGGCGCCGCTACCAAGAGAGCCAAAGGAGTCGCGAAGACCACAATCAAGCGCAACATCACCTTTGACGACTACAAGAGATGCCTCGACACGCAGCAGGAGGTCTACAAGTCCATGAATATTATCCGCAGCCACCTCCACCAGATCTACACCCAGGAGATCAACAAGGTCGCCCTCTCTGCTAAGGATACCAAGCGCCACATCCTACCCGACGGCATAAGCACCCTCGCCCACAGACACTATCGAATCGCTGACGCCCACAACTGAGGTGAGACCCTCCCTCTCACCACCCCTCTGCAATTAGCAGTCTCTGAGGGGTGCGGATGCCCATCTCTCCTCTTCTACACTTGGCAGTCTCTGACGGGTGCGGATGCCCATCTCTCCTCTTCTGCACTTGGCAGTCTCTGACGGGTGCGGATGCCAATCTCTCCTATTCTACACTTGGCAGTCTCTGACGGGTGCGGATGCCCATCTCTCCTCTTCTGTACTTGGCAGTCTCTGACGGGTGCGGATGCCCATCTCTCCTCTTCTACACTTGGCAGTCTCTGACGGGTGCGGATGCCCATCTCTCCTCTTCTGCACTTGGCAGTCTCTGACGGGTGTGAATGCCAATACCTAAATAAATGAGCAGCATACACATGCACGGCATCCTCCTCCCCCACAAGCCTCTGTCGAATAAGGAATTGGAGAGAGCCGTCAAAGCCCTAGGAATCCCAAGTTTCAGAGGGGGTGTTGATGCGAGATACCCTACCGAACAGCTCTCGCCGCATCGAATGTGGAATCTTGAATCACGATAGCTGGGAGGGTCCTGGAACGCATTGGACGTGTTGGTACAAGCGCGGACCGACAAAGTATTACTTTGACTCCTATGGATTGCCACCGCCTGACGAGATGGTAGACTATTTACAGCCTGAGATCCGATACAACACCGATGAACTGCAGAAGCGAGGGGATGTGGTGTGTGGTCATTTTTGCCTGTACGTGTTGAAGATGCTGGCGGCCGGAAAGTCGCTGGAGGACGCAGTCTTCTCACTCTATAAATAAATGGATAAGTTTGGATCCCATGCAAGAAAGCGTGCATCCCTTCGGCGAATGCTACAGGATTTGGATATGAACGACAATCGCATTTCTAGCCTAGGACATCCCCAGGACAGCTCGGATGCTGTGACAAAACGGTGGGTAACCCAACAAATGAAAGATGGTATAAAAGACATCAATGACCTAGAGGCTGCGCTTGAAGCAATCCCGAAAGAGCTCGAGGCGATGAAAAAACACCTGAACGGTCTCGAGAAAGATGTGGCGAAGTGTTTGCCTATGGCCGGCGGTAAGATGAGTGGTGCCGTGGATATGCAGGGACACTCGATCGTCAATCTTCCAGAGGGGGTGGTGGCACATGAACCGGTAACCAAAGAATGGTATGCAAAGAACTATGCGGATCTAATCATGGCGGTTCAAGAGAAAATCAACACCATCGAACAGAAGGTGAAGTCTTATCACACGACGGACAGGAGCCGGCGCGAATTGGATTCCACATCTGAGGAGGACCGGCGCATCGACAGAATCAAGGCGGAACTCCTGAAATTATAAGGCAACACAGCATAGTTTTCCTGTCCTATGAACTAGGACAAGAAAACTTGACTAGTTTATTGCACATCTGTGGCTTTGACCCAAGAGTTGAATTCCGCGGGATACCCCCTCCACTTAACGTAAAGCTCTTTCACCCCTCCTCGGGTTCTCCGGCGTAAAACTTTCTCGATGCGGTAGATGTTTTGATCAGTCTTTTGAAGTTCAGGCTCATAGAAGGATCCCCGAATTTCCTCGCCGCTGAAATCCTTGAGGCGATAAGTGGGTGGCTGCGTCGCTAGGGCCTGGGCGATGGTAAAGACCTCCTCGGTCCAGCGTGGAGTATATCCCTTCTCGAAGGTGCCCTTCTTCTTGGTGATCCGGACCTTATCGCCGACGTCGAATCGCCGCGGCTGCATGGGAGGGAGGTCTCCGTAAAGGTTCAAGAAGACCTTGGTCTTATGCTCTTTCTGGCTGGCGGCTGCGGGGGTCATCTTGATGGATCGATGCTTGGTGGTATTATACTGGTGGACGAGATCGTCCAGGACGGGAAGGTAGGTGTGCGTGGAATTTGCCGAGAAGTACTTGAACATCCTCTCCTTCATGGTGCGATTCCAGCGCTCCACCACGCTCGACTTCTCTTCGTTCTCGGTGGAGAAGAGCTCAATATCATGCTTTTGGAGCAGCTGTTTTACATCCTTGTTGTAAAACTCAGTGCCTTTGTCTGTCCAAAGCTTTTTGGGCACACGCTCCTTGAACACCGCTTGAAAGGCATCCCGCACCGTCACCCCCTTCTTGTTTTTGAGCGGTATCAACCAGCCATATTTGGAGAAGACATCGATGATGCTCAGGATGAACTTATTTCCCTTGTTGTCCCTGGAAAAGGCACTCATATCAATAAGGTCGGCCGCCCAGGTCTCATCCACACCACCCACTACCACACGGCGTTTTTGAAACTTACGTCGAACTGTTTTGCGCAACTCCTCAGCTAAATCATCGGTCTAGCGAACTTTTTTTTAACACCCAGACCGAATCGAGCTTTGGTACCGATGATGGGTCATACGATGCTGCGGTCCATGCGTTCGCGTGTGGTAGGGTTGGGAATGGTGTTAAGCGAGGCTAGCATAGCTTTGTCGCGGATGGAGTTGCGTGCGGTTGTATCCTTGTGCTGGGCATAACAAAGATCGCGGTGATATGCAGCCTGGTCCACTCGATTAATGGGTTTTGACCAAGCCTTCGGGGTGCCATCGGGGAGTAGTCGCTTGCTAAGTTTAGTCCCTGGCCCGGTGAAGTTGTGTCCGGGGAGATGCATTTCCATGGGTAATCGGTTGATTAGCTTGTTCATGAACCCTGCACCGGTTGTAGCAACAAACTGAGACTTCTTGGCACCGCACACCTTGCAGTTGCCAAACTTCCTCCGTCGCCCGTTGCTGGTAATTGTTTCGCCAGGGTTAACTGTGTCCGTCTTCGTACGACATTTTACGCAGAAGATCATCGTTATTTTATTTAAATAAATGAACGTCGAAGACATTTCCTACAGTGCCAACGCCCCCAAGAGGAGCAATCACTACCTCCTTCCGCAGCGGTCGATCAGAGGGTTGATCATTGGGAAGTCGGACTGTGGTAAAACAACGCTGTTGAACAACCTACTCCTGAGCGATGGATGGATGGCTCGACTACGATCGATTATACGTCTTTGGAAAATCTCTTCACCAGCCCATCTACCAGCTGTTGCAGCAAGCGCTGGGAAAAGGCTTCCCTAAGGAAGATATCCGAGACCTCCTACAGTGCAAGGGCAAGTCACCCTACTCATTGATCGATGTGGTCGACGCCTTACCACCACCACGACAACCGAGTGGTATTGACACTTTTTTCTTCGAGCAAGGGAGCGATGTACCAGACCCCCGGGAACTCGATCCCAGCCGCAAGAACCTCATGGTGTTCGACGACTTGATGCTGAGCAAACAGAACACATGTGAAGACTACTACGTGCGCGGTCGCCACAACAACGTCGATTGTTTCTACCTGTGTCAGAACTACTTCAAACTACCCCGACAATCGATTCAAGAAAATGCCAACTTCCTCTGCCTCTTCCAGCAAGATGCAAAGAATCTCGACCATATTCGGCGCGATCACTGCAACGATCTCACCAAGGAACAGTTCGACGCTCTTTGTAAGCATTGCTGGTCCCAACCCTATGGATTTGTAACCATCGATCTCACAAGCCCAAAGTCAGCAGGGAAATACCGATGCAAATTAGATGAGTTCTATAAGGTATAAAATAAAGAATGGATCAGTTCGAAAAATTTTTCCTGGAACTGGAGGATGAAGAATATCTGGACACAGAGGAACCCCAGCCCTGCAAGTTCGAATGGACCTGCAAATGTAAGTTCGAGTGGGACCCAGTCGATATGAGGAGTATGTGTTGGAAGTGCGGTCGCGTGATCATCCGCCCGATCGATAGCGGTGGAGGTGATTTCGACGCATGGAACTCTGGCCACAAGTATGGTAAGGTGCAGCGATTTTCTCAACCCCAATACCCTACCAAGACGATTCGAGGCCACCAGTGCACACACCCATGCCGCCCTGGTAAAGACCTATGCCGCAGACACTTTAATCTTGCAAAGAAAAAGGGGGTTGCAGCGGATACGGACGATACCCCTAGCGATTGGGAAAGGCGTCTGCACCTTCCCCCAGGCGCTTGGGAGCGTTTCACCTAACGCTATGGGGCGTTCACACCATGGCCAACGCTTAGGGGCGTTCAATCCAACGCTTAGGGGCGTTCGAACCAACGCTTAGGGGCGTTCGAACCAACGCTTAGGTGCGTTCAACAGCGTTCGATCCTATAAATAAATGACGTTTATTAAGATTACCGACCCTAAGCAGCGTGATGCACTTGCCAGGGAGTTGCAAGACACCAAGCGGAAGATTCAAGCCAGTTAAATGCAGCACCGCCTTGACAATATTGGACTCAGCCGAGACCTTTCCAAGGTGTTCAAGCCTGTGGTTGAGGCTCAGCGGGAAGCAGCTTCAAAAATCACCAAAACGATCGCAGACCTTCCTGCAGCAGTTCCAGCCCTCCCTCCTCAACCGCCCGAGTTTGCCGACCCACTACCCATCGCACCACCTACAGACACCGTCCTCGGACCTCGAGCACAGCAGTATTTGCAGCTCAGTATGACTCCTTTCGCCGACCACACCTTTGAATTGCGATCTGAAAACGATGGTCTCTTCATCGGAAGCTCACCAGTTACTTTTGACGGTGATGATATTTTTGTCGATGGTGGGAGGTACAAAGGAACCCTTGGCCTCTGGGAACTCATGGTGAAAAAGAATTCAGAAACGTTCGAGCCTGAAGACCTAGAGGACTTTGCACAAATCCTGAAAAGTTCCGGTGCCATGTAACAAGGCAATTCCACCCTCTCAAGAACCCCAAAGGCGAATAAGGGTTACAAGTGGAAGGAAATCGTGTCCCACATCTACAAGAAGGATAAGTTTGGTAGTGGGCTGCAAACCATATTTCTTCCTTCCAACTTCAAGCAGCTTCTCGATCGCTTGGAACTGTGTGCCGCAGCATACCGAGCAGGAAATAATGGTGTGCGCAACGAAATTGTGTTGATTATCGATGCTATGAAGAAGGGTAGACATATCAGCATCGATGAATATAAGGCGCTTAATCGTAGCATCCTATAAATAAATGTTGCAAATCAAGAAAGGTTACGCTCGAAAGTACGCCTACGGTGGTAAAGGACTGTTTGACACAATCGCTAGTTTGGCTGGACGCGTATTCACTTCCTCTGCCGCCAAAACCCTAGGAAGTAAGGGCATGAGTGCTGCCACCAATACAGCCTTGAAAGGTGTTGAAAAAGGGGCCTCCAAAGCCGTCGACCATGTGGTTGATAAAGTGACCCGCCCCAGAAAACGCAGTAAAACCCCTCAACAGCCTAGTGTTCAACGCAAGAAGCCAGAGCAAGTTCGGTTGAACAATCTAATCTCCGGTTCTGGTATCAAAACCATACACGACTTCGTCCAACGCTATAAATAAATACATTATGTCTGACATCCTAACAATCACCGAAGGGTTGACCTTCGACGAAAGTCTCCAGGAATATCAGGTTCGAGAATATGAACCACAAGCCGGTGCCCAGCTGAACAATGCCGGTGCTGAAATCCGAATCAACATCGAATCCCAGGATTTGTTCCTACACCCCGCCGAGAGTTATCTCGTGGTGGAAGGTCGACTTCTCAAGAATGATGACACAGCATATGCCAATGGCGATCTTGTGTCGCTCACCCATAATGGTATCATGTATCTCTTCAAGAGCATCAGTTACAGGCTTTCCGGTCAGCAGATCGAACATATTAACGACCCCGGCATCGCCACCACTATGCTGGGAATGTTAACCTACCCCGACGACTTCTCCAAATCGCAGGGTCTCAACCAACTGTGGTATAAGGATTCTTCCACCGATACTGAGGCTGAGAACACTGGATTTGCAGCCCGTCATGGATACATTATCACCAAGCCCACCAACAAAGGATCGTTTTCGTTTGCAATCCCCCTAAAACATATTTTTGGATTCGCAGATGATTACAACAAAATAGTGTACGGGTTCAGGCACGAACTCTCACTCGTTCGCGATTCAAATGCTAATGCCATTCTGAGAGCAGCTGCCTTCAACGATCCGGCAAAGATCGTCTTGAGTAAACTGTCGTGGTTCGTCCCTCACGTCACCCCCTCAGACGAAAATAAGATGCAACTGTACAAAACCATCCAAAGTAAATCCAAGATCCACTGTGGATTTCGCATGAGACAGTGTGATTCCATAGCCGTCCCCCAAGCCTCACAGTTTAACTGGCGCCTAGCTGCCAAGAGTGGTCGCGAAAAGCCTAGATATATCATCATTGCCTTCCAAACCAACAGAAGTGGTGACCAAACCCATAATGCTTCCGTGTTCGATCACTGTCGATTGCGAAATATCCATGTCACCCTCAACGCTGAACGTTATCCAGCAGTCGACTATAATGCAGCTTTCAACGAAAATAGGATCGCCAGAGTGTCCAAAGAGGCCTCCGACTTCAGAAAGAAATTCCATAACATGGACACTCTCCTCAGTAATGGTGGTATCAATCCCTCCGATTTCATCGACTTGTACCCCTTGTTTGTGATTGATGTGAGTCATCATTCTGAGCGTCTCAAATAATCTACGGTGGATATTCAGATCCGAGCAGAATTCGCCCACAATGTTCCAGCCAACACCGAAGCGTTTGCACTTGTCATTTCAGACAGAATCCTGCAGTTTGAATCCGATGGTCAGAAGATGAACGTCGTGTACTAAAAAGTAAATGGATAAAATTCAACTACAACTCCTCTTTGCCTGTCGCCCCGCCGAAGTCTATGCGATCGTAGTGAAGGCTGGTAAACAACTCAAGGAGCAGTATGACGGTATCGAAGAGTGGAAGCAAAAATATGTGACAATGGTCTACCATAAATAAATGGACAACACATTGTTGCAGCAAATTGTCGATAACACCGACCCAAAGCATGGGTTTTCCTTCATCGTCTCTGGAAACGATAGCCAAATCCTTACCCGGTTCAACCCCCCACTGCATCTCAAAGAATCCAAGGCCTACGAGATGGCATTGGTAAACCTGGAAACCTATAACTCCATCCCCAACATTCACGCAGGTAACAATTCCTTCCGCTACTCCCCCGACGATGGTGCCAACTGGTTTCCCATCGCACTGAGCACAGGTTTCTATGACATCGAAGACATCAACAATGAGATCCAGCGGCGGCTACGGCTCAACAAACACAAAACGAAGATCATCATCGATGCCAACCGGGCGACCCTAAGAGCAACGCTGACCCTCGCCAGACACTATCAAGTAGACTTCAACGTTGTCAATAGCATCAACACCGTCTTGGGATTCGAGCGGCAGATTTACACGTTCGATATGATCACAAACGGCTATACGGAAGGGGAACACATTGTAAATATCATCAGCATCAACAGCATTCTGGTGAATGGTGATATCATCCATGGAAGTTATGTGAACGGTACCCAGCAGTCCACCATCTACAGCTTCTTTCCCGCAGACGGTCCTGGTATGAAGATCATTCAAACCCCCAAGAATCTAGTATACTTGCCGGTGACCTTGCGAACCATCAATCGCATGCAAACGTATCTCACCGATCAAGACGGTAGGTCCATCGATTTCAGGGGTGAACATCTCACCATCCGCTCTCATCTTCGTGAGGTATAAATAAATGACTTATCACGAACATGGTTTGAGTTTGACAAAAGGTCAAGCTGATAAACTACAACGGGCTGTCAAGAAAGGTTGTCCGGTCTCCATCCGTTTGTCCCACGCAAACCTGCAAGGCGAACACAAGATGTGGCTCACCACCCGCCAGGTTCAAAAGATCGTCAAGCTCCTACAGAAGGGTACTGGTGGCATGGTCCTAGAGTTGAGTGCGACCCAATTGAAGGAAAACATGCAGAAGGTGGGTGGCTTCCTATCCATGCTGGTGGGGCTTGCAATGAGGGCACTCCCCATGTTAGCAAAAACCTTTCTACCCGCCTTGGGTGTTGGAGCCTTGAGTGGTCTGGGGGTGTAGCCGTCAACAAGGCCTTAGGGTCTGGATTGTACAACGCGGTGGGTGTGTTTGTACCGTGAAACCTAGTGGCGGCGGTCTCTACCTCAAACCCTCAAACGCCCGGATCACCTATGGTGATGGACTCTACTTGAAGCGTGGTCATGATCAGTAATTCCACGACGGAGCCGGTTTGATTTTAGGTCCTAACAGCCCCTTCAAAAATATGCCCCTCTCGGTATGCTCCTATAAATTAATGGATCAAGTAGATGCCAGTCATATCGCATGCATGGAAGAGGAGCTCACCGCAGAAATCCGGAGATATGAGCATGCGTTAAAGATCTACAACCGATTGGATAAGGTCATCTCCATTGCCCTGGGTGGGTGCTGCGTAGGCAGTCTATTGCTGACCAGTGGTACCATGGGGTCTGCTCTGACCGGTGTGGTTGCTGTGGCATCCATTCCCCTAGGTTCCCTCACCTGTGTATGTGCCACGGGGATAATAATCCTATCCTTGATCTCACGCCGAGTCGCCAAGAAGAAAAAGAAGCATCGAGACACCGTGCGATTAGCCAAAACCTACAAGTCCCAGCTGGCAGGTGAAGACGCTGCTCCTGCAGTCTGCCTGAAAAACTACTACGATGAGAAGGATCAGCTTCGTCAACCTTCTACCCCAATTAGTGAAGAATTGAATGCGCATGCGCCGTAGGGAGGGTTCTTCCAATCGCGCCTCGCTCGGCTACGCCTCGCTCCCCGCTCATTCCCGAACCCTCCAGATCAAAGTGTTAAGTGACCAAAAAAAAATTTCCCAATCAGCTTTGGATTTGGAAATTTTGCGTCCTTACCCCTAGCTATAGCCCTCGGTTATTTTATTTATTTTTTTTTTTTTTTACTTCCTCACCAGATCGTATGAGAGATATTCCTGCTTGGACTTTTTGCTGAGCTTGAACCCAGTGCTTCGTACGAAGGCTCCTTGCAAAGAATATTTCTCCTTATTAAGCGTGGGGCAAGCCCATACTCTACTGGTCTCTCCTTGACTGTCCTTCAGGGTGAGGATTTTGCTTTTTCCAAACTTACCATCCACTTCAGCCACCTCCAAGATCTTTTGGTCACCTCGGTGGGCAAGTCTTTCCATTTGATGGCTTCCTGATTCTGGTCCTGCACCTTTACCTGAAAGGTGTCTTCGCTGATAAAGTCATCTGTGTCGACGAAACCATTGTGCACAAAAGTCATGATTTATTATACGCTAAGAAGGGACGCTGTCGGGTTGCATCTTAGCCTCGGGGTTGGTGGTCCTATGCAGGAAGAGGCAGATATAAGAAGTATTCTGCCGTCTCTGGTTGCTAATGAACAGATGGTAATTCAAGGGGTCGCATTGTAATAAAAACACCAGACACTTATTTTTTACTCCAAGGTAAACTAAAAACGGAAAGTACTTTATAAAATGGCAAAATCAAAAGATCAAACACATCAAACAAATGGAAAACAACTGTTATATTCCTGATTTGTTACAGGCATTTCCTAATGTAGAAAATGATGGACTAATCCTGGTTTTATTGCTAGCTAAACCTCTCTCTTGTATGAGAGTCGCATAAAATTCCATTATATTGACAACAATGTGTGAACAAAGAAAAAAGACATATAACTTTTACAAATTGTGACTTGGATGGAGAGTTGTCTCATTGGCACTCATACCACATCTTCTTATATCTATATAATAGGAAAAAATGTCAAAAATAGGGGTACAGCAGTCAATACAGCAGTATAAGTATTTTCCTTAAACCACAATTTGTCGTGCACAAGCATTTGTTGTCGACAAGGCAGTGGTGATTCTAGAAACCAGCTGTATCACCAGATTGTTTTAGAAAATTGCTACGATAAGGATGATGATTGAACTATTAATCTAAATGTGGCCTCCGACTTAATGTGGTTGGGGAACGCGCGCTCTCTCTCAAAAAAAAACACAAAAACAAAAAAAACAAACCCCCCTACCAAACAAACAAACCAGCCAATGGTCTCGCTCTATCTCTCAAAAAACCCAAACCAAACAAACAAACCTGCCAATGGTCTCGGACCTTGACGCTGTCGGTGTGCTTTCTAACCAACTAGAGATATATTTGTATTGAATATTTCGGAAGTATTACATACCATGACATCCACATATTTTTTTCTTAGTATGCCATTTCTTTTTTAAGTGGAGGTGCATCTTTGCGGGATTTTCTCGCTGTGTTGAAGACCCATAGTGGCCTTGGGCTGTTTTCTGGTCTTTGATCGGGTTGTTGTCTCTTTGACGCATTCCCCGTTTCAATACTCAATTTTATCTTGATATCTAGTGTTAGTGTAATATATACCTAGACAGCTTCCTTTGTATCGTAATATCTTTCTGAATTGTGTTTGTGTGTAATTCACATATATATCGTGCTTTAAGTCAAGTCTGCTATATATTCTATTTTTGTGGTGTATTATAAAAAGGGGGACACAAGTTTTCAATATGCTATTGCTCTTGTTCTGATTGACCTATTTACACATAAAAAAAACTTCATATGCTATCGGGTTTAAAAATGTATGCTGACATTCATGCATCAAGACTATTTTTATAGTTCAAAAAAGTAAAATACTGAACTCCAAGGGAAATTCAAAACGGAAAGTCCTTTATCAAATAGCAAAATCAAAAGCTCAAACACATCTAACGAATGGAAAACAACTGTCATATTTCTGACTTAGTACAGGCATTTCCTTATGTAGAAAATGGTGGAATAAACCTAGTTTTATAGCTAGCTAAACTTCTCACTTGTATGACAGTCGCATTGAATTCCAATTTTCTTTTGGGTTTGAATAATCAATAATGAATTTCATCATGTTTTCATTGAATTTTGGACGGGGTGTTAATTTTACATTTCTTTTTTTTTCCTATGTTCTTTATGGCATGTTAACAAAACTTTCCCAAAAATTTCTGTAGATGTCATATATTATTGCATTGCTAAAAAAATTATCATGAGGGACCACCGAGAAATTGTCCAAAATATAAAAAATTGCGATAATTTAAAATCCCCCCGTTTGACCTTTGACCACAGTTTTCAAAAATCTGCACCACTTTGGCGCTCGTGCCTTTATCAAAAAGTATTATATTTATCTTCAAAATTAGACCAAAATTAGCCGTGAGGTATTTCGGTTTATTTATATTTTAAATTTAAAATTGAGAATGGAAATGGGGAATGTGTCAAAGAGACAACAACCCGACCACAGAACAGACAACAGCAGAAGGCCACCAACAGGTCTTCAATGCAGCGAGAAATTCCCGCACCCGGAGGCGTCCTTCAGCTGGCCCCTAAACAAATATATATACTAGTTCAGTGATAATGAACGCCATACTAAACTCCAAATTGTACACAAGAAACTAAAATTAAAAATAATACAAGACTAACAAAGGCTAGAGGCTCCTGACTTGGGACAGGCGCAAAAATGCGGCGGGGTTAAACATGTTTATGAGATCTCAACCCTCCCCCTATACCTCTAGCCAATGTAGAAAAGTAAACGCATAACAATACGCACATTAAAATTCAGTTCAAGAGAAGTCCGAGTCTGATGTCAGAAGATGTAACCAAAGAAAATAAACAAAATGACAATAATACATAAATAACAACAGACTACTAGCAGTTAACTGACATGCCAGCTCCAGACTTAAATTAAACTGATTGAAAGATTATGTCTTCATCATATGAATATCAGGCACAATCCTTCCCGTTAGGGGTTTAGTATCATACCATCATAACATATATGAGAAGAACATTACCCGTGTTATGCCAACAACTGGTTTTTAAATAAATGTGTTTAGTGCCGATGCAAAGACCCTATAAGTGAATCAATATTAACGCCAAAATATGCAATCTTTAATGACCTGACAACAGTATCGTAACTATATCCCTTCTTAATAAGTCTATTTAAAGGTTTTGTTAGTTTCAGAGGTGAATACTGACATTTTTGTGCTTTATAAAGAATATTTCCATAAAAAATTGGATGTGAAATACCTGAACGTATAAGAAGTCTGCATGTTGAGCTATATTTACGAATGATGTCCTTATACCGATGATAAAATTTAGTCAATGTTTTGACTAGTTTGTGATATCGAAAACCCTGGTGTAATAATTTTTCAGTAATACATAAATTTCTCTCGTTAAAATCTAAAACATTGTTACATACACGAGCGAATCGTACAAGTTGAGATATATAAACACCGTAAGATGGTGACAAGGGAACGTCACCATCTAAAAATGGATAATTAACGATAGGAAATGAAAAATCATCTCTTTTATCATATATTTTAGTATTAAGCTTTCCGTTAATGATATAGATATCAAGATCGAGGAAAGGGCAGTGGTCATTGTTAGTATTAGCTTTATTTAAAGTAAGTTCAACAGGATAAATTTCTTTAGTATACACACTGAAGTCGTCATTATTGAGAGCCAAAATATCATCCAAATATCTAAAAGTATTATTAAATTTGTGTATCAGATGTTGTTTCGATGGGTCTTTACTGATTTTTGTCATAAATTGTAACTCATAGCAATACAAAAAAAGGTCCGCAATAAGTGGTGCACAGTTAGTCCCCATTGGAATTCCGATAACCTGACGATATACGGAATCTCCAAAGCGAACAAAAATGTTATCTAGTAAAAATTCAAGGGCATATATAGTATCAAAGCATGTCCAATTGACATAGTTTTTTTGTTTATTGCTACTAAAAAATGACCTAAAAGAGTTTGAACATATATATTCACATTCTGACTTTTTAAATGCCCATTTAATTAGGTGTGTGAATTTTTTCTTAATGAGAATGTGAGGCAATGTGGTATATAGGGTAGAAAAATCAAAACTTTGAACAGATTCAAAATCACCAATATATGCATGCAATTTATCAAGTACTTCCAACGAGTTCTTGACACTCCAAAAGTAATTAATTCCACTATTTTCGAAGGCCTTATTTGAACAATTTATTATCAGTTTTTTGATTGTACCAAGTGTACTGGTAAGAAGAATAGACAATTTAGTAGTGGAACAATGGCTTGAAGACGAAATGAATCTATATTTGTAAGGTGTTTTGTGTAGCTTCGGAAGCCAATACATAGTTAGGACTTTCATTGTATTTGGTTCTGCTTGTAAAGCGGTAGCTAAAAGTTTATGTTTGTTACAGATGTCGTTTTCTGAAAATGGAGTCAGTTGGAATGTTGGTGAATTGGTGATTTCTTTTTTCAGAACCTCAATGTAAAATTTACGTCAAACAATAATAATATTATTAGCAGCTTTATCGGCCGGGACAAAAACAAATTCCTTGGCTAGTTCTTTTAGTTTATGTTTGATACGAGAAATAGGTTTATTGTGGTTATTGTTAAGAGTAAAATTGCCTTTCTTGTCACCGTATCATTATGACTTAGAACAGACACATAAAAAATATGGCGAGGTTCAACACGCATTTGAGTCTTCAATCCTGCAATTACCTTTTACAGTGATGTGTTATAGCACAACATAAGAACAAACTGTTAAAACCAGTTGAAAAAAGACTTAAATTATCTGGTAAGCACTAAGCACACAAAATCCCTACTCCCAATCCACCCCTCCCCCCAATAACCCCTAAAAAAACAAAATAAACAAACAAACATTTTTAAAAAACAGCACTACAGACGCGAGACACTTGAGAAATATACACTTCGTAGGAGGGCTCAAAAAGCACATTATTGTCCATAGAATTGTGAGATCATTCTCTTAAAGTAAACGGTTATGGATATACAAAACGTGAAACCATAACAACAGAATTTAAAAGGAACGTGCTATAACAGGGAAAAAACAGGATTAATTTTTAAAAAATTATAAAAAGAAGTTATGAAACGATTTCATAAAGATTCTTTCACTGTCAATCAAACACCTACGAACAAATCAGTCTACTTTTCACTTGATGGATGCTGTTTAATCTTTCAAAAGCTAAATTTTGTACACATACTGGTATTCTAATGGTTAAATTGAACCAAAGTCACCATTAAATTGAGCTGTATACTTTATTCAGCTGAATGTTATGTAACCATCAGAAATCGCTTTGAATTTTTTTTATAAATATTATTTTATTTGTAATTTTTTACATGTGGGAGGACCCCCTCCTTCTTAAATCCCATTAAAGAAGTTTTAAAACATCTCCAGACATGTAAAAGCAAATATTTTTTTTTTAATCCGCTCAAACTGTCACTTGAAAAATAAATATCTGAAAAGAGGTGGGAAATGTTTAAGTTTGTTTACAATGAGACAAGTAGCTATCAAAGATTAAAAAAAATAGAAGCTGGTACTTGATTGTTTCCTTAACGTTTAGCAGCAAATATTTAGGCTCATTTATTCTAAGAATAAATTGATACATGTATTATATCAAATACGTTGGTTTTGCAAAGTGATTGAAAACAAAACCGGTAATTAGAAAAATAGTATGCCTCACCAAAGATACCAAAGTGATATTCAAACACGTAATCGAAAAAAAACTTACAATGCCATGGTAAAAAACGAAAAACGATTAAAAGACAAACAACTGTTTACAAAACACAACATAGAAAACCAAAGAAATAGAAACACGAACCCCACCAAAAACTGGCAGTGATCTCCGGTGTTATGGACGGATGAGCAGATCTCTTACTTTGTGTATAATCCTATAACTTTAAGATAGTTGCTGATCATATGGTTATACATTTGTTTTAGTCTAAATGGTTTGTTTTGCTGCAGAGGGTAGGGCTTTAATAGCTAAGCTTGCTTAAGGCATCTTTGTTTAAGTGTATTCTTGTAATATAATATACATCTTCATATGGTCCGATATTACAGATCTTGCATTTCCTAATAACATAATAACAGTATCATGATTTCCTTGATAGTTGCTCGTTTATATGATAATATGGTTTTGTGGTATTTTTATTGGTTGCATGTGTTCTCTATTTTTGTTTTAACTATTATTGGTACAAGGGGAGGAATATTACATTTTCAACAACATGGCCTGGCGATCATAGCTTTTCAAAATTACTCTCTGGAACGTACCGCGCGTCGGTCCGTCCGTCCGAAGCACAACAATACTCTTACACTGTTTGACATAAAGCTAGCTGTCATACTGTGTAGGACATTTTTTTTAGAAAAGCTATAGCGTCAATTTGATTTGACAATTTTTTCGGGAATTATTTGACGTTGACCATTTAATTTTAGTATTGTGACAATAACAATTTGTGACAACATATGACAACGGATATGTTCCTATTGTCGTAACTACAATCCCGTCCCCTTTTTCCCGAACGTGACATACCGAGTTAGACTTATCACCGGGTTTGTACTAAAATGAGCAACACGCCTCTCTTTTGTGAACACAACTCCTCTGAGACCTTTCATATTTGATAGGATTCTTTACCTTAACCCTAATTCTCTCCGCGCCAGAAGTCGCATAAGGCCTCCACGCTGAATTTGATAGGATCGATTGCCATCATGTGTATTTGAACATAATTTACCGTTATTCTGATTGTATATATTGGAGTTATGAAACTTTTACCATATGTTGACTATCCTACTACAATCACACTCTGTGAAACAGAACTCAATTCCTCATTTATACAGATCGGGGGACATTTGGAAACAACGTAGCAAGCAATCTGTCCTTTTTTTAATCAAACTTCAATAGCTTCAATGTTGCCTACTGTCCTGTGTGGGTCTGTACTTAAGATCTTTAGCATCTATCTCTGAGCATTTTCTGATTTAGATACTTGAGTACGGTTGAAAGTTTCTAAATGATTAATAAAATACAGTTCCGGTAGGACTTTGTTGATTCGTCCACAAAAGCGCGGGAATGTGGATTAACACAAAAATCGTTAATACGATATCGATAATACGATATATTGTCGTTAAAATTTATCGGAGCTTAATACTGATTATAATTATCTAAATGGTAGTAGATATTGACAATTTTATTTCCCCGAAGTGATAAGTGTAAATATTAACATATAAAAAAAACAACAAACCAAGTTCTACAGGACGTTAATGAAATTAAACACAGACCCTAAATCTCTGTTTATGACTAAAGCTGTAGAAATAAAATATTAAAATTTATTTGATGAAGGCTATTTCCCTTCGGTCCAGATCTATCAAACTCGTTCAATAAAACTTAAATAAGATATATTTCCTTAGCACGGAAACATGACTACCATCAGCCAATACCAGCAAGCATTGTCATAGCAATCAATTTGTTCGTTTGTTTATTTTTATTATATATATATTGGAAAAGTTCCGAAAATCTCAGTAGACACAAATAAGTTTTTCCCGATTAAGGTAAATACTAGACTACATTTCCCGAAGGATTTATACGAATTTGATATTCAGATCTCTTCTCTGGAGCCATTATTATAAGCAGTCGGTGGTTTATTAAAAAAAAATGAATATATTTCAACTGCTGACAATCTCAACAAAATATTCAAAGAGAAATATGCAATAAGCTAAAAAATACACTAGTGTCATTTCATATGCTTTAAAACCTTTGATTGAAAGAAGGACTTATTGATATTTAAAAATATTTTTAATATCAAAGGAAAATGCAGAAGATAATACCCGGTTTCTTATTGTCAAATATTATCAGTTTTGTCTGTTGTCAATCTTTCGAAGATATACGCGTTTTACATGAGGATTTATCATTGAACTACAACAAAGATATTCGACCAGAAAATAACATGGAGAATGCTACCAAGGTATATGTGGGAATAAACTTGGTGACCTTGGCAAACCTAGATGAGGTCAAGGGTCAGCTTTCAATTGTTGGGTTTTTGAATATATCCTGGACGGACAATAATTTAATTTGGGACCCAGAAGACTATGGCGAAGCTTACTTTACGTGGCTGTCTTCGTCTACGATATGGAAACCTCGTTTAATTACCGGAAATTCGGTAAATTTCCCAGCATTTATTGGCGTTGCTGACCTTCAAACTCTAGTCGAATATGACGGCACATGTTATTGGCTGCCTGGTGTTCTTTGGAATTTATCTTGTAAGATAAACAACGTTAAGTTTCCGTTTGACATTCAGGAGTGTAATATCTTATTATTTGCGTGGCCTTATTTGAGTTCAATGAATGATATAAAACTTGTTTCTATGTTTCCAAGTGCGAAAAGAGATTACTACGCTGAACACGTGACTTGGGAACTGATCGAAACGGAAACGTATGTCATATCGAGGTTCGAAATTCCCGCCGTACAGTTTGATATCAAATTTAAAAGAAGACATAAATATTTCGTCATAACATTAATTTGTCCATTAGTATTCATTGGCATTTTAAATATTCTTGTTTTCAAAATTCCATCACAATCTGGAGAAAGAATTGGATACGCCATTACAGTTTTGTTGTCTGTAGCCGTGTATATGACAATAGCATCTAACCTTCTGCCACCATCTTCATTACCAGATCTATCGTATATATCTATGTTGTTATTGGAAAATTTAGTTCTGAGCTGCTTCATAATGCTCAGTGCAATTTATGGGCTGCATTGCTATCATTTTCCAGAGGACAAACCAGTACCATGGATTTATCAAAAGCTGTGTGCATGGGGTCAAAAAGTTTTTCGCAAGGAAAAAATATCTGACAGCACACCGAGTCTCGATTCAAATGAAACATTAGAATACACTTGGAAAAAAGTAACTTGGACACAAGTTAGTGAAAATTTGGACACTTTTTTCTTTATTTTGTATTTCTTTTGTCTTGTTGCAATCCATACCAATTATATTATAAAAGTTATCTAATATTTTTTTTATAAAAATGTGTACTTGATCAAGATGTGAAAAAGAGGCAAGACATCAAATATTTTTTTTAAAAGATAGGGTTTTAAATAGTAATAAAAAAGTATATCAATGCCCTGTGTGTGTTTTGATTTTCGTGTGGCACAATGTTGTTCGATTTCGTCGGTACTGACGTAACTATATAATGTGCACAACTGTTCTGTATATAAGGGAAGAATTCAGCGCTCTCAAACATGTATTACTCGTCCACAATTTTTATGTGTCTTTCAAATTCAGTAGTTGTAGTTGGTTCATTGTGTTTCCCCCCCTATTCAAATAAATGTCATTATGTTTAAATTTCTTTATGTGTCCCATCCTATTCAAATAATTTTCATTATGTTTCCCACCCTATTCAAATAAATTAATTATAATGCGATTTAGATTGATGCCTCTGTCTTTCTCTCCAACAAATTTTCGTCAAACGTTGTGCAATTTGGAGTAATCGGAAGTCGGCTTAGAGTCATAATTATTTAGTTATGTCTTCCTTCAGATTTTCTGAGCTAACCCGACTAAGAGTGTGGGTCTAGGACAAAGCAGGGTACACTATTCCTATCGTATGAGCAAGTTATAGTCTTTAATACAAATATAATATTTGCTGCTGGACATAATACCAATCAACCTACCCCTTACAATAAACGTTTCCTGTTTCTATTATGTATCTTGAATGGTCAAGAACAAATTGAAATTTAGAGATAACTGTATTGTATTTGAAGCTTTGCGGACGTCCATCGGTAGTTTTACTGTCGCAAATTTAGTTTACCTGGCGACGCTTAGTTTTTTTGCTTATTATTGGAGAAATTACATGTCAATACAGTCTATACTACGAAAAATGCCTCAGGCACGAAACGTCAAACTTGAGCATGGTCAGATTGTTGATGTTAACCCAATTCATTGTCTTATGAATTGTCGATTTTTGAATGGTGTGCACGAGAGGTATACATTGAAAAAGTTGTCTTAAGGTTACATGCGTTGGAGAAAAATATCTCCCTTGTATTAACCAATCAAAATATCGTGAGGTATAATATTATTCGATAACTAATTGTGTTTGTCACGCATGATTTTTAGCATAGACTTCAAACACGATTCAGTATTCATTAACTTTATGCTTATTTCTAGTCAGCATATTTTCAATCAAGAAGTTCATCAGAACACGCTAGGCTCAAGCTAGCAGCAACTCCGCTAGCAGCCAGTTTTCAGATATGTCTATAAACCCAAAAGTTGCATAAGATTCAAATGTTTTTTTTTTATACTATATGTAATGCTTTTTTAATTAAACAATCGAAGACACTATGCATGAGTTTAGGGGTGGATCCAGGATTTTTGAAGGAAAAGGGGGGGGGGGCTAATTTCCAAAAACGATATACATACCTGGAGGGTTTCAAAAAAATTTTGAACGATTTTATGCCGAAAAAGAAGATATTTTTCCTTTTAAAGGGGAGGATGGCGTACACTCACCACGCCTAATCTGAATCCAACACTGACTTTTACATTTTCATTTCTTGGTGAAAAATACAAGATATTTGTATATTTTTTATTAGCACACCGCGCTGCACGTTGAAAGGGGGAGAAATAAATTAAAAAAATATATAAAACACTGCAAGAGTTGAGAAATAAGGAATTTCTTTTTTTGAAACACAATGTTAAGCAGCATTTTTCCTAAACAATTTAACCCTTTTTTAAAATTGGTCCAAAGTTTGGGTCCGACACCCAACCCCACCCTAAGTTTCAAAGTTAATAAAAAATTTCCTACGGCAATACTTTTTTCCACACTAGGTGCAAATGAAAGTTGGGACCAGTAGGCATGCTTGACTAAAAAATCCAGGTGGGGTATAGCACGGATTTATTTTAAAAATTGGTCCAAAGTTGGGGTCCGACACCCTACCCCACCTTAACTTTCAAAGTTAGTAAAAATTTTCCTACGGCGATACTTTTTTCCACACTAGGTGCAAATGAAACTTGGGACCCTTAGGCATGCATGACTTAAAAATCCAGGTGGGGTATAGCACATATTTTTTTAAATTGGTAATATAGCTTATTAGTAATGCCCCTGCACACTATATTTTGATTACCAAAAAATAAACCCTGCGTGTCATCAAAACTAAGCGAAACCCATTGTTACAGAAAGAGAATGATTCGCTAAAACAGATTTGGCTGACATAAAAGTATTAAAGTACGAACGCAAATTTGTATTCTTGTAGCGTACACATATTGTTACTTTTTAGCAACTATTTTACAGATGCCGAGAATATGGAAAGTTATTTCACACAATATCGAACAAAATTTTCGGATTTAAAAGTCGATACAATGTACCATGTGACAAGAAAATTTGGCCAATATTTAAATGATTTCATTTTTTCAGTGTTGACAGTTGAAGTCTTAAAGCGTGCAGCACGATGTTGAAAGCACATACTATTGTTTTTAAAATATTGAACAGGAAATGAAATCTCAAAATTCATTGAATAGTGTTTTCGACTGCTAAATTCAAGTTAAAACAGATATTGTAGTGGTTATATAAAATAAAAACGTTTTAGTAAGTTTAAATCTTATACAACTTTGGGTTTATAGACATATCTGAAAACTGGCTGCTATCGGAGTGCACGTGGCTGCTAGCGAGTGGCTGCTAGCTTGAGTCTAGCTCAGAACACATATCATTTTAATTCTGTTTCACACGAAATTCATGCTTAAAAGTATTGATGAAACTAATTATCTATAAACTGTTGATTGTAAAATGCAAATGTTGAAATCAAAATAGCAATACTTTAACATGTAAGTTATGCAAAATAATCAAGCAAAAGTTTCAAAGTCAATAGTCCATGACTGAGGGAGCGGGGCCACATAATCTCCATGGAAATGAGATGTGCCAATGCTAATACAACTGCATACCAAATATCATTGACCTACCAGATTCCCCACAAACTGACCAAATCACAAACTAATACATGTAAACTAAGCAAAAAAATCAAAGTCAATAGACTATAAATAAGGGGACGGGGCCATATAATCTCCAATGCTAATTCAACTTCATATCAAATATCATTGACCTACCACTATTGATTCTCAAACTGATCTAATTACAAACTGAAATATTGTCGCCACCGCTGACGCCGAAAAAAGCATCAATACAATTACATCACTTTCAACTAAATATAAATAACCATAATGCATAATTTATATCATATTAATGCCAAAGTACTGTCTTCTATGTGTATTGTACCTTAGAGACTAACAGCAAAAGAGAGGCGAAAGATACCAAAGGGACATTCAAACAAACAGCAGTAGTCAAAACACAACATAGAAAACTAACAACTGAGCACCACCAACCGTACCAAAAACTGGGGGTGATCTCAGGTGCTCCGGAAGGGTAGGCAAATCCTGCTCCACATGTGGCACCCGTCGTGTTGCTCATGTAAGTACAAACCCGGTGATAAGTCTAATTCGGTAGTCACATTCGGGGAAAAGGGGATGGGATTGTAGTTACGACAATTGGAACATCTGAGAAACGGATATTCAATAACCGTCGACCAACTGTCCTGATCAACAGATAGTAGTGTTAAACATGGCACCGATTAAATGGAGCACACTTTAAAAATAAGGAGATGTGGTATGATTGCCAATGAGACAACTATCAACCAAAGTTCAAATAAAGTGGATGTAAGCAATTATAAGCAATCATACGGCCTTCAACCCACACCGAATAGTCGGTAGTAAAAAGCCCCGAAATAAAAGTGTGAAACCATTCAATTGAGAAAACTAACGACCTAATTTATAACAAAATAATTTACGAAATACAAATATGACAGACATGAATCAACGACAACCACTAAACTACAGGTTCCTGACTTTGGACCGGCACGTGAAGGACATGTTTGAAGGCGCCACTTGTTTCTAAAATTAAACAAAAAACTAGTAAAATATTGAAAGGGGACAAATGCCATCATAAAGTACACTGGAGGCAGCAAATATGAAGTCAAAACACAAAATGCGCTAAGGGAGCTATTATTTGATTTTTATGGGGGGCTAGGATGAAATTTGAAAAAAATAGGCAGGACAGGAGTTTTGAGTAAAAAAAAAGGCAGGATGAGACACTTGCAAAAAAAAAAGTCAGGATGACGATTTAGGTAAAAAAAAGTCAGGATAGACTTTAAAAAAAAAGGCAGGACCGAACAGAGTGAAAAATAAAAAGGCAGGACAGAGATTACAACTAAAAAAAATGCAGGACAAAATTTTTCATCCTAGCCCACCTATAAATATCAAATGGTAGCTCCCTAAGATAACTACAAACCGAAGCAATACACAATCGTATTCAACTGGTGAAATGATTAAATGATCCTACCTTGTTAAAATGTATTATAGACCGTAAAAGGAAACATTCAGTTCTGGCAATCACAAAGAAGAGATTTGGCATGATAATAACAATATTTAATGTCACACAATGAATAAACCAAAACGGTACAGCAATATGAAAACAGTACAGCAATATGAAAACAATACAGCAATATAAAACAGTACAGCAATATGAAAAAATTACAGCAATATGAAAACAGTACAGCAATATGAAAACATTACAGCAATATGAAAACGGTACAGCAATATGAAAACATTACAGCAATATGAAAACGGTACAGCAATATGAAAACATTACAGCAATATGAAAACGGTACAGCAATATGAAAACGGTACAGCAATATGAAAACAGTACAGCAATATGAAAACATTACAGCAATATGAAAACAGTACAGCAATATGAAAACATTACAGCAATATGAAAACGGTACAGCAATATGAAAACATTACAGCAATATGAAAACAGTACAGCAATATGAAAACATTACAGCAATATGAAAACGGTACAGCAATATGAAAACATTACAGCAATATGAAAACAGTACAGCAATATAAAACAGTACAGCAATATGAAAACAGTACAGCAATATAAAACAGTACAGCAATATGAAAACAGTACAGCAATATGTACTACATTTAACCGTGTATACACGATGTTGTCAAAATGAGGATGACCCTGAGTCTAATACAATGTACACAAGATGTACAAAATGTTTATATCATAATAAGAATCTTTATTTTGCTGTCAAATATTTGCCCTCTTCGTAATTGGTGTGGACTTCGTACAAACTGTACAGATAATGAACAGTAATGAAAAAGTCATTCATTGACATTTATTAGTTGTTTTTGTTCATCGTATCAGAAGGTAAACGCATACAATAACACATTATGATTGGTTATTATAATAATAAAATTAACGGTACCAATTTTACTGCACCAGATGCGCATTTCGCAATACATGTCTATTTAGTATTTAGTGATGCTCGAGGTCTAAATTTTTTAAAATCCAACGCTTATCTAAAAAATGAAGAGCTATAATCCAAAAAGGACAAAAAAGTATAGCCAAAGCCGGACAAGGAATCAGAGCGTTGCATGAGGGAGATATATTCCTTAATTTAAAATAATTTCTCAAATTTTGTGACATCAAATTTAGATAACTAAAAATCCGTATTTTAATGCCAGTTTCGAAGTACTGGCTACTGGGCTGGTGATACCCTCGGGGACTAACAATGTCATAAACAGTGACATTTTACCTAATGTCGCGGACATTTTAATTTTGGGTACGAACAATAAAATAACTCAGTCAGAATTTTCTTTCTTTCTCATATACTTAAAATCCATATTTGTCCATTCCCCATGATTATTTTTGATATCATGATTTTTCTTTAATATTATCTGAAATGAAAGGAAGCTATTTTCCTTATTTTGTAATTATCATTTGTATTATTAGTAAACAGTCAAACGTCAATACAATTTGCATACAGTCATTTGTAATTTAATAAGCAGACGAAAAACAATCAAGACACTTTCCCGCCTCCTTATGGAATATTATATAAAGTCCTCAACGCTGGCGGATAACAACCTAGAAAACAACCCTGAGTTGTACAAGCCGTATTCCCGTTTATAGGGGCACATACTTGAAACTCCGTTTCTATGGAAGTAAAAGAAAGTAATTCTCCTTGGCAGGTTGTAAGTTGAGAGGTCAGCTGCGTTACTTGGGTGTTACACGTATTCAGTTGTTCATTGCACTGTTGAAGTTGTTGCTGGTTAGTTGACCGGCTTGTTGTACAGTCCGTAAGTTGTTGTTGAATGGCTTGATTTTCCGCAGTTAGTTGTTGTCGAATGGCCTGATTTGCCGCAGCAAGTTGACGTATTTGTTGCTGTAAAGTATTAACCTGTTGTTGTAGTTTGGTATTTTGTTGAACTGCTTGACAAGATAAAGATCCTAATGCAAACCCAGAACCTACAACATCTAGTATGTATTATCGAATGAAATACTAAATAATTCGACTAGTTGATGAAAAACATGAAATGAAATGCGTAGTAAATGGTTGTACTAATTATTGAATGAAATACTTAAAACCAAATGAATGAAACATTTTACATCAGTAGTTAATTAAATTATAGTCACATATGTTAGGTCTGAAATACAAGCTGACTGTGTAAAGATTGATTTTCAGCGAAAAAATTACCGTCAATGGTTACGTATTTTTAAGATTTAAAAACTGAGCCATTTTAGCGAACAACAAAATATTTTTTTCAAATATACATTATGTGTGAATTATAAAACATTCTTTATCGTATAAAAAGAATGCTTTATAAATTATCGAATGTCCAGTAGAAGTTATTGTCTGTAAAACCTAGTATAAACAAGAAAATGAAATAATGATTGATTTCTGCTTTCGTTACTTTCATCTCAAGCAAGCATGAGAACAAATTTACAATAATGATCATAGTTTACCATGAGTAGATTCAACAAAGTGGGTCGACCAGCAGGAAAGTTATGCTACTTACGGAATATGATGAGATTTGCGTCACTTCATGCGCATGACCAAATATTATTTGAAAAGAATTGAGATTAGAAGAACTTATTTTTGTGATAACTGTCGAAAAGTTGTAAGTAAGTAGTAATTATAATATATTATATTCATTAGCAAGATATTTACACGACTAGCAACGAAAATAGAATCGCAAGGGAGCTACCATTTGATTTTTATGGGGGGAGGGGCTAGGGTGAAAAAATTTGTCCTGCATTTTTTTTTTAGTTGTAATCTCTGTCCTGCCTTTTTATTTTTCACTCTATTCGGTCCTGCCTTTTTTTTTTTTAGATTATCCTGCTGACTGTTTTTACATAAATTGCCATCCAGCCTTTTTTTTTTTTTTTTGGGGGGGGGGGGGGGGGGGGGGGGGGGGGGGAGGCGGCAAAGTTGCTCATCCTGCCTTTTTTTTAACTCAAAACTCCTGTCCTGCCTTTTTTTCAAATTTCATCTTAGCCCCCCACCCCCCATAAAAATCAAATGGAGGCTCCCTAATAGATAACACAGGCGCTCCTTGTGATTGAGTAATACAATGACTCTTACCTAATCCAAGTAGAGTCAGCAACGAATCGGTCGATCCTAAGGGGGAATTGGTTCCACTAAAGGAAGAACTGGTTCCGCATCTGTCTGTAATGCAACTTTCTGTTGATGGAATTATAGAACGTCCAAAAAGCACCAGTATGAGTATCCATATTCTAAAAACGTGCACAATGAGATAGGTTAGTACTTGTGTCATTTAGGGACCGACAATAGCTTTACTATGTAGTGTTGGTTTTGTTCATTGTAGAAGACCGTACGGTGACATATAGTTGCTAACTTATACGTCATTTGGTCTCTGGTGGAGAGTTTTCTCATTGTTGTGTAGGTGGAGCGAGAATGTGAACCATTTCTATACTGGTCATACTGTTTTTTAAACCTCAGAGTTGGTCACAGTGCAACAGGAGTAACATATATTTAAAGGATCTTCGATTGTCGTTCCTGAATTAATCACCACTTCGGCTGAATATAAAAGTGGATAAAAAATTTCAACGAGTATCTTTACAGTAGCTTGCCTTTCTTAACAATGGGAAAATGTTGTGTACTTTGCTAATTTGCGCAGCGACCATATTGATTTTATTTTGATGACATCCATTTCAATACGATAAAACATGCGCGTGAAATAGATATGCAAACATGTCAAATTGTCAGCCTCGTCATTAATTCGTTCGCATATACATGATATACTTGCATTATACATGACATGCTATTTTCCTTCTGTTCGTGTACAGATAAATATCTTGAAATTTGAGTCTACTTTCTAGTTTAAAAAGCGCAAGCATAGTATAAATGTCATATTAAGTTTGTATGGTAGTATTAACGAATAATGATATAATTTGTTCATACTTTGCCAAAATGTAGTATATACAAATGTATTAGGATATGTTCTGAAATATAATAAAAGTGAAATTCTCAGAGCTTTTTATCAAGTTGCAGGTTGTGAAATAAGGGATACATTTTGTATGGATTATACAGAGAGAAAAAAACATAATTATGTGAATAGAATTCGAAGGCAAACTAAAGGATATAATTGTAAAATAAAATAAGAGATGTTAGCTCTTAGAACATATTTTCAGAATATGGAAAGAAAAGATAGGGTCACCGTACGTTTTCCTGCTATAGCATAAAATAGGGAAAAAAATCATGTCGAATCCTTAAGAAATTATACAGAGCTACCTCCCGTAAATACGTTAATTAAAAAAAATGACAATCATGGAAAGATAATCTTCGTTTGTAAAAATATTAGTAAATATAAGTTGAAAGCTTGTAAATTTGTTCATTTAGATAAAAATTCACATTAGTTTATCGCATTCTTGCTGCAATTTTGCTGATTTGATTGAAAATCTGGACCTATTGTGTTCTGCTATTTTAAAATTCAAGAGAGCGAAAGACACCCATACGACCTTAAATAACCAAAATAACAGAAAAAAGCCATATATATACAAACTTACTGTACAGATACAAGACGAGAGTTTTCATAATTTTTCGATATATAAGAATATTTCTTTCCCTTCTTAACATGTCCTTATTTTATTTTTTCTCTTTATTTTGTGTAATAAATAGTTTTTAAAAGAAGAGGTATAAAGCGCCATTATTTTGGCAATGAAATTGCAACAGTATTTTTTGTAGGGTGATTTTTTTTATGTAATTTAGGTAACCACTACACAGTAGGGACACTTGATTCTTGATGCATCTTGTGAACATCTGAAGAGTTATCTTTGGTTTTCTAACTCAACGGGACAAGAAGTGGCCCTATCATATCTCATCCTTTGAGAAAGAATTAAACCCAGGCGACGTTGTAAGATTTGGAAATGTGAGACACCTTCTGATAAAAGTTTTTGTCATCGTGAACCCAACCAGTCTCATCATAGACGGAAAGTCCATACCCTAATGTGTCTGAGACTTTCTAGTCTAGCGCTCTTGTTGATCATTAAAATTAAGTACGTACCGTTAATATATGATAAATTCACATAATAAGATAAAATAAAATATAAGATATTTAAATCATACCTCGTCATAACTTTTCAGCACAATAACAATCACTGACGATGATAAACATGATACAGACACTCCACATGATATATTAGTTGAACTTTTACATATGAGATGAACCTTTATGAGGAAGTAATTTGATATCTATTTTCTGATTAAGAAATCATTGAACATGGTCTTCAAGGCAAATTCTCTACAGCAAAATAAAAGTGCATATCATGTAATATATTCCATAAATACATTATATACCTTAGTTAAAATATTGATAACCTATATGATTACAACTTTATTCTTTGAGGAAATAATTATCTGAAGCGCAATTTTCCTTAATTATTTAATAATTATCCTATATACGAAGTACTGTATTTTATATTAAGTGGTTTATGGATCGTTTTTGTCTCCGTGCCAATCTGTACTAGACTCTTTTTCGGGAGGGTCGTGGGTTTGATTCCCGTCCGGGTCAAACCAAAGACTTTAAAATTGTCATTTTCTGTTTATCCCCTAAGCACGCGGCGTTAAGGTACACTATTGAATTTGTACAACATGATGAAATCGAGACCTCGGATGACTCGAACCTCGGATGAGTCAAATAGTTGTGTCAGGTTCCTTCGACTTCGACTTATCGAGTTTCGACTGTTATGTGTTAGCTGTGTTATTTCCTGTTAAAACTTGATTGAATTCTAAGTATTTTTTCTGCCAAAGATGACAACTTTACTCACACTCATCCGAGGATCGAGTTATCCGAGGTCTCGATTAATCATGTTGTATCAAGTCAATATTGTACCTTGTGTCTGATATGTAATGGCAGAAAACGTATTTGAAATCCCAATCCATATGCATCGACAGTACATGCAGTACCAAAAAATAATTTATTTCATAAGAAACGAGACAGAAGATAAGGAAATATAAAAAAACGGAAGTACTTGCGAAACGAAACAAATCGTTACAGATGTATAACTTTTCAACTTTGTACGTTGCAGCTAACTACTGAGGTCAACTACTAAATTCTTTAAACAAAAGTTTGATTATTTTAACTATAAGTTTCATTATCCATTCATTTTTTATGAATTTCTCGGCTTAAGTTTAATAAGTCTACCTCATATCTTGACTTACATCTAGAAAATGACAATGAGGGTCGGGTGAAAACGAAACTTTACGACAAAAGGAATGATTTTAGCTTCCCAATTGTGAACTTTCCATTTCTAGGTAGCAACATTCCAGCAGCGACTGTATATGGATTGTTTTTCAGTTGATACGATATTCCTCCAGGGCTTGCATTTCCTATCACGATTTCCTTAATAGAGGGTTGTTGCTACAAGGAAGCTATTACACCAAGAGTTTCAAGTGATGAAGTTGAAATCATCCTTTCGTAAATTTTACGGACGCCATCACGAGTTGGTTGACCGTTAGGGAATATCTGTTTAACAGAAGACGACGGATATGTTCAACTTGAGTAGTCGTAACCACAATCCCGTCATCTTTTCCCGGAATTTGACCTACCAAATTAAACTTATCACCGGGTTTGTACTTACATGAGCAGCTCGACTGGTGCCACATGTAGAGCAGGATTTGCCTACCCTTCCGAAGCATCTGAGATCATCCACGGTTTTAAGTTGGGTTCGTATTGCCCAGTCTTTAGTAATCTATGTTGTGTTTTGTATATTGTTGTTTGTCTTTTGGTCTTTTTCTTTTTTTGCCATGGCGTTGTCAGTTTATTTTCTTCTTATAAGTTATAATGTCCTTTTGGTATCTTTCGCCTGTCCTTGATTAATAATTTATAGGATTGTTTCCTTTTTTTAAATACTTGTATATGTAAATAAAAAGATGTCGTATGATTTCCAATGAGACAATTTTTCACCAGAAACTGAAAAATGTAAAAGGAAACTGTCTGGAGAGAGAAGACAGAAAATAAGCACTAAAAAAAATGGACACTATTGGCACAACAAATTTCGTTTGCAATACCATTGCATACCTGCCATCTTATGCCTTAGAATATGAAAACAACACGAAATGTTGGACTAAACATATCTGAAGGCAGGTTTTGTATGCGAAAGAAGACATTGTCAACGTCCTTTTGACAAAGAATGTAATTGCTGAAATATACGATGATAGCAAAATAAAGGATATGCCCATTATGTAGGAGCCAATCCGTTTGCTGTTATATGGTTTAAAGGGATAAGTTGCCAATAAGATATTATTTTATGTTCTTGTTCGTATAAATTCTTTAGCTAAATATTAATGTTATCAGTTTCGATGACATATTGTTGTCAATTTCTTACCATTTACACAAAGTAAGATGTCACATGAATCTTCAATATCTAAGTATTTATGTACACCCCTGGCTTATAAATGATTGAGTTTGATCATTCCTGATATGGAACAAGATCTGCTTTAAGTCCGGGGCACCTCAGATCACCCCGGCATTTTTTGTTGGGTTCGTATTGCTGTCTCTTTCTGTTGTTCGTCTTTTTGTCGTTTTTCTTTTTTTTTTTGTAAAGGTTTCGTCAGTTTCATTTCGACAAGAATTTTGATTGTCACGTTGATATCTTTCGCTCTTTCACATCTCCTTATGTCATGACACACTGAACAAGAATATCAATGACTCGTGTGATGACTATGCAACGAATGGAATGATGATAACATTAACGGTATTGATTTTTATCTACCAATTGGGCATTTTGACAATAAATTTTATTATACTTCATGTCAAAATGTCAGATTTTGATTGGTTAATACGAGGGAGACAATTTATTCTATCCTATGGTAAATACTCTATTACCTTTCACCTAGACGCTTGATCGAGTGTGTGCTTTATTTAATACGGATAGTTGTTATGTACAAGACGTCATAGTTTATTACTTTGAATTTGAAATTTAATAGACAGTACTAACAGAACATTCAGTATAATAGATTAAATAACACATATCTGAGAGGGTGATAGAGCAGATTGTTACCCCTCGAAAAGACATTGTCAACCTTGGCTTCGCCTCAGTTGACAATGTTTTCTCGGGGTAACAATCTGCTCTATCACCCTCTCAGCTATGTGTTATTTATATAATGTCTCTGCAGTGATGTTCGGGGCCGAAATATTTCCAAATCTATTTTGAACTAGAGGCTCTCCTGTGTCGCTCACCTGTATTTACTGATGCTTTGGAAATCATGTAAAATAAGGTTAAAATCATAATTAATAGTATTAGATATTAGATATTATGATGATATCTAAGATAATAACAAAAGACTGTAAAATTTCTGTAAAATTACTAACTCAGGGGCAGCAACCCAACAACGGGTTGTCGGATTCGTCTGAAAATTTCAGGGCAGATAAATCTAAATCTGATGAACATTTTTGCCACCTGTCAGATTTGCTCTAAATGCTTTAGTTTCAGAGATGTAAACCAAATACTGCATTTTACCCCTATGTTCTATTTTTAACCAAGTCAGCCATGATGGTTGGAAGGCGGGGTCATCGGACAAATTTTTTAAACTAGATACCCTACTAGATACCCTAATAATGATTATGGCCAAGTATGGTTAAATTTGTCTCAGTAGTTTCAGAGAAGAAGATTTTTGTAAAAGATTACAAAAATTTACGATAAATTGTTAAAAATTGACTATAAAGGGCAATAACTCCTAAAGGGGTCGACTGACAATTTTGGTCATGACGACTCATTTGTAGATCTTACTTTGCTGAACATTATTGCTGTTTACAGTTTATCTCTATCTATAATAATATTCAAGATAATAACCAAAAACGGCAAAATTTCCTTAAAATTACCAATTCATGGGCAGCAACCCAACAACAGGTTGTCAGATTTGTCTGAAAATTTCAGGGCAGATTGATCTTGACCGGATAATCAGTTTTACCCTTGTCAGATTTACTCTAAATGCTGTGGTTTCAGAGATATAAGCCAAAATCTACATTTTACCCCTATGTTCTATTTTTAGCCATGGCCGCCATCTTGGTTGGTTGGCGGGGTCATCGGACACATTTTTAAAACTAGATACCCTAATGATGATTGTGGCCAAGTTTGGTTAAATTGGGCCCAGTGGTTTCAGAGGAGAAGATTTTTGTAAAAAGCTAACGACGACGGACGACGACAGACGACGGACGACGGATGCCAAGTGATGAGAAAAGCTCACTTGGCCCTTCGGGCCAGGTGAGCTAAAAATGAAGAGCTTATAAACCAAAAAGGACAAAAAGTATAGCCAAAAGCCGGACAAGGAATCAGAGCTTTGCATAAGGAACATAGTTTATATTCTTTAATTTAAAATAATTTCTAAAATTTTGTAACAGAAAATTTTTATAACACAATATCCGTATTTTGCATATTTTGCAATCGATGTCATGGACTTTGTAATAGATGTCATGTATTTTGCAATATATGTCATGTATTTTGCAATAGGTGTCATGTATTTTGCAATAGATGTCATGTATTTTGCAATCAATGTCATGTATTTTGCAATCGATATGATTGGCTACTGGACTGGTGATATCATCGGGAACTAATTACAGCCCTAGTCCTCCAGCAGATGAGCGAGTAAATGGCAAAACAAACAATGTTAATGGGAATGTAACCAATGACATTTCGATTGCTAATGTTAACATGAAGGGTAGACGACTTTTCCAAAATGTCAAATAAAGGGATGAACAATTAACACGAACTGTAAATAAAGGCAACAGTAGTATACCGATGCTTAATAGTCATAATTCGATTAAGCGAAAACAAATCCGGGTTACAAACAAAAACAGCGGGAAACACAGTAGTGATAATTATGATGACAAGAAACGTAAAAATTAAATGAATAATTAGAAGAACTATATTTAAGGAATGACTGAAATATTTTTTCTGTCTATGAAGAAATAACATCAAAAATGTAGCGGATTATTTAAAAGTGCGCACCACATTTTTGAGGTTATTTCGAACAGACAAAAATAATATTATAGTCATTCCTTATGATTTAATTCTGGATTCCATTTTTAAGGAGTAAATCACGAAAAAACGTTGATGACGTTACGGTCACATGACAAAATTATGTCTATGAGCTGATAGACACAAACCTTTCAGCCAATCAAAAGACGTGTTACGTCCAAAATTAAATTATCATAAGAATAAACCAAAGTTTATTGACAATATTCATTTGTCATTAAGTACCAAAAAAACCCAACAATGTAGAAATGAAAAGACGAATAATTTCCGAGATCATAGAATAGGAGGGGATACTGAAGAATATGAAAACAACACTGTATAAATTTCATGCATCCGAACCACTTTTCTAGATTTACCTTAATCAGGAACGCGCAAAGCCGAATATTTGAAAGCAACGGATTATACTTGAACCGAAACAGTTGAAGAGCTATTATATGACCAAATAGGACCTTGAAAATAGCCAAATCCATCTAAGGTCAACTTTATCTGAGTGAGTTGGAACCTTAGTTTCTTTATTATTTAAAAAAATTATAAACGGAAAATTTTAGAAAGGTTTGTTATAAATCATGTCACTACCGAAGTACTTACTACTGAGCTGAAGAACAAATTATATGGAAACAAACTGAGAGTCGTCTGATCAAATGATGTCAATGACAAAAATTACCCAAATCATTATATGGAAAAAAAAAACAAATACAAAGAAATTGGGAAAAAAAAACCTTGGAAAAAATGATATCAACCTTGGAAACATAGACGTGGCACATAATATGATTCATCAACAGAAATAAATTGTCCAATAATGTTCAAATTCCACCTCAGATGCACAGAATGGGAATACTAATAAATAGCACAAGAGATCATACAGACGTTTAGTAGGCAGAACAACATAGTAAAGTTACATCGGATTTGGACGGATGTATTTTTAAATAATAACATTACATGTTTGTTTCACGAGAATTCGTTAATTTGATTGGCTAACAACAATGGCGCGTCATTCAAAAATTAACCTTCATATCAAATTGAAATGTTGTCTCTGATCATGGTCGAGGTGGTATAGAGAAATTGAAAGTCCAATTTCCATCTGAAATCCACTTCTGTGTCATTCAATTTATAAGAGGGTTTCGTATTTTGTTCTAGAGAGTAACACGCCAGCTTCATGAGGACCTCTGTATACTCACAATTATTTTGCTCTCATAAAACAAATCAATTTGTAAGCATTTTCTCGTTACTGAAATCAATTCAATTATTCTGCAGGAGAAGCTTAGTTTTAAAAAATATCTTGTTTTTTGAAGTTTCATGAATACATTAGTACCTGAACATGCTCTCAAAAGACCCAACTTATATAAAACAAATTGTTTGGTAATAGTCAATAAACTCATCATAAGAGTCCAAGATTAGAATTATGTACTGTTAGACGCACGTTTCGTCTACAAAAGACTCATCAGTGACGTTCAAATCATACAAGTTATTCCGAAAGGTTTTGCCAAATACAGCTAAGGTAATCTTTTCGTGGGGTAAAAATACTCAGTATTTCGAAAATTTCAAATTTTATAATAGGACAGTCACCAAAAAAGAAAAAAGAGAAACAATTAGAGGTCAATATACGAATCCTTGGTTTCTGTTAATAAATCTTTTCTTGATATTTAAAATATACTTTCAATAAACACAAACGTCAAGTATTTACTGGTGGACATTCAACAAATCAATCTCTGACTAAGTCTAATCTTCCATTTAATTAATATGTTGCTATACAAAATATAAGCATTGACTTATAAAACCATTCTAAAACAGTATGAATTAATTAACATAGTAATTAAATGATTATTGTAAAATATTGATTACGTTTTTGGTGAGATGCAAGGATTTCAAATCCTTCTGAAAACTATTTTTTTCATTCACTACAGTTTAAATTTCAGATACTAATTTATATGTGTGCATCCCTGATAATTGGTGCTCACATGTTGAATATAATTTTCATAATGTACCCGTGGTGCTCACATGTTGAATATAATTTTCATAATGTAACCTGTGGGAAATAATTTACCATAATAAAATATATTCTAGTTTTTGTTATCAGTTTAAACTTAATAATTTTAATGAATATTTCCTTATTCTGTTAGTATCTATTAATGAAATTGAATATTTTGACAAACATATCGCTTTGTTTTATTATCTGTCTGCTTTCCGACCTCTGTGTTTCCGACCTAACAGAAATATCGTTTTTTTTTCTTCTTGCTTTTCGACATTCCCTCAGGCTATGATAGAAATACACAATACACGTGGTAAACGTGCAAAATTAATCAGTTTATTCTGTGACATGATATATTGTTAGAATACTATTCCAATTTTTATTGTCAAAATGCAGAATAACACGTTGTATTAATTATGCACACAACGCGTACAGGGACCGTCTCAAAACATAAATAATATAATATCGTTATCATTATACTTGATATTTAATAAACATTCACACGAAGACGCAAAATGTACCAAAAGGCAAATAGAAGTAAATATATAAATGCTTTTTTTTTTCTTCAATCTAGTCTTTTAATTTTTTACTATCCGATCTAAAAATGAACTTTTGTTGTTTAAATATACAATGCCATGTGGTAGCCTATTCATTGAGGGGCCGTATCAAAGAGATACATAACATCCTGTATAAATGATCGACCATTTTCGCGACGTTCCTAGAATCTTGTTTTAAAGGATATCTGAATGGCCCATAAAAGCTCACCAATATATAGGCTTGAACCCCTCAAGGGATTCACGCAATTATATGCTAAAATTCATGTCTTCAAAAATAATCATTTTAAAAGGGTTTTTGACAGTTTTTCAGGGTAAGTAACTTCTATAAAGAGTCTGCCGAAAGTTTTGGCCATGATGACTGTTAGTTGACAATTTTAGCCAACTTGACTTATTTGTAGGTCTACTCGTGCTAAATATCTTTACTTTTTACTTCCCTATATCCACAATAATTTCGGCAAAAACTGAACAAAAACCATCTTTCATGGGCAATAACTCCTGTAAGCGGTCAATTGACAATTTTGGTGAAGTTGACTTATCTGAATATCTTATTTTGCTGAAAACGTATCTTTCACAATTTCTGTCTGTCTATAACAGTTTCTTCAATAAACACAAAAAATGAACAAAATTCATCTTTCAAGGACAATAACTCCTATATGAGGTTAATTGGTGCATGGTAGACTTATTTGTAGATCTTATTTTGCTGAACCCTTTTGCCATTTAGTTTTTGTCATCTATTGTAGTTTCTGATTAATTGATTATTTGATCGATTGATTGGTGTGTGGTTGCTTTACGCCGCCTCAGCACAAAAAGGCTATATCAAGGCGAGAGCTAATTCAAATATTTTAACAAATAGTGTTTGCAAAAAATTAGTAAAATTAGTCTTACAAAAGGCAATAACTCCTATAAGGGGTCAACTGACAATTCGTCGATGTTGACTCATTTCTAGATCTTATTGTTCTGGTCATGTCTACAGGTAAAAATTTCTCTTTATCTGTTAAAATTTTTTTTTAAGATAATAACCAGAAACTGAAAAATAGAAAAAAATAAATAAAAACATTACAGGGGCAATAACCCCAAAATGGGTGGTCCGATTGTTCTGAAAATTAATCAGGAGAGAGATCTTGACCTGCCGGTCAATTTAACCCCTATCAGACATTTAACAGCTTTAACAGCTTTAGTCTGTCAGATATAAGCCAAAAACTTTGAAATTTACTAAAAATTGATATTTCAGTGTGAATAACTTCAACATAGGTTGTCCGATATTTTCTATGAAAATTTCATAACAATCATACTGTTACTTGTTGATCATTTTTACCCCGTCAGATTTGCTTTAGTAAATTCTTTAGTTTTAGAGATATAAGCCAAAAACTGATTTTTACACCTATGTTCTATTTTTAGTCATGGCGGCCATGTTTGTTGACCGACCGGAATTAAAAACGTAATATTTTCAAAAGCGTTCACCAAAACGCTGTGATTGGTTAAGAACGTCCTAAACAATTGAAATTCAACCAATGACGTGACGTTGTTTTCATTTTGGGGTACGAACACTGAAGTTACAAAGAATGCATTGGATTCTGAAACGGCGAATAGAATTGCATTCATAAAAATTGTGAAAAATATATAAAAAAAATTGGCTCGAGAGAGAAGACAGAAAATAAGCCAAAATCCAAAAACTGATGATTCTACCAATTTCTATTACAATACCATTGCAAACATGACATCTGAAACCCTAGTAAATCCAAACACATGAAATGTTTGACTAAAGATGTCTTAAGGATGTACTAAGATCAGGTTTAGGAATTTTTTTAGATGTTCGGTCTCCTTGGTTTTTTCCCTACGATGCAGGGTAAAATATTTTGCCCCATAACACTAATTTTCTTTTCATATAAAACTTCAATAGCTTATAAAAGGTCATTTACCAAAAGTTAAACATGATTCTAGATTTCTTTTCTTTCGATTTGAGACCCAAATAATACCAATGCAAATATAAGGTAAAAGTCCGAGTCAGCCTTTTCCCGCCATTTTTTTTTCAAATTAAATATCTCGAAAAGGAGCTCCATAAGTACATCCTTAAGGCAGTTCGTGCTTGTAGGTAAATATTTAAGTAGACAGTTTAAAGGACATTCAGTTGTCAACTACTAACCACTTACACAGATTTAGATGTCACACGAATATTCAATATCTACATACTTATACATCCCTGAAACTTAAATATTTAGGTTTAAGCATTCCTGGTGTGGGACAGGATCTGCCTACCTCTAGTCCGGGCGCCTCAGATCACCCCAGTATCTGAAAAAAATGGGGTTAGGATTTGTGCAGCTCTCACTTTCTTTTCTACCCAAGGAATATATCACCGTAGCTGTATTTAACAAAACCTTTCAGAAATTTTGGTCCTTAATGCTCTTCAACTTCGTACTTTTTTTTTTTTTTGATTCGAGCGTCACTTATGAGTCTTTTTTAGACGAAAACCGTATCTGGCGTATAACTTTTTATTCCTAGTATCGATATTAAGTTTATTTAGTTTTCTTATGAGTGTTTTAAAGTCTGTTTTTTGTCTATTTTTCGTTTGTTTTTGTATTGGTTTCGACCAATGACTATAAGAAAGATGGAATAATGAGCGAGGAAAAAAAATAAAATCTAAATTTTAAAAATTATTCTAATATGACGTTCTTCTTTCGCTTTAGAAACAAAGCCATGTTCTAATACCAATAGAAAATGGGCTGCACATGATTGACGTTACAATTGAAATTGCAACGTCAGTTGTATTTTGAAGAACGCCGGAGATCGAAATGGACATTTGTGTTGGTGTTGTTATGAAATTTAATAAGATCATTCTAAAAGTAGGTTCACTTCTGTGCTTGTACTATGAACAACAAACTTATTTTGTAAAAAATGTTTCTGTACTAACAACAAAATTATAATATTTAAATTTACCTGTGTACGTTACTTTAAAGCCATTTTGTCCTAGGTTAAAGTTGTCTTTTTGACATTGAAACATCTTTGTTATTTATATTGTGTCATAGATCAAACTTATTCGTTCAGTGTATATATACTTGTTTTTGTGTATTGTCCCTTTGATCGAGTTAAGCCATTCCAATTGATATTTTATTGTGTGTCTTTTTATGTTGTAATGTAGTACCACTGTTTCAGGTTATGGTGAATGTTGGCGGCTGTTAAAACGTTTAAACCCACTGCATTTTTATGCACCTGTCCTAAGTCAGGAGCCTGTTGTTCAGTGGTTGTCGTTTGTTGGTGTGGTTCATAAGCGTTTCTCGTTTCTCGTTTTTGTCGAGCCTGCGACATTTGTCGCAGAAAGCTCGACATAGGGATAGTGATCCGGCGGCGGCGGCGGCGGCGGCGGCGGTGTTAGCTAACTTCGTAAAAGCTTTATATTTTAGAAGGTGGAAGATCTGGATGCTTCATACTTTGTTTATGAATGCCTCATGTTATGAAGTTTCCGTAGGTCACATGTCCAATGTCCTTGACCTCATTTTCATGGTTCAGTGACTACTTGAAAAAAAAGTTAAGATTTTTTGTAATGTTGAATTCTCTTTTATTATAAGTAATAGGATAACTATATTTAGTATGTGCGTACCTTGCAAGGTCCTCATGCCCGTCAGACAGTTTTCACTTGACCTCGACCTCATTTCATGGATCAGTGAACAAGGTTAAGTTTTGGTGGTCAAGTCCATATCTCAGATACTATAAGCAATAGGTCTAGTATATTCGGTGTATGGAAGGACTTTTATGTGTACATGTCCAACTGGCAGGTGTTATCTGACCTTGACCTCATTTTCATGGTTCAGTGGTTATAGTTAAGTTTTTGTGTTTTGGTCTGTTTTTCTTATACTGTATGCAATAGGTCTATCATATTTGGTGTATGGAATGATTGTAAGGTGTACATGTCTAGCTTGCAGGTGTCATCTGACCTTGACCTCATTTTCATGGTTCAGTGGTCAAAGTTAAGTTTTTGAGTTTTGGTCTTTTTTTTAATACTATATGCAATAGTTCAACTATATTTGGTGTATAGAAATATTGTTTGATCTATATGTCAGTCATGCAGGTTTTATTTGACCTTGACCTCATTTTCAAGGTTCATTGCTCAGTGTTAAGTTTTTGTGTTTTGGTCTGTTTTTCTTAAACTATAAGCAATAGGTCAACTATATTTGTTGTATTGAAGAATTGTTAGCTGTACATACCTGCCTATCATGGTTCATCTGACCTTGACCTCATTTTCATGGTTCATTGGTCAATGTTTAGTTTACTTGGTTAATGTTAAGTTTATGTGACAGTTGTAATAAAGCTTTATATTTAGGACTATCAACATAATATCAATGATTAGTAAAGAAGGCGAGACATTTCAGCGTGTGCACTCTTGTTTTTATATAGATTAAAGCGTTGGTTTTCCTGTATGAATTGTTTTACACTAGTCTTTTTGGGGCCCTTTAAAGCTTGCTGTTCGGGGTGAGCCAAGGCTCCGTGTTGAAGGCCGTACTTTGACCTATACTTGTTTTCATTTTACACATTGTGACTTGGATGGATAGTTGTCTCATTTGGCACTCATACCACATCTTCTTATTTATACATATCACATGTATCTATAATTTTTTTTCATGGTGAAACGATTGTATTTTCATAACGTTTCAGCCTCAAATCAAAATGGTTGTCTTTCGAACGTGTAGTATAGGTCGGCTTCGAAGTACAAAAGTTCTTAATTTTCCTATTGGAATCGAAATAATTCTATCATGCCATGCTCTATGCTCATTTTAACATGGGTAGGCATTATATTTGTCAACATTGCTCTATGCTGTCATGAAAGAATTATTTCATAAAACAAATGTAAAAATTGCACAATTCGATGATAATCAAAGCATCATGATGCACAGATCTTACAAAAGAACTCATCAAAGATACAAAAATTAGAATTGTGTACGACAGACGTGCGTTTCGTCTACAGATGTTTCATCATTGACGCTCGAATAAAAAAATCTTAAAAGGCAAAAACAAGTACGAAGTTGAAGAGCATTGAGGACAAAACATTCCGAAACCTGACAAAATCAAACGCTTGACTACATCAACTAACAGAACAAATGAAAAAAACAGTCATATTCCTGACTTGGTACAGGCATTTTTCTTTAAAAATAATGGTGGGTTAAACTTGGTCTTATGGTTTACAGACTTTACTTTGGCCTCCGGGAAAAATAAAATGTGTAACCCTATTACTATTATTATTATTATTATCATAACTACAGTCTTCCAGCTTTAGTATACTATAATGATGAAGACAAATGATGGTTAAAGTCATTGCAAGGACATTTAAGCAGGAATGTACACATGTATTGTACATTCTACAATGAAATGCACTATCCAATCTATAGTGCTATACCACAAGTAGTTCCTGTAAAATCATAGTACTCGTAGCTTAACACTTCTAAGATCTAAACAGCATACATTTCTAAACATCTGACATCTAAACACTTGTTGAAATTAAATCTAAACATGTTTAGATGCTAAACGTGTTTCAAAACGTACACAGAAAAAGTGTTTAGATTTACAGTGTAGGTGTTTCCTGTTTCGATACGGTCCCTCTATTTTTGCAGTTAGTGTTAGTATCGGTAACGGTAACGGTATAATTTAAGTGTCTGTATAGACATGTTTCGCAAATGTCTAATAAAATTGAGAATGGAAATGGGGAATGTGTCAAAGAGACAACAACCCGACCATAGAGCAGACAACAGCCGAAGGCCACCAATGGTAATATACTTAACGTTGTAATACATAGATTAATTATTTATAAATAGATAATGAAAGTTCTCTTAGTAGTGATGTAAACAATAAGTTTATTGAGTATATCCATTTGTTATTAAGTACTAAAAATAACAATGTAGAAATTGAAAAAAACAAATAACTTTTGAAATCATAGAAAATGAGCTGATTATATACCCGAACGTAGAACAAATAGCATGAAAACAAATGAGAGACATAAGCAAGAACAAAATGGTATCAATGAAACACCGTGTCAAAGAAGGTTCGTATCCCAGACCAGCAACGCAGAATTCGACAAAATAGCATCAGATTCTGCAGACATTTTATCAGACAAGACGAAATGGTTAAGTTCACGTCGAAATTGGGTAGATATATTTTCTTAGACTTGTCATTAGTATGTGTTGTTCTCATATATATAACAGGATACAACGGCAAGGTTCCATATAAAAGATTTAGCCTAACTTTACTGGACTCGGAAGGGCGTTTATAAGCATTGGGGAAGCAAATATACCAATACTTTATCAATAAAAAGCCTTAAAAAAACACGATTCTTTAAAGTTATTGTCAAAGCGAAATCTCGGTTAAATTCCATTCAAAATAATGAAGGAAAATATAAAAAAAATGGTTGGAGAGAGAAGACAAAAAATGAGCCAAAAAAAATAAACTATTGGTACAACTAATTTATATTGCAATGCCATTGCAGACATGCCAACTTGACAAATGCCGTAGAAAATAGAAACTACACAAATTTTTGATTACACATGTCTTAATGCAATCTTCTGTGAAGTAATGGAAAAGGGAAATGTGTGCACAAGAAGATATTGCCAACGTCCTTTTTACAAAGAATCAACTTGCAGATACACTTATCAATCATAGATACCAGGATTAAAATTGTGAACGCCAGACACGCGTTTCATCGTCAAAAGAATCATTAGTTACGCTTGAATCAAAAAAGTTAAAAAGACCAAATAAAGAACGAAGTTGAAGAGCGTTGAGGACAAAAAAAAAAAAGATAATTAATGAATATGTCCAATATGAAAAAAGCCGATTCGTTCACAGTCATATGATTTAAAGTGATTAGTTGACCATACGATGTACTTTCAGTTCCTTCTTCTTACATACTATTCATCTACACTGTTTAAGGGACATAAGGTTATCATAAAGTAAGATGTCACATGAAGATTCAATTTCTACGCAAGTATACATAGTTACCTATATTTTGGCATTTACAAGGTCATATTTTTCCCTTACTGTGTTAATGATTTCTTTACACTAAATCCATTGTATGTTGGATGCGCAATGATTGAGATTTTAGTCTGAGATGCATGCATTTTATAAGTTGTTATTAACTTTGAACTAACTGTCAGAAACTGCGAGTACTCTCAAATCTGTACTTTGTGTTTATTGTTTTTCTTTTTTAGTGATATATAAATACCCTGCCACGTCCGGTTTATATCTTTGTTAGATGTTTCTCTGCTTTGTATCGATTTAATGAGTTTATCCCTTTTCAACTGATTTTTGTAGTTTTTTCTTATGTTGTACTGTTCGTTGATAATTTTTGAAATTGTTAGAAACTAAGGTTTCAACTCCCTCAGGCAAAGTTGACCTTAGATGAACTTGGCTAATTTTGTATGTCCTCTTTGGTTATATAGCTCTTCAACTGTTTCGGTTCTTATACATGCATCCTTGGCTTTCAGATATTCGGCATTGAGTGTTCCTGATGAAGGTAAATCCAGAAAAGCGGTTCGGACGCATGAAATTTAAAACGTGTTGTTTTCATTTTTTCCATGTTAGGGAAGGGTTGGCGCCTTCAAACAATTTTAACCCCGCCACATTCTATATGTGCATGTCCCATGTCAGAAGCTTGTAGTTCAGTAGATGTCGTTGGTTCGTGTCTGTCATATTTGTTTTTCTTAAACTGTTTTGTCTAAATTAGGCCTTTAATTTTCTATTGAATTGTTTCCTATTTCTCATTGTTGAAGGCCGAACGGTTGCTTATATTTGCTTACATCAACTTCATTTGAACTTTGGAGGATAGTTGTCTTATTGGCAATCATACCACATTTTATTATTTTTAGTTCACAAGGTAACAGTCCACAGGAAGATAGGTTATCTTCCCCTCACACATTATTCTGACTCTGTGCCGACCCGTCTTTTCTCTTACTCGTTAATGACGCGTGCCTAGCGGAGAAGTAGCAAATACCAATTAAATAGTCTTTGGTTTTGACCCGTCCGGAGTTTGAACCCACGACCTCCGGCAGTCGAGACGAACACGCTACCTCTCACTCCCTATTGACGTGTACTTAGCGGAGAAGCAGTATATACCAATGTTACAGTATTTGGTTTGACCACGCCGGAGTTCAATCCCACGACCTTCCCCACTCGAGTCGAACAACCGTACCTCGAGACCATCGAAACGGTTATTTAAAAGATAGGTTGAAAGTGTCAAAACCTGTTACCATATCTACCGCTTTATATGATATTTATCTAACGGCGAACATTTTCTCAATCATTATTTGACAGATCATTTGAACATATAAACTAATTGGAACATGATTCCATAGTTATTCGCCTATGAAAATACTTGCATAATTATATCGCAATATTATTATAGTAAAAAATATTATTGTTTATCTAATATATACTAAACGATATGATAAGTCGATTAATAAACTGAACAAAAAAGTTACGTTTCACCAAGACGTAATATTTATCGCAAGTGCATCAAGGTTCCAAATTCCAACAGGAATAATTGCTCTCTTCAAATCAAATTCTTAAAAAATACAGCTGGAAATATACATGATAACTTCTACGTCATTTGGTCTCTGGTGTAGAGTTGTCTCATTGGCATTTACACCATCTCTTATTTTTATAAGAGGTTACAGGGTTGAGCGTTCACAAACAGGTTTAACCCCCACATTCTGTATGTGCCTGTCCCAAGCCCGGGGCCTGCAGTTCAGTGATTGTCGTAGGCGCAAGTCTGTCATATTTGTTTTTTTGTAAATCGTTTCTTTATAAATTAGGCCGTTAGTTATCTCATTTGAATTGTTTCACATTTTTCATGTCGTTGCGTTTGATAGCCGACTATACGGTATGGGTTTTTTCGCATTGTTTCAGGCCGTGCGGTAGTCTATAATTGCTTACTACCACTTAATTTGAAGTCTGGTGGATAGTTGTCTCATTGACAATCATACTACATCTCCTTATTTTTATAATTGTCATATTATATCTTTTAATTTTGATATAAACTCGTTTGAAGAGTTTATGATGTGGAATTGTAAGTGTTGTCCTTTATAGGGAAAATGCAGATTCATGAAGTTTGGTTTTCCTCAAATTTGACCTTGCGTGAAAGTGTTCTAAATTAAGGCCACTTTTGATGATCATGACTAAGTGCCATTTAATCTTTTGTTAAGAGTTTAAGATCAATACTTATTTTTCAATAACAATTTGTGAAAACGGTTATATATTACTTTCAACTTATTGTGCTGGGGCGGCAGTCCATTTTGTCCAGCTTAAAACCAGTATATAAGGTTGATAATGGGAAATAACTTGACTGTGAAAAAAGTGTATTATAACAAATTTAAATCGGTGATTGGCTAAAAGACTAATTGGAATGTATTTAGATTGAATCATTGATTGATGCTTGCTTTACAATGCATCAGCGCTAAAAGGCCATATGAGGGTCTGGATGGGGAGTCCTCCATTTCTGTATTCTTTAAATTTTTAGGTCTTTTTTCTTTATTTTTTATACTGTTTGCCCTTTATTCTCTAATCTTTATATTTTAGCACCTCATTATTCTCTATTCTTTATTTGTTTGGTTCATTTTTCTCTATTCTTTATATTTTTTGCCCATTATTCTCTTTTCTGTAAACCGCCCATCCACACCCTCCTATATCGCAGCGAGAGTTGTTAAATTTTATAACAATATTAGAATAACACTTTTATATGTTCTTATTGTTGTAATTACAATCCCGTCCTGTTTTCCCCGAATGTGACATACAGAATAAGACTTACATGAGCATCACGACGGATGCCTCATGTGGAGCAGGATCTGCTTACCCTTCCGGAACACATGAGATCACCCCCGATTGTTGGTGGAGTTCGTGTTGCTCAGTCTTTAGTCTTTTGGTCGTTTTCTTTATTTACCATGGTGTTGTCAGTTTATTTTCAATTCATGAGATTATATGTCCCTTTGATATCGTTCGCCTCTTTTTTTAAACAAACCAAATTGAAAATATCAATAAAACACAAAAAGGATAACAGGATTTTCTAAAAATATCTTAAACAGCACAACAGACCACATAGCCAGCAACATCCGGCTTCTCAATAAAATTACGTACAAACATAGAAAAACAAAAACGTACAGCGCATGATCAAGATAGTCAGCTGACTTGGTAAATACAAGTTGAGATTTCATTTTTGGTGTATAGGATACAACAGCGGTAAAAGATCAATCGAATATATGTATTTGTTTCATATAAACATAAGGAGATGTGGTATGATTGCCAATGAGACAACTATCCACCAATAAAATCCATAAAATGAAGTGGCTGTAAGCAATTATAGGCAACCGTACGGCCTTCAACAATAAGAAAACCCCATACCGTATAGTCGGCTGTAAAAGGCATGACATGAAAAATATGAAACAATTCTACTGAGAAAACCAATGGCCTAATTCATAACAAAACAATTTACGAAAAACAAATATGACAGACATGAACCAATGACAACCACTGAACTACAGGCTCCTGACTTGGGACAGGCACATAAATAATGTGGCGGGGTTAAACATGTTTGTGAGCGCTCAACCCTCCCCTACCCTGGGACAGTGGTGTAACAGCACAACATAAGAACAAACTATAAGAATCAGTTGAAAAATTCTTAACTCATCAGATCGATACAAAGAAAAAATCAAACAAAATCACAGACAGGACGTGGCAGAGTATATATCTATCCATCATCTCTAACAGCAACAAAAAAACACTAAGTACAGATGTGAGAGTACTCGCAGTTGCTGACAGCTAGTTCAAAGCCAATAACAACTAATAAAAAAATCGCATCTGTCGAGTAAACCTCTTATTCACTCCAAATTGTAAATAGTGCATCATCGCATATTATTAGTGGGCTTTCGAATTTAAAAATGACAATGCTGTCAAAAACAGACAGTAGGAAAAATACAGCGTGATTGCATATTTAAAATACAATATAAAATTCAAGTAGTTACTTTTGACAGTTATTGACTATGGGGTCATCATCAAGAACAACCAACGCACCATTAACTTATTTAAAGTACATATATATATTTTTTTTTAAATGTAAACTCAAGACATTTTTGTATTCAGAAGCAATAATGTTTATATTCATTGTTTAACAAGCTAAAATTGAGAATGGAATTGGGGAATATGTCAAAGAGACAACAACCCGACCAAAGAGCAGATAACAACCGAAGGCCACCAATGGGTCTTCAACGCAGCGAGAAAATCTCGCACCCAGAGGTGGCCCTCAGCTGTCCCCTAAATAAAATTGTGTACTGGTTCAGTGGACGTCACACTAAACTACAAAACATATAAAGGAACTAAAATTAAAAAAAACATACAAGACTAACAAAGGCCAGAGGCTCCTGACTTGGGACAGGCGCAAAAATGCGGCGGGGTTAAACATGTTTTGTGAGATCTCAACCCTCCCCTATACCTCTAGCCAATGTAAAACTAAGAAACACATAGCAATACGCACAGTAAAACTCAGTTTAAAAGAAGTCCGAGTCCGATGTCAGAATAGGTAACAAAAGAAACTAAGCAAAATGACAATGATACATAAATTAACAAAGGACTACTAGCAGTTACTGACATGCCAGCTCCAGGCCTCAATTAAACTGATTGAAAGATTATGTCTTCATCATATGAAAATCAGGTACAATCCCTCCCGTTAGGGGTTTAGCATCATACCATCATAAAATATATGAGAAGAACATAACCCGTATCATGCCAACAACTGGTTTTAGAATAAATGTGTTTATTTCCGATGCAAAGACCCTATGAGTGAATCAATATTAATACCAAAATATGCAATCCTTACTGATCCGACAACAGTATCGTAACTATACCCCATCCGAATAAGTCTGTTTAAAGTTTGGTTAGCCTTTGAGGTGAATGCCTACATTTTTGTGCTTTGTAAAGAATATTACCATAAAATATTGGATGTGAAATACCTGAACGTATATGATGTCTGCATGTTGATTTATATTTACGAATGATGTCCTTGTACCAATGATGAAATTAAGTAAATGTTTTGACTAGTTTGTGATATCGAAAACCCTGGTAAAATAATTTTTCAGTAATACAGAGATTTCTTTCGTTGAAATCAAATACGTTGTTACATACACGAGCGAATCGAACAAGTTGAGATATATAAACACCATAAGATGGGGACAAGGGAACGTCACCATCTACAAATGGATAATCAACAATAGGAAATGAAAAATCATCTCTTTTATCATAAATCTTGGTATTAAGCTTCCCGTTAAAGATATAGATATCGAGATCCAGGAAAGGGCAGTGTTCATTGTTAGTATTAGCTTTATTTAAAGTCAGTTCGGCAGGATAAATCTCTTTAGTGTACATACTGAAGTCGTCATTATTGAGAGCCAATATATCATAAATATCTAAAAGTGTTATTAAATTTTTGAAACAGATGTTGTTTCGATGGGTCTTTGCTGATTATAGTCATAAATTGTAATCCATAACAATACAGAAACAGGTCCGCAATAAGTGGTGCACAGTTAGTTCCCATGGGAATTCCGATAACCTGAAGATATACGGAATCTTCATAGCGAACACAAATGTTATCTAGTAAATATTCAAGGGCAGTTATGGTATCAAAGCAGGTCCAATTGACATAGTTCTTGTGTTTGTTGTTACTAAAAAATAACCTAAAAGAGTTCGAACATATATATTTGCATTCCGACTTTTTAAATGCCCATTTAATCAGGTGTCTTAATAAGATTATGGGGCAAAGTGGTATATAGGGTAGAAAAATCAAAACTTTGAACAGATTCAAAATCACCAATGTAAGCATGCAATTTATCAAGTACTTCCAACGAATTTTTGACACTCCAAAAGTAATTAATTCCACTATTTTCAAAGGCCTTATTTGAACAATTTATTACCAAGTTTTTGATCGTACCAAGTGTACTAGTAAGTAGAACAGATAGTTTAGTAGTGGTACAATGGCTTGAAGATGAAATTAATCTATATTTGTAAGGAGTTTTGTGCAGCTTCGGAAGCCAGTACATAGTTGGAACTTTCATTGTATTTGGTTCTGCATTGTAAAGAGGTAGCTAAAAGTTTATGTTTATTACAGATGTCATTTTCCGAAAATGGAGTCAGTTGGAATGTTGGTGAATTCGTGATTTCCTTTTTTAGAACCTCAATGTAAAATTTACGTCAAACAATAATGATATTGTTAGCAGCCTTATCAGCCGGGACAAAAACAAATTCCTTCGCGAGTTCTTTTAGCTTATGTTTGATACGAGAAAGTGGGCTATTATGGTTGTTGTTAGGAGTAAAATGTTCTTTAAAATGTTGAATACGTATATCAACTATGTTCATTATCGAATTAAAAAAAAGAATCTAATGATTTCTTGTCAGCTTTTTCTCGTTTTATCCATTTAGAGCAGTAAGTACGGAGTGAGTCGTGGATGTCACTGATATAATTTAACATCTTTTATTACACACTTCGCTGTAATTAGACACATATTTCCGGGTAGATTTTTTGTAAACACAACAAATATGAGGGAGTTCAGTATTATCAAAATTGCCAGGAATTGGTTCTTTAACAGAATGATCATTAAGTTCTCTCTAGATAGTATATGCTATTAGTAAGGTTATTGCCACAGCTACTATGGTTCCTGCTAAAAGCGAGCTATAAAACATACAAGTCCTGTCTTTAGACAATTTTCTTTTCTTGTGCGATTCACTCCCGACAGACTGGAAAAAGAAAAAAGAAAAATTCAAGCACATAAAATGTTCTGATGTATAAAATCTTACTGACTGTAAGGGCATCTTCAAAATTTGAATTACGACTTTTCATTGTTTCATGTTCGTTCATATACATATCATGTTGAAAAACGAATGAAAAAGAGACAGTTTAGGGGTCGACTATTTGATATTCGGGAGGAAGGGGAGGATGGCAAGAGAATTGTTCCGGATTGGTCATCTGCTGCGACGTATGCTTAATTGTTTTTTCGCTTTCACTTTTGAACACATTTATATCCTCAACTATCCTGCATTTTATATTGCAGAATATTCATTTTCATCCTGCCTTGTCTTGTGCAAAGTCATTTAATTTCAGTTTTTACCAGGTCAAGTTATTCATTTTCAAATTCACTCCTGCCCCCTGTCCACCCTCCCCGAATATCAAATGGTCTCCCCCTTATTACTGATGAGCAAATTGAAATTATTGAAATCATGCTAATTAGGATATTTTGAACTAAATTAATAGACCAATTTGCTTATATGTTTTTATTCCATTTTCGCCTTTGTATAAATGCATTGGGAGCAGTAAATTTGATAGGATGATAGAGTCTGAATAGGGTCTGTCTGAACGGGGGTCCTTTATTTCTGTATTCTTTTAGGCCATTTTTCTCTATTCTTTATATTATTTGCCCATTAATCTCTATTCCTTATATTTTAGCACCTCATTATTCTATATTCTTTATTTTTTGGTCCATTTTTCTCTATTCTTTATATTTTTTGCCCATTATTCTCTATTCTGTAAACCCCCATCCACACCCTAATAATACCACCGACCATGGGCAGTGTAATCCTGTCATCGAAAGATTAAGAGAACAATTTAATATTTTAAGTTACAGTAGATATTCCTCAATGAGACAGCAACCCAACGTAACACAAAAACATTTAGCTATAAACAGTCAACAGTTTTGTTTTGAGCGTCAAAGCTTTCTCAATAATGTTTCATTTTAAACGAAGATTAGACTGAGTAAAATCATTGATGTCAATAAAAGTACTTTTTCCTTTAGAACAAAGTTGAAACTCCCTCAAGAAAAGTTGATGTTAGACGAGTTTTACTGTACAGTTTGACATTTTAATATTTTTACAACGACGGATGCCACATTCTGCTTACTCTGCCGGAGAACCTGAGGTCACCCCCTGTTTTTAGTAGGGTTCGTGTGTCTAGCTTTCTATGAAGCTTTTTGTACACTACTGTTTGTCTTTTGATCTTTTGATCATTTCTGTTTTTTTTTTTTTTTTTACATGACATGGTCAATTTTTCTTCGGCTTACAAATTTGATTATCATTTTCATATCTTTTGGCTCTCTTTTTCAAACTTTTGATCTCGAACGTACCTGACAAAGGTGGATCCTGAAACACGTATTGTGCGCACATAAACCATATAGTTTTTTCTTCTTCTATGAATGACACTGTGCCTAATATTTTAGATAATACCTGTAATAGATTACCTTTTCTTTGATGTTCTTAAGTTCTTTATTTGTATGATAAGATGTAATAAATGCCTTTCCATCATGGTCTTGAACGGAGATATTCTCTACTACTTTTCCATGCGGAGAAATATAAACATGCTGAACTGTTCGCCGGAACTGAGATAGCCATGGTGCACTTGTAGCTTTTGATTTCATATCAAAATGGCCGTAGTTTGAATGCAAAGCAAATCCGTCTTTATCGTACTTGCTGCCTTCTTTGAGCCAATCGTTTGCCTTTACAAAAATGAAATTGCTTTGTCCAGGAAACGACGAATATGATAACGTAGAATCAAATTTGTATTTTGGTAGTTCTTCGCTACTTATGTTTGTTTCTGAATACAAATGTATATTGGGTTTAGTATCACCAGGCTTTATTTTATCGTTTACCGGTACGTTTTTATTTCCTTCAGTCGTGGTAGGTTTTGTTGAATCAATGGAAAACTTACCCATACTAACCTCGGTAGCAGACGGTTCGGATTCAGATTCTTGTGATTCCGTCGACGATTTAATCAAACTTTGATATGAATCATCAGAAGTGGAAGTATCGTCAACACTTTCGTTCACCCGGCTGTTGTCTGATATATTCGTCAGACAAGCATAACATGGATGCTCGATTTTTATTAATGGTTTTGTTATTTTTCCGTCAAAACTGTATCCGATGTCAGTTCTTGATTCATCCGCAGCTTTCAAACTGAGATTTTTATCATGATGTATGTCTTGCTTTTTCCCATCTTTTCGTAAACATGGTTTAATTCCTTTTTCTGTAATTTTAGTAACTGGCGAATGCACTTCTGCAGTAGTTTGTGTTTTATTTAGATGAGCTTTTCCATTAATGTTTTGCTTAAGTTGAAATTGATCACTGACAGTCTTTTCTCCGCGTTCATTTTCAGTGGATTTAGCATCACGGCTCAGTTTTTCTTTTTCATTTTTGAAATTTCCATTAACATCAATTGTCGTGATATTTTCATAAATACGAAAATTATCAAAATCAAATTTAGATTCTACGCTATTGATGATTTCCGGTTCGTCACAAAATTCAACAGATCGTCTGCTTCTTGTTGTCATTGTTTTCACATGGTACTTCGAAAAGTTTTCCTAAAAAAATATTGTTTATAAAAATTACGCAAATACTATATAAGACACTTAAAAAATCAACCAATGAACGAGTGAAGAGTATTTTATTTGTAATTTCTTTCTTAACATACATTTTAAAGATTTTGGTTGCTTAACGTCCAGTGGCAAATAATAATATATTATCAGGACGAGAACCAATTAACAATATGTACAATAGGTAACTTAAAGGCCGTCTGGGATGAAGGTCGAGGAAATTTTGGACTGCCACCAGAAAATGGGAGTACTTAATTGGATAGGGACAGATATTTTACTTTGCAACAGACCACCTACGGACCCCTAAAATAGTTCTTGCAAGGGTTCGGAACCTACAAAGAGTGTTGCACTCTCTCTTCACGAGGCGTCAGATTTAACGTCCCCATTCTGACCGGACGTGGCTGAGTACTGTGCATCCCGCACAGCCTAACGGACGCTCCACTTTGGCAAAGGTTTTACGGCCGGTCGGATGAAGACCAAAGCGAACGTTTTTTTTTTTTATTTTAAAGTCACCCTTTGGGATATAGATCAATAAACTACACGTATTAATTTTAAAGTATCTATCGAGACTCTTTTCCATATTTATTAACGCGATGTCAACTTTTTATTATTTTTGTTTATTAGCATTTTACACAAATTTTCCATTGCATAGATTGTTTTGTTCTTCGATGTTGCTGTACACACTGTAACCGGGTTTTTTTTTATCCATATAACTAGATACTTGCTGAAGAATTGTAATTATTAAACTTCTTCATTTTTTTGTAAATTGGAGATTTAAAAAATGTATCTAAATTATGATAATGAAACTCGCAAAATTAAAACCAAATATCAACCATGGGAAGCGCATGGAATGGTTGTTCTTGCATCACAGCTTTTGGGTTAATAGTAAACTTATTTGAAGTTCCGAATGAATTCCACCTTCGGAAGATTTTTCTACATTTGCTGTTTAAAAGTTTTTAGTTAGCGATTATTCAATCAACAGCTATGTTTGCCTAAACTAGCTTACTGAAGCAGCGAGCTTATTTTGACTCTCCCTTAAGCGCCCTTTTATTTCCTGGTGATGGTCATTCCGTTAGTAGCAGGACTATGAAGGTTTTTTAATTGTGTGTTGTACTTTTTCGTCACATGATCTAGATAGGCAACCGAGCAATTTTGTGCGCACGTTTACTGGTTTTAAGGATGTTCGCTTATCATGTTTTTGACTTTTGTCAGGTATTCGGAATTCTCTGGTTTTATCCATGTGGTGCCATTAAAAAATTTGCCCACTCACCCCTATTTTTCTTTTCATAATTCTATTACATATAGCTTAAAAGCCCATTTTGGAAAATTTTGTCAAAGCCTTGTTATTTTTTTATGATTTTTTTAAAAAAAGGTACCAAATTCATGTTAAATGTATGAAAAATCTGGCAAAATTTTCAATAGCTTATATCTAAAAATCAAGGACAATGATCTAAGGCTTGCCTTATTTTCTGATTTGTTAGTTAATTTATAACAGTATTTTAAAATGCTTGTTATTTTGAAACAGAGTAGTGAACATCCTTAACCCTCCACAGTTTGTTCCTGTACTAAATCAGGCTAAATGAATGTATCTAGAAGTACTGTTCGTCTTTGCTTTTCTTTGATTGTGTGTATGTTTTCGGGTGTTTTTAGTTGGTATGGTCTGTAGTCCATGTCATAAAATTAAAATTCATAAAATTGAGAATGGAAATGGGGAATGTGTCAAAGAGACAAAAACCCGACCAAAGAGCAGAAAACAGCCCAAGGCCACCAATGGGTCTTCAACACAGGGAAAAAAATCCATCACCTGGAGGTGGGCTTCGGCTGGCCCCTAAACAAAAGTTTGTACTAGTTCAATGAAAATGGACGTCACACTAGTTCTTATAATCTGTATTGTTCATTTAACATTTGTTTTAAAAATGAAAACGCTGAGATAACACCAATATCTCAAGAAAAGGTTGACGACGACTTTTTGTGTCGACTTAAAGTCTACTGATATTATACTTTTCAAATGGAACGCATACTAGTATACTTGAATTTGACGACAATTAGACGACTAATGGTTTGCAAACACTTTTTTATAAATCATTTGTGTTTTTTAATAATAGCATTACTACTAATAATCTGCCAAAATTAATGCACAGATTCAGTTTAATCTGGTATAATGATTGCTTGGACGAGAACGACATAGCAAATTCAATTTATTGGAAGTTTAAAATAGCATAGAGTCTTAATGCTATATAAAAACGCCATGTACTATGTATAAATATTTAAAATGAATGTGTTGTGACATAATTGACTTTCACACGAGAAAATTGTCTAAAATCTTCAAAATTTAGTTATGACTGTTTTTTGTTGGTTAAATCATTAATTCGTGATAAACCTGGTAAAATTATAAATGTGTGAAAAACACGTTTTGGTATATATCAGACGCTATGTGTGGGCTAGATTGTGTGAGAAATTTTGGAAAATAAACAAAAGATACCCGTCAAGTGAAATAATGTGAAAAATTTTTAAAAAAATGTGGTTCTCGTTATCGTTATCGTTTCTTGTTTGCTTCATTCTTTTATTCATTATCTAAAAGTCAGAGTAAAAGACCAGGCTATTTGTGATTTTTAGACAGAGAGCGCATGTTAGACAGGGAGAGTTTTTTTTTTATCTTAAATAGCTCACCTACGTATCCCTGGAAGAGCTATTATAATATTGCATAGAACAATAGATTATTCCAACACGGGTCATCGGATTTACCAATCGGACTTGGCTGTGTATTTATACTGCATTGCTGTCTATCAGACCTCGGCCCTTTTCCCAAAGAGCACGCGTCAAAATGCGCAAAGTGCAAGTGGATGTATTCTATAACTTACTAGTAATTAGTTCTTGTTCGGAAGTTTGCTTAAGGTGGTATTTAAGTCTAGAAAATGCGAGATTTTTCTTAAACCTTGCACAGTTGATCCCTGCAATATGTACATGGAACATATAAAAAATGATTGGGGGGTCACCGGTCATATAGGAGAATAAAATGGACCTTAAAAAATCATACATTGTAGCTTAGTTTGTATAGATATATAGTGAAAATAGTCACCTTCAAGTCGTATTCATTTTAAAAAAAAAACACATGATAGAAATTGCTCATTTTTCAGTTGTGAAGTACTTGTATTATAAGCTTTTAAATTTGCACAAGAAGTTTGAAATCTTATTGTATAAATGATTTTGAAAATATCGCTTTTGGCAAGTGTATCATTGTCGCTTTTCCTTTTCGACTCATAATTTGGATTGCATATATCTTTTAACTTTCTGATTACAATGTAGGTAAATTTTCATCAATTTTTCATCAAATTAATGTTATTAAATTGTATATTGATTTGTAATAAAACTTACTTACCTTTCAGATCTATCTCATTTGAAATATAACTTGAAATGACATGCTCATTTCGAATTCCCGTTATAGCGTTAACTGTATGTTCCAAATAAAGAAGATAGCATATTTAGATACTTATGAACAGAATGTAAAATATTGTCATACAAATGAAAATAACAAGAAAACCAACCCACGTCTGTACGCCTCATCCGAAGGGCAAATTGTTTTAAATTGAATATACCTTGTTACATTGACGACCTGGCACACACTCTAGATATGTTTAAATGTTCTCTCTATCTTAATTTCAATCTTAAGAGTGACATTGTACATTTAAAATTGGACTTTCAAATGCACCAGTAAGATTAAGCCTTCTGGCTAGACGACAGTATTGTCACTATCTGATTTGTCAAAAATAAAAAAAAAACCTTTAAGCTATTTAATGTAAAAGAAAAAAGTGAATTCTTTACATTGCTGCATTGACAACTGTACTGTAACCCTCACTGCATTTCCGAAAAAAAAACTGTTATAAATTGGCGAGGGTATATGATATATTTACGTTTTTTAAACAATATTTGATTGTATTATTAAGATAATAAACAAAAGGAAGTGATCTAAATTTATTTGATAATATGAGATTTAGTTTGTTTAATTTATCAATGTAAATGTATTCAAAATTAGTTATATCCTGTACACCTTTTATCATGTTTTAAAAACAAATTTAGGGCATTTTAAAATTATACATATTTTATAATTTCTTCACGATATTTAATGTTTATCAAACATACATATGATCCCGCTTCCTATATGTCTGTCGGGAAAGCAAGAAAAAGAGTAAAAAAAACAGAACCATATATATATATATATTGTACCAGGTTAGGGGAGGGTTGGCGCCTCGCCATATTCTGTATATGCCTGTCCCAAGTCAGGAGCCTGTAATTCAGTGGTTGTCGTTTGTTGCTGTATATCATATTTGTTTTTCGTTCATTATTTTGTACATAAATAAGTTCGTTAGTTTTCTCGTTTGAATTGTTTTGCATTTGTCATTTCTGGGTCTTTTATAGCTGACTAAGCGGTATGGGTTTTATTCATTGTTGAAGGCCGTACGATGACCTATAGGTGTTAATTTATGTGTTATTTGGTCTCTTGTGGAGAGTTGTCTCATTGGCAATCATACTACATCTCTTATTTTTATATGAATCTGATTCGAAAAATAGAAAACATTTGTGAACAAAAAGAGGCAGAAGACGAAAAGACATACAAAAGTCCACAAGACACTATAACAAAAAAGTCGCATGTGCTCTGGAAAGGTAAACAGATCCATATGTGGCACCCGGTTTGATTAATGTGGGGATTTTTTGTTGTTGTTTTTGTGGGTAGTTTTTGTAATCGCTGGATCAATTTAAAAGCCTGCGTGCACATGTATTCTGTAGCTACATCTCAATAGGACAACTAAATTTTAGCGGGTAAACCTTAAAAGTTTATTAGATTAAAAAAAAGAAATAATTCAATCCTTATCAACTTTTATTTCTTTCACTTATTAAAACAAACAAATATTTCTCAATCACCTCATTGACATGTGTTATGTACTTAAAAACTAACAATACAAAGATACGATACAAACATAATTATGTACTTGTACATTGTAAGCCCCACAGCGAATACGAACTGTTTATGCATATAGTAGAATGAACAATAAAAAGACTATCTTTATTACTTATGAATTTCATAAGGCTGAATTTTATTCCTCATATTTGTTAAATTTATTGCCTTTATATTATACCCAAATTGTAATGTATTCGTATTTTATAATGATAGATAGTAAAAAGTGTCAATTTGGCATATGTTTAGTGTTTTTTTTTTCACAATACAAAAATTAACAATGATAAGTGTATCCCGCAGATTTTATTTTAATTCTTTTCTGCAAAATGTCTATAATTGCAATGTAATGTATGGATGTACTAAATTTTAATAATTGACTTTCAGAAAGTAAATAGAAATAGCAATACTACATTTGTACGTATATATTGGAGAAGTAAGGGAGAACGGATTGATGTATTTTCAATTTATTGAACGACAACCACTGCCAAATCTATGGATGACTGTCAGTCATTGCAAGCAGTTCTAAAAACGGTGCGCAATCTCAGACGACGTTTTGATTTTTCTTGTTTCTTGTTATTTTTCTTGTTTTTTCTTTTTATTATTTTAAAATTTTATTTTGAGCACTTTTAGTGTTCGGCTTTAGATTTAAGATAATTACTACAGTTGAAGCATCCCCGGCGTTAACTTTGTTAATGCATTGCTTATATTGGGAATAGCTAATTAAATGTTCACCTTGCAACACACCAGTAATGGATTTTGCAAAACTCGGACATTTTTAAATATTTCTTTTACTGCTAATTGTCATAGTTACATGTAGTTGTATTGTAAATTTTGTAACATAAATATTATGATATATTTTTATTATATTTATAATATACTGTAAGCCTACAAAAAACATGTCAGATATAATGGTTTCCATTTAAGGTTGTGACCAAAAATTGGGTCGCTTGAACCTACTGTTCATGACGCGTACGTAGTATAAACACAATATAAAAACAGTACTTGAAATCCCGAACTCAAAATTCAGAGGAAAATATAAAACAACTTGAAGGCAACCTTTACATACAAACACGTGAGTGACAAATTATAAGTCAGAAAGTCGCCAAAGATAAAGCGAAAAAATGGACACCATAATACATGTGTTTTAATGAAAACTAAACCTCTTTAATCATTTATGAATATCTTTCCCTTTTTATGTTCATCGCTTCATACCTGAGAAATCAAGTTAGCTTATTAAACAGTTTGTTTCATATTTCGTCATATCGTGTCTATTTATAACTGACTACGGTATGGGTTTTGCTCATTATTGAAGACCGTATAATCCTATAATTGTTTAAATCCATGTTATATTGACTCTGTTGGTAGTTGTCTCATTGCAATCATACCACATCTCTCTTTATTCTATATAACCAATTCATTTTTAAATACAAAAAACTTGACCCAAGGTTTGGCTGAGGTATAGAAATATGGTCACCTTGACTTCTCCCAACCGGAAGTAGAAACCCATGCGTCCGTTTGGCTGTACGAGATGTATTAGAACGCAGTCACTTCCGTTCGAAATAGGGACGTTAAATCTAATTCCTCGTGTAATGAAAGCATTGCGCTCTCTGCACGTTGAAGAAATCTTGCAACAGATATTTGAGGAGTCTGTACTTGGCATGTTGCAAGGTACAATGTTTGCCTATCTAACATACCCTTTTAGCCAGTGGCTTTCTAAAGTATAATGCCTTTGTCCGGTTGACCCAATTCAGAATCCGTTTTAAGATTTGTTTATAAAAAAAGTCCTGGATGCATGAAATATGTTCCACTGGATGTTAAAACAACAATGTATCAACCAATATGACATGACTTTATAGAGAAATGAAAGTATTTAGCAATTACCGGTAAATGATCATGAAATTTCTTTGTAATGAACAAATGTTTGAAAATACATAAAATATAAAAACAGGATATGGAAAACTAAGATATATATTACTTTTAAATCGGAAAAAAGGTGACGCCATCATATTTCATTTTTCTAAAAACTCTGTTGAGTCGACTTCGGGTGAATAAAATGAGGTAAGGGTTTTAAGTTAGAGACATCAACAAAACGACACAGAAAAGATATCAGGGGGTCGACTGATAAGTCCACATATTATTCAGGTTTTGCTGTGTCTTAAATTCCTAAAATAAACGACCCGTGCAATGCACAAAAATGTACATTGCAGATTACATTCAAAATGGCGATTATACATGTTCCAGGACAATACATTATAATGTTTACTGTAGGATAAACAGAAAGAAAAAAACGGAGTCAACTTTATCTTTATTTTGTGAAAGTTTAGCAACAAAATGTTTGTTACGTCGTATATATGAATATATAACATTGTATAAGAAGTATTGTCCGAATATACATGTATTAAAAATAGATACCTCACAAACAAATTGAGTAAATAAAAGTTTTACTTTTTATACACCAGCAGATGTACACATACTAGTCAGTAAAAAAACTGTTCACTTTTTACATTTTCATTTAATCATTATTTTTTCGGAAATGAGTTATTTTCTCCCTACTGCCCTCAAACATAGACGGAAAACTTTGTTGGAAGGATCCGTCATACAGTCGTAGGTTGTATCGTATCCGTACAGTTGTCCACACATTTCACATGTCTTCTCAAATTCCTCGAGCGAATGACTATTAGGTTTATTTCTGCAATGTTAAGTATTTGTAAGTATATAATATATGTTACAAATAATACATAAAAGGATAAAACGAATTATTGAAATTTTGGACAGCAAGTAAACTTTTAAGTACATGTATTAGAAATATCCTTCCAATCAAGACTGCCTAGGATTTTTTACCATTATTATTTTTTCAAAAGTTTGTCAAATGATAAAAAGAAACAACTACATGTATTTGTCGTGATTTTGCCGATATAACTATGGACTAATTGTCGTAATTATAACATATAATATTGATACATGTATTTTTTCCAATAAACACATTACAAAAAACTTGGAAAGTACAACACACAACACGTGTTAACAACATCCGACTCCCATAAAAAAAATAGACGTAAAAAAATACAAACAACAACGAACAACACATAATCCAGATAGTTTTACTGTGTACATGCACACAATTTTTCGGGGTTAAGGTTCATCATAACAAATGGAAATAAAATGGCCGTATTAACGCCCCCAAAATTACTCTGAGTACAGACTTACCTGTCCAGTTTGAAAAGTTTTAAGGCCTGGCACCCACTAGATATATAAAAGGTAAATGCATTTTGTGTTTCAGAAAGATATAATCTTTTTTTTGATTTTGATTGGCATTTTTTTTTCCTTTCTGCAGAAGTTGTAAAAATAAACAAACACCTGAATTGCTTTGATACTATCCACTCAGTAAAACCCTTTAACTCACCTATAGTTGTGTAGATATCTATTGTCTGTCTATTGTCTATGTCAATCAAGGACAATCAATACTTTTTACCTGAGAGGAAGCATCTCAAAGTTGTATCCCAGCTTAGTTTATTTTTACATATTCCGGAGGAATGAAAAAAAATGCCCATCAAAATCCAAAAAAGATTTTATCTTTCTGAAACTCAAAATGCATTTAACTCTTATATATCTAGTGGGTGCCAGGCATTAAAACTTTTCCAACTGCACAAGTTGGTCTGTACTCAGAGTAGTGTTTGAGGTGGAAATACAGCCATTTTTGTCCATTTGTTATGATGAAGCAGTTTCAAGTACGCGCAACCCCTTTCCTGTCTTTACCGTAAATGTAAAGCAGATAATACAAACCTCCACAGGTCAGCTAACAACAGAATGACCACTAACATGAACAAGGAAATGAAGAACTTGTTCTTACGAGTACTTTAAAGTGAAATTTTCATCTGCTACATGTAGTATTTAAGCTAACTTTAAATAGGCAAAACAATGATTTAATTTTACTTTGATTATAAAATTGAGGTGATGTGGTGCCAATGAGACAAGTAACCACCAAAGTCCAAAGGAAGTGGATGGAAGCAACTATACATCACCGTACGCCTTTCAAAAATCAGCAATACACATACCGTGTAGTCAGTTATTAAAGTCCCTGACATCCGAAAATTAAAAACATTTCCAGCGAGAAATCAACGGCTTTATTTTGTCAATAACAATTAACGAAAAAAAAAAAACCCAAATATGACAGATATAGCAACCAACGACAACCACAGAATTACCGTAATCTGCACAAAACATTTAGTTGTTGTGATAATTTACGTTTGGTACTCCAATCTGTGTATCTTTTTACTAGGGTGCTAGGGGCCGTCTTAAACTTTCAGTCAGGTGAGAGTTTTTTTTTTGCTCCGTGTTGAAGGCCTCACTGTGACTTTGAGATGAAGAACAGCAACATAAGCGCTGTTCCTTTGCTTTTTGTGTGTTTGTTTGCTGTTCATGTACTTATTTTGTGTCATGGATGGATACCCTATATCCTTTGTTTTTCTATTAAGTGACGTAGGACTGTGATTTGTTTAGAAAATTGTGTACTTTTTTCTGAAACTATTGTACAAATTATGATTGCATGTTAAATGTTGTTGTTATAACAAATTTATATTTAGAAATCTGAGGACTACCTTAAAGGGTTTAACTGAGTGGATAGTATCAAAGCAATTCAGGTGTTTGTTTATTTTTACAACTTCTGTAGAAAGGGAAAAAAAAGGCCCATCAAAATCCAAAAAAGATTTTATCTTTCTGAAACTCAAAATGCATTTAACTTTTATATATCTAGTGGGTGCCAGACATTAAAACTTTTCCAACTGCACAGTTTGGTCTGTACTCAGAGTAGTGTTTGAGGTGGAAATACAGCCATTTTTGTCCATTTGTTATGATGAAGCAGTTTCAAGTACGCGCAAACCCTTTCCTGTCTTTACCGTAAATGTAAAGCAGATAATACAAACCTCCACAGGTCAGCTAACAACAGAATGACCACTAACATGAACAAGGAAATGAAGAACTTGTTCTTACGAGTACTTTAAAGTGAAATTTTCATCTGCTAGTATTTAAGCTAACTTTAAATAGGCAAAACAATGATTTAATTTTACTTTGATTATAAAATTGAGGTGATGTGGTGCCAATGAGACAAGTAACCACCAAAGTCCAAAGGAAGTGGATGGAAGCAACTATACATCACCGTACGCCTTTCAACAATCAGCAAAACACATACCGTGTAGTCAGTTATTAAAGTCCCTGACATCCGAAAATTAAAAACAGTTCCAGCGAGAAATCAACGGCTTTATTTTGCCAATAACAATTAACGAAAAAAAAACCCAAATATGACAGATATAGCAACCAACGACAACCACAGAATTACCGTTATCTGCACAAAACATTTAGTTGTTGTGATAATTTACGTTTGGTACTCCAATCTGTGTATCTTTTTACTAGGGTGCTAGGGGCCGTCTTAAACTTTCAGTCAGGTGAGAGTTTTTTTTTTTGCTCCGTGTTGAAGGCCTCACTGTGACTTTGAGATGAAGAACAGCAACATAAGCGCTATTCCTTTGCTTTTTGTGTGTTTGTTTGCTGTTCATGTACTTATTTTGTGTCATGGATGGATATCCTATATCCTTTGTTTTTCTATTAAGTGACGTAGTACTGTGATTTGTTTAGAAAATTGTGTACTTTTTTCTGAAACTATTGTACAAATTATGATTGCATGTTAAATGTTGTTGTTGCATGTCTATATGTACTTATGCATTATAACAAATTTATATTTAGAAATCTGAGGACTACCTTAGCTGTTTTAACTTGCGTCTGAACCTATTTGTTTCACGTAATACCAAACAAAATACGTTTAAATAATAAACCATTATCCTCAAATTCTATTTATATCTTCATATAAGTATCTTGCCATTCGTATCTACTATTTTTAAATTGTTAACTAAAAGTGTTATATTTAAGTTATACCACCTAGCTAAATGTTAACTTTCAAGTATACGTCCTGGGAAGTAAATTTTTATAAAGGCTTTATTGATTATTGTTTGCTTTACGTTCAGTAGGAAATATTTCATTTCGGAGGTGAACAATTTAAACAATAATTCTAAAAGGGAGATCAACGGGAACCAAGGACGAGATAATTTGGACTTCAACAGGGAAAAGGGTATTGTTGTCCAAGAGCAAATAGTTTCCTTCAACAGATAACTTAATAACAATCTTCAAAGTAGAAGCGTACTTATTTGTGATATAAAAAAAAAGAAGATGTGGTATGATTGCCAATGAGACAACTCTCCACAAGAGACCAAATGACATAGAAATTAACAACTATATGACACCGTATGTCCTTCAACAATGAGCAAAACCCATACTGGCCGCATGGTCAGCTATAAAAAGCCCCGAAATGACAAATGTAAAACAATTCAAACGAGAAAACTAACGGCCTGATTTATGTACACAATAATGAACGAAAAACAAATATGACATACAGCAAAAAAAAGGACAACCACTGAATTACAGGCTCATGACTTGGGACAGGCACATACAGAATGGGGTTAAACTAGTTAATACTTTATTTTTATCTAATAAGACTGTCAGAAGCAAAATTGAAACAATATCATACCTTAAGCTAAAACGACTATAAAAAAATGGCGGAAGATAGCAATGGACAATATAATTCATGTCAAAGAGAAACCAACAAAAGTCATTTCAAATAATGACAAAGAACGAAATGACAAATAACAGCCTAAAACACTACACAAAGAATTAATTAAAGATTGAGAAACATGAACCCCGCCAAAAATGGTGACGAAATTATTTACGTATAAAGAATAGAATATTCAATTTTAGATTTTTGTCTCTTGATACATTTGTATTAAATAAAATACTTAATACAGAATATTTAAAACTTACCTTCGAACTAGAGTTTCCAGCGGATTCCCTGATGAAATATTTGTCAATAACTGTGTGATCAAGAAACATATAACGATTAAAATGCCCTGAAATGGTAAAACACCATAATTTAAAATTACTCTGTTTTAGTTTTATGCTGCATCTCAGACGAATACCCGAAATCACCTTTATCATAGGTAAGAAAAATGTACCTTTTAGTATTTTTTCATTCAAAATTGACAACAATCGCAAGGCATTCAAAAATTGTATTTTATTTTCAAACAAAATGCAGCATTTATTACTGCACATTTACATTTTTTGTTTAGATGGTGGGGGTGGGGGTGGGGAAGGGCAATTATATACCCCTTCCCTATCCTATGTTATAATCGGCTTTGTCATTCAAATAGTATTATCAGAGAGTGTCTTGTTGCAGGTAAACTTAAAACTCTAAAGCAATTTTATGTCTAAATAGCTAAATTATATAGATGTTTAAGAAGATTCCGTAATTTTGAATAACTCAACAGTCACGAGGCATTCCAAAACTGTATTTTATTTTCCAACAAAATGCAACATTTATTACTGCATGTTAACATGGTTACATGTATAGCATAAAAATATAATTATTAGAAATAATGCTCATTTTCGTTTTATAGGATTTTAAAAGCGATGATCGTGTGCACATTTTTGGTATGCAACAGTGCGCTTCGGTCAACGCTTTTACACTCGAATTAAATTGAGAAAAGAAGCATTCAGTTCTTTAATAGTTCTATAGTTTTTGTCTTTTTTGTTTAAGAGGCACGCCTCCGAATAAAATGCCAAAGTTTCTTATTTTTTTTTAAATTTATAATCAGATTTTTTAATTCAAATTCAATAAATAGAATATAACAGTAGCATTTGTATTCAGTAAGGTCCCCCTTTTTCATAATTTTACATAAAATCTCTTACCTGTAATTTCATTGTCAAAGGATGCTTCGTTGACCAATGACTATCGTTATAGTGGGAACTACTTTGTGAAAAATAAGAAGAATAACGAACGTCTTATACGATTTGAGCAGTTCGATAAAACCATCCCGAATAGTCGTTCTTATGACATCATAACAAACTGAAGACAATATGGGTACTTTATAAAATCAAATATTCAATCAGTATTCAGCAAAATTAAAGGCTCCATAATTACGACTATTGTTCATAAGTTGACCGATTCATTAACACTTATCAAAAATAACGACATCCGATTCATCTAAATGTGTGGTTCATCGACTTATGAAAATATGATTATTGAATTCATAAAATAATTTCTATAAATACTGTTTAGAACGTTTTAGGCCTGTGAGATTCCATTATGAACGAACCTGGCTCCAGTTTCTTCATCCCTTAATAGTCAATAATTTAAGATACAAGATAAGCTATTCATTATTAGGTAATTGATTGCGTAAAATTACATTCACAGTTTCTGTTTGTGATGGCTATTATATTTAAATCTTTTTGTTCGATTTTTGAAATATTTTTAAGTCTATAATCTATATGTTGTTAGGCAGTATTTTATGATCCGAAAAATCTTTTTTTTGAAAGTCGTATTTCTGAGAAATGTAATAAAAAAGAAAACGGCATACACAGGCGTACTCTTAAATTCTTACTATCTTACAACTAGTTTTTGCTTATTTATTATTGTTTATAACACATTATCAAAATTGTGTGGGCCAGAATAAGTTATGTGAAATTCAATATCCAAATCGAATCAATTCATAATTTTTTACTACGCTTACTAAATCGGTGTTTTTTTACAAAACTATTTCAAAATACGAGATTAAATTCTGAAGCTCACGTGTAGGCTTTGAAAGAGGTATAATTATTTTACTTGCTTTCACGTGTAATGTAATGTAAAACTTATTTGAGGATATGCTATTTAACTCCCATTACTTTATAACACATTATTTCATTCATAGTAAATAATAAGGTAACATTACAATTTGCGATAATTCTTATTCATTACTTGATTGATTGATGTTTAACGCTATTTTCAACTAGTATGCTATTTCGTGGCGGTCAGATTTTATTGGTTGAGGATCCCGGAGTGCAAGGAGAGAACCACCGACATTCGGAAGGAATATTCTCATTTCATTTTAAACTTTTAAAAGTAAAACCAAGAAAGTACATTTATCACAGACAAAGAGGGTAATGACTGGAATTGGGACAACTAAGAGCTTCACATATTATACAGATATTTGTCTATTGTACAAGGCCGGATTGTAAAATTCAGGTGGTTTTTTTTTATTGATGTCCTTAGCATTTTTGTCTCATTGGTGTATATAACACAACCAAAATTTGTCCATAATATCCGGAAATCTTTGCTGTTATTTGTAATTCCTCTTTGTTGTATGCATTTAATAAAACTTCATACATTTGTGGTCATACAAACTTTTAATTTGAGATTCGTGTGGACAGTAAGTCCAAAGAGGATTTGACAGACAGCAAGCTCTGCTTATTTCCATTCTTCTTTATAAATTCATTCATTTCATAGTCCTGAACATACATGAAATATTTGCCACTGGACGTTAAGAAACCAACCAACAATCAATCAATCAATCATTCATTTCACTGCGATGGCAAGTTGATCAACAATTACGGAAAGCCTGTTTATAACAAAATGATGGTTTTATTCTATATTAACACATCTTTCAGTGCATGTGATCGTACTAGGTTCAATCCACGGTCGGATAAAACCAAAGACTTCATAACTGATAGTTGCTTGCTTCTCCGCTAAACACGCGGCATTTAGGAGTAATGCGAAGACTGGTCGGCTCAAGGTAAAACAAAAATGCCCAGCTAGGTCTGGTGTTCCTGGTAACTGTTACTGTGTGAACCAGCATGTTACAAATACGGCCCAGCTTGTTGATTTAGTACAAAGCAGGGTTCATATATTCATATCACATTAACATGTTCTCGTCCTGATATGCAATATTTACCACTGGATGTTAAACATCAACCAATCATTATCATTTTAGGCATGATCAGTTTTGGCCTTTTGTTGGTGGTTATCATCTTTTTTTTGTATTAGATCGATTCCAATACTTCTTCGCAAATATCGTTTTGTAAGGTCAATGGCAAGCCTAGTCGGTTTTTATCAGCATTTAGAATCGCCCAGCTTTCCTTAATCGTGAATATTATTCGAATATTGTTACCGTGATATTCCGTTTGGTTTTTCGAAATAAAATTAATAACACACACACATTTACAATGGCTTTGGTATTTAATGAGATGAATAAAGTCATAGTGACACTAGATTTATTTTTCCCTTCGTAAATATTCAGTACGCTTTTGGATTATTAATACCGGACGCGGATTAGATTCTAATGACACGCACTTGACCTTTTAAGACCAATGAACCGATGTTATCCAATCGGTCATGTCAACGGAAATGCCTACAAGCACATGTCGTTTACTAGCTTTATTGCAATTGAACTTTGACTTTGTCTTTAGATTTTTGTAATAACAGATGAACAAATGAATGAAAATTTGTCCAGTTTGTTACATGTTTGAAAACAAGATTCCTACGCTCAAGTGAAATGACCCCGTCGCTTTGTTAGAGTGCAATATTATAGTTATTATAACTAGGAAGCCATTGTGCAGAAGCGAAACGTCATTATCAAAGGCGGATTTAGGGGTGAATGGGCACAAGGCAGGAGCGGATCCAGGATTTTGGAAAGGGGGGCGAAGTTCATAAAATTTTTTGGACCTTTTTTTGGCTAAAAAACATAAAATAAGTGTAAAATGCACTTTTTTAACGGTTCCTGACGTGGGGCATGTATTTTTTATTGTTAAAGTGTAAGGGTTGGACATTTTTGATGCCGTATTGTCCCCATTAATTGTCTATTATAAAATGATTGGATGGACCAAAAGCTATGTAGTGATATATTTGATGTGGGACTTGTCAGTAAAAAATGGTCATGAAAAATTCTCGTTTGTTGTATGTTAAGTTAGCATAACCTCACAGATTTCTTGTTGAAAACAAGATATACGCCGGGTTATTCAATGAAATTTACAATACGACCGACACGAAGAAAGACAAACAAGCAATTCTTATCCAAATGTTTGGTTGAAATGTTTCACCCAACAAGGGAAGTGAGGGGTTCCAAATCAACCATAGGCTACGAATGAGTCGGAAATGACAACGAATTTATGAATGACGGTCGACAAATGGAGACCTAACGGCAACACCCAGCAGGCAGGTTGCAGTCGGGCCTTGAAAAAAGTATTTAATATATCAGTTCACCGAAACAGACATTCCGGTCAGATATGGGATTTAAATGCAAACCCCCAGCCCCAAAAAAATTACGCCCGTTTTTTATTCATCATGTTCATTTAATGCTAAATAATTCTGTTGGAAATTTTCGTTTCTAATAGCAAAAAAGTGGACAAGATTATTTTTTTCAATCCAGATACGGCCAGAATTTTTGTTTAAGGCAAAAATCAGGGTCAGAATTTTTTCTCTCAAATATCTCAGACTGCCCCCTCAAATCAAATGAGACATGAGAGTGTAATAGAGTATTACTTTCTGTTTGGTGGAATTGTGAAATAGAAGTCAATACGTTCTTGCTCTATCCCTTGTCGCTTTGAAGGTGTCATGCTTGTCATCCTCAGCCTAAGCAATGTGTTACTGTAATTTGAGTTTCAAAATGACTGAGTGACGTTTTTTCGACGAACTGGTCAACTCCACCGTAGCGAATCACATGACTTTGACATAATCAATAATATATTACAGCAAATACGAGCGAAAAATATATTTATAAGTAAAGAATTGTCGCATCAAAATTAGATACACGGGAAATGGCAAAGTTCACGAAGTCTATTCTGCTTAATCATTTTACAAAAAAAAAAAAAAAAAAAGTGCAAGCAAAGGGGGGGGGGGCGTACGCCCTCTACGCCCCCTCTGGATCCGCCACTGCAAGGGGCCCGGGCCTCCTTATGAAGCTTTCATATAGGATAAATGCATAGACTTTTTACAAGTATCACTCCAAACGTTGGCTTGCCAGTGGGCTCCCCTTTTTCAAAATTCTGGATCCGCACCTGATTATTAACGGACGTGATGGAACATTAATATCAGTATTTTACGCAAACATTTAACGATTATGAAAACATCGTATTCACTGCGAGAATATGAATTCCATACTCTTATAAGTACATGAATCTGCCGTTAAATTTAGTCCGGGCGTGCTTATGTGCGATAATAAACAAATATGTCGCACGTGAAATCCCGTTATGCAAAAGCCATAAATTAAACATAATGGCTGTATGATACATTTCCGGACTAACAATTCTAGTAAATATTAAAGCTGTTCGAATATCGGTCTTAATTTAGAGTCAATATGCTACAATAGGCTAAACTTTTGTCGAATTTAATAGCTCAAGAGCTGTAACATTTGTCAAGATAAATATAGATATATAGTATTTCAACTACACATTGTGAGAGGGTGGACAGAGGTAAGAAAACATGGGAATAGGCGGGGAGTGGGAGTCAGGGGCGAGAACCGAGGTAGAGGGATATTCTGGGACATTTTTTTTTACCGATGTTCGTCTGGGAGAAAGGGGCGGGAATTGGGATTTGGGGTAGGGAAGTTGGAATTGGGGACCCCCTGTCTACTTTCTCCATAATGACAAACAGTCTCACTGAGTAATACAAAATTGGCTTTCGGATACACTATCTTAGAAGAATAGTCCAAGGACACATAATATCATTTTTTGCTACAAAAGACATGAGTGCCCTGATGTAGCTGAAATGCCTCGTCTGCTTTACTGATTAGGACTAAACTTTATGCTGAAAACCTGTAAGGTCCCCAGATGACAAAAATGAGAAAACCAAGTGACTGGTTTATGCTACAATAATAAACGGAAAAAAAACCAGGTTAAACATGAACCCTCGCCAAATCTGGGACAGTGGTGTAACAATTCCACATAAGAACAAACAAATACCCTTTGGAAAGGGCTCGACTCGTCATATTGTTAATAAGCATATAACAAATAATGTTTTTTATTCATTTATATTTTATATTTCTGCATTATCTTTTTTCATGGTCTTGTATTCTTCATTTTGCCATTTTTAGAGTTGTCCTGCCATCTACTGTACATACATTAACGTTATTATAAAAAAGAACAGTCGTAGTATGACAAAGCGATGAATATTGGTCGTGTCAAGTGTACTATTAATAATCTAATGTTTTAGTAATATCTTAGTGTACACGTAGCTGGTTAATTTTAGTTCCAAATAAACCATAGAATAATGTGTAGCTATGTCGATTTTAAAGCTATCTGTTCTAACATTAACACGATGAATAGAAATTTACCCCCTGGCTGGGTCAATTCAAAGAATGGAAAGTAGGAATTTGCTGCTTCTACGCAAAGTACGCTATATTTTGGAGTACGAGCAAAGACTGATCTGCCCTAAGTCAGAGTAATCTGTCTGTGTAGGGTGACATGTCTTCCTACGGACAGTTACAAAATGTATCTTGTAAACTAGCGCTTTAAAAATCCGGCTTGATGTGTCGGTATAGTTCTGCTTGCAACTTGCTACTGGACGTTAAACAACAATCAGTTCATCTATTGTAATAAATTGTATATGTTAAGAGAACACTGATGACATTAATGGGCCACACTTTCCTCTTCTCCCTAAGTGAGAATTGAGGTTGAGACCTTGTCCTTTTTTTTCTTATAAACTGATGAATCAAATTTTCATTATTAAGTTACAAAATAGCTATTGCTTATGAAACATTTATATGGTAATTTTTTTTTAATCAGTCTTAAAACCTTTCAGTCTGAGCGCTCATAAAGACGAAAAGAAGAAGCAATTGCGTGCACGTGTTTAAAATTTAAATAACAACTTTAAAATGATAAAAATATAGGACATTTGATTTATAAATAACCCTAACATTATAGATATCGTTTATACTTGTATGTTATATTGTTTAATCAAATGTGCATTTTAAATGATGTGATTAATTCCAATATTCATATTTACATTTATTAAATTGATATCAACTACAAGTATGCTCATGCAATAATTAATTTTAATTTGATATTGCAAAGCAAACAACAATTACATTGTTTATTTAAGAGCATAATAAAATAATTTGGGACAATCAGAACTTTTGATGTGGGAACTCTGCTACATGCTTCACACCAAACGCTTGAAAATGCTTGAGGCAATGGGTGGTTAACGGCCTAAAGCAAACATTGTTAGACCACAGATAAAAGCGAAAGATATTTGTTTAAGCATCGTATTCTGTTCTCTCTCTCTCTCTCTCTCTCTCTCTCTCTCTCTCTCTTACCTACCTACCTATCTATCTATCTATCTATCTATCTATCTATCTATCTATCTATCTATCTATCTATCTATCTATCTATCTATCTATCTAATCTATCGTATTGTGTGTGTGTATAAGAAAGTGTATATATTAACTGGATTTTACCTTTTACCGAGTGAAAAAAAACTTTAACCGTGTACATAGATATATATTCTACTTGGATTTATCCTTGGTGTTCCTTATAAAGGAAGTTTATATAGAGAGAAGAAGAAGGATGACGGGTCAAAGTCGATCCTACAAATAAAATACCATGAAACCTAAAAATGTACTCATCTAAAGTTCAAAACGTCTTTAGAGAAAGAAGAATTTGTAAATTTCAACACTACACCAATATCAGACTTTAATGAGTAATTGTGTTGACAGTTGTTTTAGAATCCAGTCATTTGAGCATTTCATTACGCCAATTACCAGAATTGTCAATACATTCCTGTCAGAGATGCGCATTAAATGAGTCAATAATTAGCTAAGTAATAAAATCGAACTGCCATTACATTGCAATTTAAAACACAGACTTACGATCGTTAACACTAACAAGTATTTCAATAGTTTGCCATCCTTTTAAAAGTAATTATAACTTCTCAGATTTTCTTTTATTGACATCAAAAGTCGATGCATCTCACATGTCTCAGATTTCATAATTACGCGTTTGCTTCAAAGATAAATGTGGTATGACAGATCTATATATTGGTACAATAACAATGAAATATCTCCCCCGCTGCAAAGAAACGCCATTTTGGAGTAGCAAGACAAATCATTTAGTTACATACCAAATAAATAAAACGTATTGTTGTTTTTAAAAAATCTATTTGAAATCATGTATTCAGTTTGATGTCCTATTTAATAAAAGTAGGAGTTAGTCTTTATCTTGTGTTAACTTTCTCTCTCTCTCTCTCTTTTTTTTTTTTTTTTTTTTTTTTTTTGCTGTTTTATTAACATTTAACCCTCATTTTTTTATTATTGAAATGAATCCATATTTCCTATTTTTCAAAGAATAGTTTCTGTTTTCCTTCTACGAAATAAGACAAAAAAAATAGTCCACAGTGATCGTGTAACAACGTTGCTGTTACGGGAATGAACGAGAACGAATGTAAAAGGCTCCGTTACGGGAACTTACAAAGATATCGAAACAACAGACAGTGAACGATGACTGGTTACCTGCCTCAAAACAAAAACCCACTGACAGAAATAACTCATAGACTAGAAGAGCCAATACAATACTGACTTATTGTTTTATATTCTAAAACCACATCTGGACCCTCGTGTATATGATATAGCTTTTTCAATATCAGACACCCGTATCAACCCTCAAGCAATAACATATTGGTGACCCGAAGGTTTGATACGGGTATGATATTGAAAAAGGCCGTTATATTTTTACGGGTCAATTCAAGAAAAAAACCCAATCTCTTGAAAGTTTTGCACACAATTTAAGAAAACGATAAGGGCTTACTGAATCCTTAATAAAATGGAAATGAAGATATTTAACTTATCTATAACTCCATGACTTTCGAATTTAAAATTTAAATGTTTGAAAATATTGAATACACACAAAAGAAAATTTGAAGTACCCTTTCAGTCCATATGCCTGGAATAAAAAAATCCACACAGATTTGTATTATTTTTTTTCTGTCGCAATACTGTGCTGGTTAACTTCACGAAAGCTTTTTTATTATGTTCAGGCACTTTTATTTGATTGATTGTTTGATTTTTTTTTATACATTCATATATATATTTGTTTTTCTATTGTTATTATTTTGATGTTGTTGTTCTCATATTGACAATGGTAATATGTGTGTCCGTTTTCTATATTCAACTTTAAAAAAAAGTGCTTTATATGTTGTTTTTTTTTAACACGGAGAGCTCGTAAACATGTTAAACCCCGTCTCATCCTTCTTATATCTGTCCTCAGTTAGGATCCTGTCATTCAGGGGTTGTCTTTCTTTGCTATCTGCCATATTTGTTTTTCGCTTGTTTTGTTAGCAGAGAACAGATTGTTTTAGTCGTTTGAATTGTTTCCAAGTTTTGTCATTTCGGTGTATTTTTAGCTGACTATACGGTATCGGTTTTGCTCATTGTTGAAGTTGCTTACATCTACGTCCTTTGATAGTTCTTTGTAGATGGTGTCTCATATGCAACATCTCCCTATTTCTATATTTCAGATCACGCAATGGAAACTACGCAAAAAATAATTTCATGATATTTTCTAATTTAATACCGAAATATCAAAATTCTAAATAGACAAAAAGTACAAAGTTAGTAATTTACCGTATTTTCTTGTGCGTCAATTACTAGTGTTTAGTAGTGTTACTGAGAGCGCTCTGGTTCTCATCATGAACTATGATAGTTTTTCATTTACGCGAATAAAATGCAACTTTATGATGTATTGCTTTTATGTAAGTTCTGATCAACAATACGTAATAAAAACTAGATATATCTCAAGCTCTTACTATTTAAAAACAAATTACATTCAGAAGAATTATCTCATCATAGATACCAGGATTAAACTTGCGATTCGTCTACAAAAGACTCATCCGTGACGCTCGAATCAAAAACAGAACTAAGTTGTTATATATAATAGCATATACAATGAATAATGTACAATCAGATAAAATACATATAAGACAATATCAGAGTTAAACATTGTTACCCTTTAAAACAATTCATATTTCATGAAAGACATAACAGCATTATATAAGAAACAAATTGTACAATTCAAGTTAACATCAATCATATTGAACACGCAAATCACAGTAAGCTTAATTTTCTAGGATCGAAGACCTGTAAATGTGCGTTTCACTGAACAGCTTTTTACTAAACTACAACATGTATATACATGTTAACTCACATGTGAATCTGCATGATAAAAAAAAAATCCCCAGCAATCAGTTTATTTTGTCGTAAGACGGTAGCTCTGTGAAGCATTGTTTAATTGTTCTTAAATGATAATATCATATACTTTTGGAATTAATTTTGATTCGCTTAAAATTCAGTTTAAGATAAGACTAAAATGGTTCTTTTCTTTTCTTTTTTGGAATTCAACTTCAAATTCAAATTTGCTCTCAGTATGGTATTATATCGTATCTTTTTGCTCTTTTAATCCGAAAGGTTGACTGGGGTATAGAAATATGGTATTTTCCTGACCGGCAATAAAACACATGACAAAGTGGGGCGTCCGTTTGGCTGTGCGAGATGTAAAAAATTCACAGTAACGTTCGTACAGAATGGGGACTTTTGATCCAATGCTACGTGTAGAGAGAATGTCACGCCCTCTGCAAGCTACAAACCTGGCAACATCTTGTTGAGGTGTCCTGTTGCAAGGATAAATTTCTTTCCTTATACAATATACCCTTATATTGTTTTCAAGGGGCATTCCAAATTACACGCCTTTCATCCCGATCAGCCCTATTGCAGGGCCAACCTATTGTATCAATTGTTTATTTGTTTTCGTCCTGAACATGCATCAAATATTTGCCATTACCTAAGCAATATATAGGTATATTGCAGGACCTACCTACTGTATTATTGTTTATTTCTTCTCATCTTGAATATGCATTAAACCTTTGCCACTGGACTAAAAGCAATCAATCAATTAATATTGTAATGTTCGTGACGTAACAATGCAATAACGTAACGAAGACTTACTTTTGATATTGTATTATTGAAAAGTAAAATTGGTTAGAAGTATACAAAAGCCAGGAAATATTTTCAGTTTGCGGCAGTGAACAGTTTTCCCTGTGTTTAAATTAGGCAATAATTTGGCCATAGTTCATCTAATAGTGACCCAAGGCAGATATTCCAGCAGTAGAAAATCTGATCGGAAGTACAACAGGCGTACGAATACATGACTGTGTTTTATCTTTTTATCAGCAGATTCAGTAATTATCTCCTTCTATTACCTCATACGGTATAACTTAGTACTGCTTTATATGTGCCAAAGTATCCTAATGTCTGTTATACCGAAATTGAACAATTGCCTCCTTCCGTTGTTTGATACAGTATAACAAAGTATTGCAAAGTATCATAGAATCAAGACCCTTTTTAAAAAACCTTTATCATTTGAATGACAATATGCCACTGTAGTCAATTGGTTGTCGTAGGTAGCTGTCCGTCATAACATTTTTGGTTTAATTTCATTAGTTTATATCAGGCCGTTGAATGCAATTTTGAATTGTTTTGAATTTTGTTATCCGGGGCCATTTATTATAGCTTACTAAAAGGTATGGGTTTCCTTCATTGTTAAGGGCTTGTTGTCAATTTCATCCTTGCCTTTTGTCTCATTAGCAAATATATAATGTTCAAGTTTTCATCATTGTGGACTTTTATGCAGAGAAAAAAGTCAGGAAGACCAAGTCAAAATCTTTCTTATGCCCTTCGGGTCTCAATGCCAGTAGAACCACGAATTTACGTCCAGACAGATTAAGAAACGGCAAGTTAATAACACTATAATTTCATTTTTTGTTTCAATATATTGATAAACTATAGCTGCTAGTAGAAAACTGATTCATATTTTCCGTTTTGAATATGAATATTATTTATGATTCTGTTTAAAAGTAAAATCACAAAAATACTGAACTCCGAGGAAAATTCAAAACGGAAAGTAAATCATCATATTTTTAGTACATTTGACTAAGAAAAGGTTAATATCTAGCCTTGCAAGCAACCGGTTGCATATTGAATAACGACTATAGGACCACCTGCTTAACTCACATTCCATCCTTACAAGCAATCTAGCATCAAGACATTTGTTGCAAGTTGAATACTTGCATTATACTTTAAATTGCATGTCATGTTACTAGATCATAACTAAAAAAAATATGTCAGTTAACAGAGTATAAAAATACTTTTTCTGTTTTATTCGCAACAATCAACGTATTTCTGATCTTACTAAAATGAATCGACCATGGTTGAGAGAGACCTTCCTTTCGAGATAACAGTTGTCGGTGTCGTTTTCCATCGGGAGAGATCATTATAAGATTGTTTGAGTAATCTCCTACAACGTAGATATTACCATCATTATCGACAGAGATACCTCTTGGTGTCTGCAAAACGCTTTCATTTTGAAATCTCCATTGTATTTCACCATGTAGATCATAACATGTAACGGTGTTCTCCTCCGGATTTGTATGATAAAGTTTGTCGCCAAATGTTGTTACATAGCAGTAAGGTGGCATTTCCCCTCCGACTATATCGCTTACTCTCTCGTCATTTGGATTGATCATTCGAATTCCTTGATAAGACCCAGAATAAACTAAATTGGATCCATTATATGTTATTCCATAATTATACCCATTTACAGAAATAGTTTTCTCGACTTTTTGGTTTTGCATGTCAATAATGCAAATACACTTGTAACCAGAATCACCACATGATACAGCCAAAGTATTGTTTTTTGTAATGTGTGTTACATCAAACGCTCTTCTCGACATTTTCACACGAAAATCCAGTGATCCATTTGCGTTCAGCATGATTACAGTATCACCGAATAGAGCATTGTTGGATAATACCATCCGTCCATCTGGTAGCAGATATGTACCAGTAGTGTTTTCGTGTATGATTGTGTTTATGGTCTGTTGTAACTTTAGACTGATATTTTCAAACGATCTTGATAGTAATTCTGTTACCATCATTTGAGCTTGCTTTTGTTTGTTCGTGCTAAGCTCAATGTCGGACAGTTTACTTTCAACCATGATCTTTCCAAAATTTGGGATACCGGATATGAGATTTTGAATTGCAGTGTTGATATTAAATGACAGAACAATCTGCTTCAAATTCTCGTTACTGGATATTGAATTAAGGTATTCATTTTTGCCAGATACCTCCTTTTCAATTCGTTTCATTGACACAAAAGTCTGAAGATCCGACGCATGCTGTTTGATATCTGAAATACTCCTCTGCAATAACGAAATCTCTTGTTGTTTATCCTCTAAAGAATTTAACAGTTGACGGATTTTTTTACTCTCCTTGTCTTCCGATGCATATAGCTCCTTTATTATATCTGCTTGTATTTTGTCGATATGATCATTGATTGCTGATTTGGTCTTTTGGATTTCCTTCTCAATCTGCTTCCGAGTCTCAGGTAAAGTTTTCAGATTGTTTTGTCGGTCCTGTCGGATTTTTTCAATATTTTCAGCGACTTCCTCTAATGTCTGCTCAATCTCATAGAATGCATTTGACGATTTGACGTTATTAATGACGTCTTCTAATTTCGAAAATTGCTGGCATTTGTTGTGACTTTCTACGATGCAGTTCCTACAACAAGGACATTCATGCATCTTGCAGTAAATACTGAATTTTTCATCGTGCTTGTCGCAGAACTGACTAATCTTTACTACATCACTAGGTAATTTATGATATTCGTTAATTGGTATGACGGTATGATTTCGAGTTCCTTTAGATAAACTGTGGTGTTCCTGACAACCTTCGCAAAGTCCTTCATCACATTCAGTACACCAGACCACAGAAAGTTTGGAAATATGACGGAGATCACAAACACCGCAATTTAAAGATGAAGTCGCCATAATAAGATAGAGATCGTTTACCCTGAAAATAAAATATTTTAGTGAGAGGCAGTCATAAGAAATCATCGCTTTATTCTTTATATTGTAACTCTTTTTCTTATTCAAATTCCACAGCTGATGTATTATTTTTTGCGTAGTTTTATTTTGTTATGTAGCCAATGCGTCAGACTGTAGATTTTGAAAGAAGGACCTGTGATATAACTTATTTCGAGATAGTTAAATGAACGGTCCGTAAAAGAGACAAAATTTGTCATTTTGGATTGAAGCTTGTCTTATTTCAATTTCTTACTTGTATAATTGTTATTGAACATCAGCTGCAGGATGCATGCAAATAGTAAACAAAAGTTATCACTAAACAAATTGTTTTATCGTTATTTCATATACAATTTTAGTAAATAAAGATGTTAAGTTTTGTTAACATTGCTGGATTAATGATTTTAGATTGCTCTTTTGTCACTTCTCTCTCTTTTTTTGCTGAGGGTATAAGTTTTTCCAGGAATTGTCTATGTCAAATTCTGAAAAAATAGCGTCCGAAACTTTGAAAAGGGCCATTTAGTATATTGGGGAGACATAGTTTCTTTCACTCCCATGTGTAACAGTTCTGACATTCAAGTGATATTTTTTTTCTTTAAGCAAAAAGTTAAAAGAAACTGCTACTTTCGTAATATATCAGAATCTGGCTAAATCATTCCTGGGAGCCAAAATCTTTTCAGTCCGAAATGTGAATAATGCAATTCTATGCAAATACCCATATTCAAATTCCAGCATTTTCACAATAATTCTGAATTTTAGAGTTTTTGTTGTCTTAAAATCAATACATATCAGATAATATTGCACTTGGATTTAAAACGCAATTCCTGGGATTTTGAAACTATATGTAAGTCAATAACTTTCAGAAAAATAACAATCTCATTGTATAGAATATATAACTTAACAAGTCTGTTTGTGGAAATTGCGATAGTTTATACTTTTTGTTTGAAAAATGGAAAGTATGTAGAATTATTGATAATAATGGGAAAGTAAAAAAATTGAAATCCAAAAAGCAACAGGAGACTGAAACTACTCAAAACGATCACGAAAAAACCAAAATTTTTCACAAACAAATTTGATATTTGGATGAGATAAGAAATGAAAATAGATTTAATTTGAATGTTTAGATAAGTCACATTTCATTTTGGGAACTAGCTTAAATAATTTTCTGTCATGCATTCATTCATGGCTTTGGGTCAGAAGCATATGAAGAACATACAATATACTACTGTGTACAGCTTGTTTTTTTTTCTTTTCATCTTAAGTATGTTCATCGACCTGCTGGCATCCGTTTTATATAGCTTTCGCAAATGATTTTTTCTTACTTTCTAAGGAAAATTTGAAAGTTTTTGAACTTCTTATTTGAGTCCTTTTGTTAATTTGTGATCACAGTTTTTGCTATTTACGTCTTAGCATCTGGTGACAAAAATAATTCCAAGAAGTAATTAGAATTCAAAAGTTGAAAAACAACAAAAATTAATTAGATTTTTTGGCTATTATTTGATTGGAGTCCAATGGCAAATATTTCATTCAATCTTTGTTCTGTGTTATATTTTGTTATTGGTGTTTGTCTTTTTGTCGTTTTTCTTTGCGGCTATGCTATTCTTTGTTTTTATTGGAATTATGATTTTGGATTGTACACTAGGTAATTTTTTTTAAAATTTTTGTCGAACAAAAATATTAAATTGTTAGACAATATATTGTTTATATTTCTAAAAGATGGGATTAAAACCACAGTCGTAAATGCATCAGATGTTTGTCAAGCCAATTTGAATTGTCCATGATATAGCATAATATAGTCTATTAATCTATCTTCTAGTCCAAAAATATTTGAAAGGTTTGTATTTTATCATATTCAAAATGTATGAAACGGGTGAGATACTGTACTGGATGTCTCAGCTTCTAACCCAAACAAAAAGGATAAGTTGCCACACTGCGGAATCAAAGAGCTAGTCCGTGTAGAATGGCTGACCTTGTATGTTACATAAACAATTGAGTAACATGTGCGCCGTCATTTTATGAAGATTAACATGGTTTTCAGAATTTAGAGTATGGCTAATCCTGATTGGTCGTTGTGTGCAGCTGATATTTTTTATTACTGAGCACTCATTGCACCCTGTATTTTGCCAAAGGCAAATAATATATTTTCCGCTAAAGAAACTAAGCAATCTTTGCTACGTAGCTGTGACGAGACACGTATTTCTAAGTGCATATTTGATAGGCAAGGGAGATAAGAACAAATTGCGTAAAGAAAAACCAGGGGAACCTATATTTTTTAACTAAAAACTGTCCATATAATTGTTTCTTCAATTAGGTCTTTCCACTTTTCTGTGGAAAGACCTATTGTTTTTGTTCTGATTATTAGGTCTTTCCACTTTTCTGTGGAAAGACCTATTGTATTTGTTCTGATTATTATTATTTTCTTCCTCCAAATTTTGTTCTCGCGTAAAATTTTTGTTTCGCAATATGTCGCTAAGATATTTCTTATATAGTATCATACAGTTTATGCGCTTTTTATTTTCACCCATACTAAGCCGAACAATTTTCTTTGTAAGAGTTATCTCCCCGAACACTGTCTTCCTTGTGACTACATCTCCTCCGTAACCGTAAAAAAAGCGACAAATTTTTTTTATAAAATTGCTCGTTATATCCTTCGCATGATTTGTCCTATTTTGACCGAAGCGATATGAACACTCCATATGAGAATTATTTCCCCTTTTGTATTTGATATAAGTGATATGCATTTCTATCTTGTAAACCATAAGTGATAGAGACCTAGGATCTTTTGATTTGAGGTCCTTGGTAAAAAAAAAAATGAAAATTAGGTAAAGGTCAAAGGTCAAGGTCATATTCTTAATTTTGATTTTGGCTTATTTTCACTTTTTTCCAAAAACCGTATAATATATCGACAAATTAGTTTTACTAAACTGTTAGTTGCGACATGTCGTAACACGTAAATTTTGATTGCAAGGGTACGTTGGACATAAAAAAGAGTTTTCTCCCCTCTTGTATTTAAAAATACACGTGTGGTGATATAACTCATTAACCAAATATAATTAAGACCTATAGTCATTTGATTTCAGGTCATTGGTTTATGACCTTGAAATTGATCTCAAGGTCATAGCTTAATTTGACGTTCTAGATTTTGACCTTTACTTTAACCTCATATGTATACATGATAAAGCCATGAAACTTTTTGCAAGAGGTTTCAAACCATTTAACCTTGAAAGAAAAACAACCGGAAGTGACCTTGTGTAAACCGGAAGTAGCTATTTTTTGTACTTTATTGATATAAAAGTATATAGAACCAGATATTTTTGGAATCAGTGTCAAGTAAATATTCAAATAGTATCGGAAGTAACATTTTTCAAACCGGAAGTAAGAAATTATCTCTCTTATTTAAAAACATATTGCATAGAAACCATATATTTTCGGAATCAGCGTACAATAAGCTATCATTTTGACGTTTGAAATGACATTTTAAACCTAATTTTACTTCTTTCATATCAAAATACATGTTTTTTTGGTGGAAAGACCTTCAATTGTTCTCTGAACAATTGGTTTTTAATTATTATTATTTTCTTCCGCCAAATTTTATTCTCGCGTAACATTTTTGTTTCGCAATATGTCGCTAAGATATTTCTTATATAGTATCATACAGTTTATGCGCTTTTTATTTTCACCCATTTTAAGCCGAACAATTTTCTTTGTAGGAGTTATCTCCCCGAACACTGTTTTCCTTGTGACTGCATCTCCTCCGTAACCGTAAAAGAAAGCGACAAATTTATTTTACCAAATTGCTCGTTATATCCTTAGGATGTTTTGTCCAATTTTGACCGAAGCAATACGTAAACTCCATATGAGAGTTATTTCCCCTTCTGTATTTGACATAAGGGATATATAAATGTATAGCATGAATGGTAAGTGATAGAGACCTAAGGTATATTGATTTGAGTTCCTTGGTTCATTTAAATGAAATTGAGGCCAAGGTCAAAGGTCAAGGTCATATTCTAAATTTTGACTTTTCCTTGTTATTTGATCTCCTCTGTCACTTTTAAAGATACAAATTAAAGAACAAGTGCAAAATGTTTGCCTAATTATGATTAAGATATGATACATTCGGTCTGAAACAATCCAATGACATCTTATAGGAGTTATTGTCCCTGAAATGATTCAATTTAAGGTTAATTGATTATTACTCCAACTTGCTACATGATAAAGCCATAGGGTCTTTTGCAAACTGTTGGTTGACATATGACCTTGAAAAATGTCAACCGGAAGTGATCTTGAGTGAACCGGAAGTAGTATTTTTTGCACTTATTTCATGGAAAAGTACCTAGAAACCATATATTTTTTGAATGATCATAGGTTAACCTATCTTTTGAGACCGGAAGTGACATTTTATAAACAGGAAGTAGCATATTATCTTCCTTATCACAGGCATAAGTATATACAAACTACATATTTTTGAAATCAGTGTGAATAAAGCTATCATATGAGACCGGAAGTGACATTTTCTAAGCCGGAAGTTGGCAATTATATCCCTTATTTCAGGCAAAAGTATATAGAAACCATTTATTTATTGAATCATTCTAAATAAAGCTAATATATGAGACCGGAAGTGACATTTTCTAAGCCGGAAGTTGGCAATTATCTCCCTTATTTCAGGCAAAAGTATATAGAAACCATATATTAATTGAATCAGTATGAATAAACCAAAGCTTGGACGCAATAGTAATTTTGAGTAAACTGGATGTAGCTTCTCATCAATAATTTAGAACATTGATGTGGAAAGACCTTCAATTAATCTCTGAACAGTTGGTTTTTAATTCTACCAAGGTTTCGTTCTAAAATTACGTTTCTATAGGCTATATCTCAAAAAAAAACTATTCGCCTATGGAAAAATCAATTTTACTTTGCGATCTGTTAGCAATTAAAGAAGTCAGAGTTGTTCCCTCTTTGTCACTGTCGTATCGTTAATGTATAGTTACTTAACTTATGTATCTTATTATAAGATGGAAGACGGATTGATTAAGTATATAGAATTTATACAAATAATTTGGGATTCATTTATCTTACCTTATAAATACAGATATTTCATTGTACGGCAACCAGGAAAGTAAATGTATAACTGATCACATGACTTTATGTTAAACAGTTCACTATATTTACAAAAATAGTTTAAGTTGGCGGTTTATTTAAATGTTTCTTTTAATAAATTGAATTATAAGGTCATCTAAACATGTAAATACCTTATTCCATATGGGTTTGACAAATGATTTTTAGTTAGATCGAGTGACTGGCAGATTCCCATTAATAGTTTGTATAAGCTTTACAAGAGTAATAATAAAGGAGAATTCCATCATACAGAACACAATCTTTAGATTATTTGTTCATCCATCTCGAATAAATTGATAGCTATTTTGTCCAAGAAGTATGCATATATATAATTCTTTATCTTCGTACTTCACTTTGTCTTTTAAACTGTTTTGATTCGAGCGTCACTGATTGGTCTTTTGTAGACGAAAAGTGCGTCTGGCGTACACAATGTAATCCTGGTATCTATGATGAGTTAAAACTTTATCCCTTACAAACGTTTATAGAGTTTCAATACAGGTATCAAATTTCGTTGTCAAAAGAATAAATAAGCTGATTTTCAAAACCTATATAGGTCAACTCAATAGTTTTTTTTTTTTTCATTTTCAATTATCAGATTTGAATTTTTAAAATTAAAACCAGACAACATCCCCACAGTACTATGTTCAATGATTTGCAGCTGCTATTGTGTGAATAAATGTAAGATTTCGGTTTCAGTGCCTACCATTCTATATCTCAAATAACTTGTTTAAATGCGTCTTCGACTAAATTTGTTGGACGCAAGATAAGCAAATCATCATCGGAAGCATCAAAATCATAAGGGCCATTTACTAAAAATGCAAAATTTATAGTCTTAAGTCTAACTTGTCTAAAGGGGTTATTACCTTGGATACAAAATGTACGAACTTTAATTCTAAAAAGGATTAGAGAACTCAAGATTTTTAACGGATGATTCATTATTATTAATCCAGACGTATAAAAGTGTTTAACACTTCACAAATAGTTAATACAGCCTGAGCATAAACTTGGTCTCAAAATGTCATAAAATATTAGTTGTTGAACATTTCTTTTATGCAGATATAAAACGGAGCATGCAAAGTTTCCTTTAAATATATATCGAGGACAACGTCGCATAATGGCAACTTTGGATGCTTTAGTCGTTGATGAAAAGTGTCATCAATATATTTCATAGTTTAAGTAGTGACAATGAATTTTTGTTTGTTATTATAATCAATCTGTATTTGAGTTTGATTACATCACACAGCATAGTTGTTTTGTTTTTCAGTTGGTAAACAAACACAAGATACTTTCCGAAAGTGTTAAATGTTTTTATCGTGATACCGTTTTATTGCCTTCGAAATGTTTAGAACGAATGTCAATTATTTAAGAACGTATCTGTCTTTTTGTTTAGTTTATTTTCTATGTTTGTTAATTATTTTTTTGCTTCTTGTCTGTTTTAATTTTGAACAACACCGTTCAAAAATATTCCTTTTACAATTTTGCCGAATCAATTTTCATTTTGAACATTTTTAAGGTACACTCATACTAACACAAGCAGCAACCTGTTAAGATGTATTCATTCTGAGTTTTTTTCTGAATATTCCCCGTAACCGTTAGAAATAAATGAAATCGACAAGACTCTCCTTTTCTTAAATAACACTATAACTCATTTTACAGAATGTTCCAAAATCAAGCTTCTCACATTTTCTTTAGCTGTGTGTTAGACCTGTTTAGGGGTTAATATTAATTATTTTGACTTTTAATTTTAAACCTAAACATGATCACATAAGATGGTTGGGTGTTTTATAACAAACGATCAACAAAAACAAATATAATAGAGAGCAACCAACCAACGACAATTACTGAATTACAGGCTCTTCATTTCGGAGACACAAAGAATGTGACAGGTTAACATGTTCTTGAACGCTAAACTCACCAGATCGTCACGAAGCACAAACGTATAAATGACAAGACAATTTTAAGGAATGAATATTTCGATTACCACTAAAACAAAAGGTATGCTCGATAGGGGTAGACATTTTGCATTGCAACAAACCACATACGGACCACTCAGAAAGTTGTTACTAGCATTCCGTAATGTGCAGAGAGAGTACATGAGAAATCGGATTTAAAGTCCCTTTTCCCATCGGAAAGCTCAAACCAAAAAATTTGAAAAACCAAGGACGATAAATACATGAACATGTTAGGAGATATATGACAAAAAAAGACCAAAAAATAAATGCCAAATACATCTGAGCAAGATGGAGCCTAGTTACTTTCTAATTAATTTATCATTAAATCTGTTGGTGATGTAGTGATTGGAATTTTAGTCTGATTTTATTATTAGTTGTAATTGGGCTGTTTGTGCCTGCCCAGGCCGAGAGCCTGTCTTCCAATTGTTATTAATATGTTTTAGAAGCAATATTTTCCTCTGATATTTATTTAGTAGTTGTTTGGCCAGTTAAAGCTCATATGGTATCATACTCGATCAGTACTATATGATAAGGTATCTCGAAACTCTAAGAATACTGTCAATTTCATGAATTAGATTACCTTTACTACAAAATGTCAAAGAATTCTTTAACAAACAAAAAAATATCTCCGATACCAATATTTGACATGTTGTGTATATAATATAGCTTTTTCAATATCAGACAAATGTATCAACCCTCAACCAGTAACATATTGGTGACCCGGAGGTTGACATAGGTGTGATATTGAAAAAGCTGTTAAATGAATTTGCACGGGGTAATTCAAGAAATGGGCTGGTAAGCTTAAAAATACCAACAATCCATTTAACGTTTTCACACAAGTTTAGCTGATAATGTTAGATTAATCAATTCTAAATAACATGGAAAAGAAAAAAGTTCTTTAAAACGTCATGAATATCGAATTTAAAATTTAGATGTCTAAAAATATTCAATACAAATGAAAAAAAATTTGAGGTAAACTTTTAGTCCAAATGTCCGAAATTAAAAAAAACACAGATTTGAATGATTTGTCTTCTGTCACAATAGTGTGCTGGTAAACTTCACGAAAGACTTTTATGTTATTTTCAGGCATTTTTTTCTATTATCGATTAATTGAATGATCGATCGATTGATTGATTGATTAATGTATTCATTCATTCATCTATATATTTATTTATATTTTTCATTGTTATTACTCTGGTGTTGTTGTTCTCATATTGACAATGGTAATATGTATGTGCCTTTTCTATGTTCAACTTAAAGAAAAAAGGTGTATTCTTACATTCTTACATTTGTTTATTAGACACAGACTGCTCGGAAACATGTTCTACTCCAGCACATCCTTTTTCTGCCTGTCCTTAGTAAGGAGTCTGTTATTTAGTGGTTGTTATTGTTGCTGTTTCCCATATTAGTTTTTCGCTTATTGTTTTAGAGAAGGGACGGCCGTTGTTTTTCCTCGTTTGAATTGTTTCCAATTTTGTCATGTCGGTGTTTTTTAGCTGACTATACAGTATGGGTTTTGCTCATTGTTGGATGCCGTATTGTGACATATAGTTTCATACATCCACGTCCTTTAGTTCTTTGTGGATGGTGTCTGATTGGCAACCATATACCAAATCTTCTTATTTTCATATTGTCTATCACGCAATGGGTAACAACGAAAAAATGGTGTGAGGCAATTTTCTATTTTAATCCCGAAACATCAAACTGCTGAAAAGACAAAAAGTACAAAGTAAGCAATGTACCGTATTGTCTTGTGCGTCATTCACTAGTGTTTAGTAGTATTGCTGAAAGCGCAATTATTCTCATTATAGAACTATTACAACTTTGCATTTAAGTGAATGAAATGCAGCTCTATGACTTGTTGCTTTTTTGTAAGTTCTGATCATCAATACTTAGTAAAACAATTAAGATATATCTCAAGCTCTATTGAAACAAATATATAGTCAGTAGAAAACAGAATGAAGGTGTATATATATAAATATATATCTAATAGCTTGTATTATATATCTAATATCATATACAATGAATAATGTATAATCAAATAAAATACACATAAGGCAATATCAGAATTAAAAATGTATACCCTTTAAAACAAGTCATATTTTATGAAAGACATAACAGCATTATATAAGATACAAATTGTACAGTTCAAGTTTAGATCATTCTTATTGAGCACACAAATCACAGTAAGCCTAATTTTGTAAGATCGAAGACCTGTAAGTGAACAAATCACTGTACAGCTTTTTACTAAAACTGTCAACATGTTTACTAATATGTGGATCAACCTGATAAAAAAGTAATCAGCTATCGATATGTTTAATTTTTCGTAAGACGGTAGCTCTGTGCAGCAAAAGCTATTGCTTTAATCATGTCTTCTTAAATTTTTGGAATTAAATTTGATTCGCTTAAAATTTAGTGTTAGATAAAACTAAAATGGTCCATTTCTTTTCTGTTTTGGAATTCAACTTTCAAATTTGCTCTAAGTATTGCATTAGATCGTATCGTCTTCCACTTTTAATCCCAAGGATTGACTGGGGTATAGAAATATGGTCATTCCTTGGTCTTTTAACGACCGGCAGTAAAACCCTTGACAAAGTGGGGCGTCAGTTTTGCTGCGCGGAATGTATAAATTCGCCACGTCCGGTCAGAATGGGGAATTTAAACCCATTGATTTGTGTAGAGAGAGTGTAACGCTCTCTGCACATTACGAACTATGCAAAAACTGTTTGATAGATCTGTTTGTGGCCTGTTTCAAGGATACAGTTTTGTCCCTATCCAATATATGCTAATTTTATAGAGCCATTCCAAATTTCCCGCCCTTCGTCCCGGTTGACTCCCTTTTGCAGTACCTGAACATGCATCAAATATTTGCCATTGGACCTTATACAATCAATCAATAAATCTTTCAATGTTCGTGAAGTAACAAAGCAAGGGTTATTTTTTGTTTGCTGTATATCATATTTGTATTTTGTTCATTATATTTTACATAAATCATGCCGTTAGTTTTCTCTTTTGAATTGTTTTACATTTATCATTTCGGGGCCTTTTATAGATGACCATGTAGTATGGGTTTTGCGCATTGTTGAAGGCCTTACGGTGACCTATAGTTGTTAAATTCTATGTCATTTGGTTTCTGGTGGAGAGTTGTCTCATTGGCAATTATACCACATCTTCTTATTTTTATAATACCTAAACGAAGACTATTGAAATTGTATTATTTAAAAAAAAAAATGCTTGATAGTTTTGCCCATTGTTAAAGGCCGTCCGGTGACCTATAGTTGTAAACTTCTATGTCATTTGGTCTAGTGGAGAGTTCTGTCATTGGCTATCATACCACATCTTCTTATTCCATATTGATAGTAAACAAGGGCCAGGAAAATTTTCAGTATGCGGCAGTTTACAGTTTTCCTGTTGTTTGAACAAGGCAATTATTTTGCCATTGATAATTTATCTAATGGTGACATAAGGCATATATTACAGCAGTAGAAAATTTGATCGGAAGTACAGCAGGCGATATTAGGGTGTAGGAATACATTTCTGTGTTTTATCTTTTTGTCAGCAGATTAAGTAATTATCTCATTGCCTGATACGGTAAAACTTACTACTGCTTTATATGGGCCAAGGTATCCTAATGTCTGTTATGCTAAAATAAAGTAATTGCCTCCTTCCATTGGTTGAAACAGTATAACTAAGTATTGCAAGGTATCAAAGAATCAACACATTTTTTCAAAATCTTTATCATTTGAAAGACAATATGACACTGTGTCACAACATTTTTGGTTTAATTTGATAAGTTTAAATCAGGCCGTTGAATAATATTTTGAATTGTTTTAAATTTTGTTATCCCGGGGTCCGTTATAGATTACTGAACGATATGGATTTTCTTCATTGTTAAAAGCCGTATTGTGACCTGTGGTTGTTAATTTTATCCTTGTCTTTTGTCTCATTAGTAATTATATAACATTCAAGTTTTCATCTGTGGGGATCTCTATCTTTGTTTTGTCTAGCTCTTGTCCAAATTTCATGCAGATAAAAAGGTTGGGAATACAAAGTTAATGTCTTTCTTATGCCTTTTGGGTCTCAAGGCAGTAGAAACTCTAATCTATATTAAGACCGATTAAGAAACAGCAAGTTAATAACTCTATAATAACATGTTTTGCTTTAATTTATTGATAAACTATAGCTACTAGGAGGAAATTGTAATTCATGTTAGTTACATTTCTTCTATTTCATATTTATTCTTTTAATTATGAATAACAATTTTGATCCTATGAAATCATCATATTTTAAATACATTATCTGAGAAAAGTTGAATAATGAATCAGCTGCAAGAAACCGGTTGCATTTCTAATAAAGAAAATCGGACCGCCTGCTAAAATCACATTCATATCGTGCTCACTCTAGCCTTAAAGTCAAGATATTGCATAACGAAGGTGCATACTTGCATTATATTTTAAAGAGTGAAATGCTTAATTAAAAGAGAGGCGAAAGGTACCAAAGGTACATTCAAACTCATAAGTCGAAAATAAACTGACAACGTCATGGCAAAACAAAAAAGACCAAAACACAAACAACAGTATTCAAAACACAACACAGAAAACTAAAGACTGAGCAACACGAACCCATCAACCATCATTAAATATCAACAAAATACTAATGCTACCGTTATTACTTCGGCTCTTTTGCAAAACTTTTCAATGAAATGAACTTAAATCATTACAATGTATTTGATACTTCATGCACGACATGAGGGAAATCATATTTATTGATACCATTTCATATCTAAACATCTTCAACAGTCCTACAGTCACTAAAACTATAACTGAAAAATGTTTCAGTTTACAGAAAATGGGAATGCTTCTCATCTTTCATTCGCAATCAACATATTTCTTTCCTTACTAATATGAATCGACCATGGTTCAGAGAGACCTTCATTTCGAGATAACATTTGTTGGTGTCGTGTTCCATCGGGAGAGATCACTTTAAGATTGTTTGATATACATGTACGTAAAACCACGTAAACCGTATCATTATGATTTTTGAATTTTGTTTGACTTTTCAAATACATAACCTTTATTCTTCAACAAACAAACTGAATGAAATGAGCGAAGACGAATTAATTTTGAAAATCACGATTTATCTGAAAATCTATACTTTTTTCGCCAAAAACATATTTATTTATAATATTAAAAGTCTTTTTCAGTCATTAACATATATTTGAGAACTGTGTCAATTTACAGAGAACAAAAATGGCTTTCTTGTGTAATAAGCAACAAGCAACATATTTCATTCGTTTCTAAAATGAATCTACCATGGTTCGGTGAGGAGATCAGTTCCAAATAACAGATCTCAGTGTCGTTTTCCATCGATAGAGATGAATATGACATTGTTTGTAGTACGCCCTACTACGTAAACATTACCATTCTTATCTACAGAGATACCTCCGGGTGTCTGCAAAACGCTTTTATTTTTAAATGTCCATTATAGTTTACCTTGTTGATCATAACATGTCACGGTGTTCTCCTCCGGGTTTGTATGAACAAGTTAATCGCCAAGTATCTTAACGTAGCAATTATTCGGCATTTCACCTCCGACTATATCGCTTACGGTCTCGTCATTTGGATTGATCATTCGAATTCCTTTATTCCGCCCAGAATAAATTAATTTGGATCCGTTATCGAAAAACAACAATAAAGTTTTTTCTCATGTAGGGGAAAGACCTTAAATATACATGAGATTTTGAGCAAGCAAAATAGGCTTATGATGCACAGTCATGATATAATAAGCATTACTTTTTCTTTTTTATTGAAGAGAGAGAAAAAAATCTAATTTAAACGAGAATATAGTAACTAAGGCACGATATCAATCGACCACAGATTGTCTGATAAGAAAACAGTTCAATAATATAACATGTTTTCTAAAACATGTTTAAGATAAGTAACAAAATTACACGTCGTAATTAATTAGAATTGTCATACGATCTCTTTGTTTAGCCTAGATCTTGTCCAAATTTTATACAGATAAAAAGGTTAGGAAGACCAAGTCAATATATTTCTTATGCCTTTCGGGTCTCAAGGCAACTACAACCTCGAATCTATATCAAGACCGACGAAGAAACAGCAAGTAAATAACACTTTAATAACTTTTTTTGTTGTTTTAATTTATTGATAAAAGACAAGTAGGAAATTGTAATGAATGTTAATTATATTTATCTTTATTCATATTTACTGTTCTGCATATGAATATCAATTATGATCCTATTACATCATCTTATTTTAGAAGATTTGACTGAGAAAAGGTGAATATCGAACAAGATGCAAGCAACCGGTTACAAATCGAATTACGACTAACGCCTGCCAAATTAACATACATAGCTTGAGCGATAGCCTAAATATCAAGCTATTGTCTAACAAAGTTGCATACTTGCAGTTAAATTATTAATCAAATATTAAAATATATACTACTGTTACAGTTATTACGTCGATACTTTTGCAATACTTTCAATGTAATGAACTCAGACCACTTAACATTTGTATGATACTTCATGCACGACACGAGGGAAAACATATTTAGTTATAATATTTAACATGGTCACATCTTCTACACTCACTAAATCATAACGGGAGAATACGTCAGGTCACAGAATATAAGTATGCTTCGCCCCTTATATTCGCAACAATCAACATATTTCTTTCCTTACTAAAACGAATAGACCATGGTTCGAAGAGGCCTTCATTTCCAGATAACAGTTGTCGATGTTGTTGTCCATCGGTAGAGATTATTATTACATTAGTTGACTCGCGTCCTACTACGTATACATTACCACTATCATCTACGGAGATGGCTCCGGGTGTCTGCAAAATACTTTTATTTTCGAATGTCCATTCTTTTTTACCTTTTAGATCATAACATGTAACGGTGTTCTCATTCGGATTTGTATGATAAAGTTTTTCGCCAAATGTTGTAACGTAGCAGTTATACGGCATTTCATCTCCAACTCTTTTAGTAATGGTCTCGTCATATGGATCGAACATTCGAATTCCTTTTTGACTTTTAGAATAAACTAATTTGGTTCCATTGTATGTTATTCCATATATGTATCCCAATAAAGAAAAAGTTTTCTTGACTTTTTGATTTTGCATGCCAATAATATAAATACACTTGGAAACAGAATCACCAGAATATTACTTCAAAATTCAGTGACCCATTAACGTTCAGCACCATTACATTACCTGCACCAAAGACAGTATTGCCGGTACATACTATCCTTCCATCTGATAGCAGACATGTACCAGTAGTGTTTTCGTGTTTGTTTGTGTTAATCGTCTGCTGTAATGTTAGATTGATATTTTCAAACGATCTTGATGGTACTTTTGTCACCATCATTTGAGCTTGTTTTTGCTTGTTCGTGGTAAGCTCAATATCAGACAGTTTACTTTCAACCATGATCTTTCCGAAATTTGGGATATCGGAAATGAGATTTTGAACTGCAGTGTTGATATTAAATAACAGTACCATTTTTTCAAATTCTCGTTACTGGATATTGACCTGAGGTATTCATCTTTCCCAGATACCTCCTTTTCAATTCGTTTCATTGACAAAAAAGTCTGAAGATCCGACGCATGCTGTTTGATATCTGAAATGTTCCCCTGTAATATCACAATCTCTTGTTGTTTTTCCTCTAAAGAGTTTAACAGTTGACGAATATTTTTACTCCCCTTGTCTTCCGATGCATATAGCTCCTTTATTATATCTGCTTGTATTTTGTCGATATGATTATTGATCGCTGTTTGGGTCTCTTGGATTTCCTTCTCTACCCGCTTCCGAGTCTCAGATAATGTCTTCAGGTTGTTTTGTCGATCTTTTCTGGTTTTCACAATATTTGCAGTTACTTTTGCCAATGTCTGCTCAATTTCGTAGAATGCATTTGATGTCTTGGCGTTATGAATGACGTCATCTAGTTTTACGATTTTATTGCATTTGTTGTGGCTTTGCACAATGCAGTTGCTACAGCAAGGACACTCATGCTTCTGGCAGTAAATGATGTATTTTTCATTGTGCTTGTCACAGAACTGAGATATTTGAACTATATCCTTAGGTAATTTTTCATATTCAGAAATTGGTATGACAATATGATTTCGAGATGCTTTCGATAAACTGTGGTGTTCCTGACAGTCTTCGCAAAGTCCTTCATCGCATTCAGTACACCACAACGCAGACGGTTTGGAGATATGGCGTAGATCACAAACACCGCAACTTAAAAATGAAGTCGTCATAATACAATAGAGAATGCTCACATTAAAAGTAAAATATTATTATAAGAGCAAAAAGTCGCCATTGCATTGTATCATAAAAAATCATCGCTTTAAATTCCTAACGTTCTTCTTATTCATATTCCACATCTGATGTAGTATTAATTGATTTTTTTATAGCTTTATATTGTAGTGATAGCTTATTTGAAAGATTGTTGTCATTAGTTGAATTTCTAGGAATTTAGTGTTATATTTTAAAAAACGGCTCGTGAAAGATGTGAAAATTGTCACATTTGATTCAAGTTTATCTTAAAAGTATTACATCAACTGTAGTATACATGCTAATAGACTTTCACTCCAATATCCTAGAGATTTATTTTGTTGTCTCTACATCAATAGCTGTGAGGAAATCCTACCTTCGGAATGCATCGAAAATATTACTAAAACATTCCTATGGGCCAAAACATTGTGTCAGAAACATGGAAAAATGCCATACTCTTACATTTGAATTCCCTGCATTCGAACTCCTGCTTTTTTTTTCAACAATTCTGAAATTTTAGACAGTGTTGTTGTATTAGATAAATAGTTTTTTATAGTTTTTCTGTCGGATTGTATTGAATTTCTGGCGCACCTATTCCTAAAGACAGAAACATGGCGGCATAAACTTGGTAAATCTCCATACTGTAGCTTTGAAATACCCACATGTGTCTTTTCTCTTATCCAATAATACTGAAAGGCTAGGACTTTTTGTTGTCAATAGCTGTTATATAATTTTGCATTCGTATGGTTCGAAATGTCTAGTAAAGTATATCTATAGACCAAAAACGGCGTCCGAATATTCAGTAAGAAGATGGATGCCACATGTGGAGCAGGATCTACTTACCCTTCCGGAGCACCTGATTTCACACCCGGTTTTTAGTGAGGTTCGTGTTGCTCAGTTTTCTATGTTTTGTTTCTTATACTGTTGTTTATCTTTTGTTCTTTTTCTTTCTATATTTTTCCATTGTGTTTTCAGTTTATTTTCAAGGTTGAATGTCCTTTTGGTATCTTTCGCCACTCTTTTGGAAAAAGGCCATATTAGTAGGGATATCCCCCTTTCAATCTCCAGAACTCGACAGTTTTACAATTCTATGGGTGTTAAAACAATAACAATGAAAAAATTTTACAATCTGATTGTATTGAATTTATCAAAAGGTATAACTAACAGCTCTGTGTTGTACAGTTAGTGAAAATGGTGATCAATTATATCGTTTTTTGTAAGAAATGGAAATAATGTAGATAAACTCGTAATAGATACCAGGATTAAAATTGTGTACGCCAGACGCGGGTTTCGTCTACAAAAAACTCATCAGTTATTCCTAGTAATTATAAGAAGATCAAATGGGAATGGTCGAAATTAGGAAAATTAAAAGGGCAATAGAAGAGTAACACAACTCAAACTAAAAATTATCTTCAAACAAATTAAAAATCTGGATGAACTGAAAAGTCTCGATTAAGCAAATTTTCTGTTACACTGTCACATATAGTGTTGGAGCAAAATCATATATGTTAGATGTATTGATTCATTGACGCTTGATCTCTTTCAACATTCCGGATAACTTGGCTGCGTTTTTTCCACATAGTCAAACAAACTTACGAACCCATCAGAGGGGTGTTGCAAAATGAATGTGCCAGTGTCCTATAGCCATTTTTTCCCCATGTTAAATTTTCCGGGGGAAGAACTGGATCGTTCCAGTTTTTGCCCCCGGAAAAATGGCATGATCCCACTTTCCCCATCAGCGTGATGGGGGGGAGACTACGATCAGGCCTATTCTTCCCCCCCTAGTAACACGAGAAGCTCATTTTTCCCTCTTGTGGTAACGTCGGCGACATCAGTTGGAAATGAATTATCCATTAAAGGATAGTTACCTTCTTTTAAATAGTTTAGCGTTACCAAACAATCATCGTGGATACATAAACATACAAGTGAACATGTTCGCAGACTGGTCGACCTATAGACATACTAGTGGACACACACAAATACTGATGGATGTTAAGATAAAATTGAGAATGGAAATGGGGAATGTGTCAAAGAGACACAACCCGTCCAAAGAGCAGAAAACAGCCCAAGGCCACCAATGGGTCTTCAACACAGCCGGAAAATCCCGCACACGGAGGCGGGCTTCAGCTGGCCCCTAAACAAAAAATGTGTACTAGTTCAGTGAAAATGGACGTCACACTAAATAAAGGCAACAGTAGTATACCGCTGTTCGAAACTCATAAATCGATAGAGATAAAAACTAATCCGGGTAATAACTTAAACTGAGGGAAACGCATCAAATATAAGAGGAGAACAACGACACAACAAAAACACAACATTAAAATGTAACACACACAGAAACGAACTATAATATAACAATGGCCATTTTCCTGACTTGGTACAGGACATTTTATAAGAAAAAAATGGTGGGTTGAACCTGGTTTTGTGGCATGCCAAACCTCCCGCTTTTATGGCAATGTTAAATATAACATCAAAATGACAACATTACATGACATGACTACAATACAAATAAATGGGAGAACATATAGGACAAAGAAACACACTAATAATAGCTAACAAAAGGTACTAGTTTAGAATTTAATACGCCAGACGTGCGTCTCGTCCACACAAGACTAACCAGTGACGCTCAGATGAAAAAAGTTTGAAAGCCAAAACAAGTACAAAGCTGAAGAGCACCGAGGACCAAAACTTCCAAAAATTTGTGCCTAACACGGCCAGGGTTTTCTGCCTGGGACAAAAACATCCTTATTACTTAGAATAATATATACTTTTGCAAACAGTAAATTTTATAAAATGACCACTAGTATTTAATAGATATACATGATAAAACCGAAGTGGGGACTAACTACAGAATACAAACGGATACATTACATAAAACAACTTAATCCAACACATAAAAATACACCGCCGAGTTAGCCAAAGCCTCAACGCACAAAGTGACGTCACATTTGAAATTAAAAAAAAACAAAAAAAAACACCAAAACATAAAAATGAATTATAAAAAAAAACATACAAGACTAACAAAGGCCTAAGGCAAAAAAAAGGCGGAGTTAAACATGTTTTGTGAGATCAACCCTCCCCTATACCTCTAGCCAATGTAGAATAAACAAACACACAGCAATACGCACAGTGAAACTCAGTTTATGAGAAGTCTGATTCCGTTGTCAGAATATGTTATAGAAGAAACTAAGCAAAATGACAATGATAGGCTGCATGTGGACATATTAACAGACTGGTGAACTCATAGAGAGACTTGTAGACATGTCGACAGACCAGTGGACACATAGCTAGACCGATGGTGAACATGTTCACTGACTAGTGGACACGTAAACAGATTGACGGACACGTAGATAGACTGGTGAAAATGTCGAATGACTGGTGGACACGTAGACAGATTGGTGTACACATAGACATACTGTTGAACGTGTAGAGATACTTGCAGACACTCACAGACTGGTGTAGACAGACGTGTAGGCATGAAGACAGACGGGTGAGAATATACACAATATGGTGAACATGTAAACGGATTTGTGGACATATTCACAAATTGGTGGACATGTTAACAGACTACTGGACATGAAGACAGACTAATGAACATGTAGACAGACGAGTGGCCATGCGGAAATGACGTCCGATTTGTGGAAATGTGATGAAAGCACATTACTATTTGGCATGAACAGGCTAATGGATACAGACGGCTGCACAAACATAAAGTTCAATGTTTAATGTAGGGTCACTTCCTATAAATAAGTTCTATACCGATGTCTGTTTTTCAGGATGTTTAATATATGAATGGATGGAAAATTTCAGCCTTTCATATATCAATTGGTGGCAGTTTTATTTAAAAACAATATTTCAATTGGTCAAAATATTATTATTTTACAGTAGCATTTTATCATCCACAGTAAATATGAATAAGAACACATTTTCATGTAAGCCATTCTAATGAATCGACTTTTTGGACATATGAATGGCGATACTTTTCGAATGCAAACGGCACCCTTGTAACAAAACATAGGTGCCCCATCCCTAATCCCCCACCCCAGATCTTACTGGCGAAACGCGTGGCGACAAAACGAACACAAGTTGTACCCATTATTTCTTCTATGTAACCAAAGCAGAAAAAACGATTATTTTAGCATTCCAGAGATCTATCATTTCTTAAGAAAAAATGGAAAATATATGCAACAAATGGCCGTGCAATTTTGATGTATATCCATTTTGTGGGGCGAAATATTGACAAGGGGGAAAATTGCTACATGTATACGTATTGTCAACTTGCCACGAATGAAGAATGACCATGATCATGATCCAAAATTTCCCCGGGGGAAAACTGGCATGGGAGGAAATTGGCTATAAAATACCGGCTTGACACTCCCCCTCCACGAGGTTTCGGATTTAAAATTCCCATTCTGTTCGGCCTTGGCTGCGTGTTTATACATTCCAGACAGTCAAACAATCTCCAAGACCCCTAAGAGGATTGTTGCAAAGTTATTGTGCTTCAAGCGGGACACTTCCTCTGCCAGAGGTTTCAGATTTAACGTACCCAATCCGACTGGATTTCTACAGTCAAACGAACGCTACGTTTAAGCTAGACAGGCGTAGCCCAGGGTTTGTCAAATTGTTTATACCCCACTCAACCCATGGGGTAACTATATGCTGGATATATGATAATGTTTATAACTGCTTTTTCTTTTTAATACTAGTATTATGTTTGTTTGTCTGCTCTAATTCGTTTGGTATAGATATTGCACATGACATTTTTTTTTTAATATATCAATAGATGTTTTTTAAAAGTGTTTTGGATATTTTTTGCAGTCATTTTGTTAATATGTGCCCATAGATTTTTTTTTTATATTTACATGTAATAATCTGTCGACAAAAATTTCAATCGACAATTGAAATTACAAGTAGGAGAAGAACAGACAAACCAGACAGCATATTTGTTGGTTATTGCTGTTTGGCTTCAAGAGGCAAATATTGCATTCAAATCTTGGCCTAAAAGAGATTAGGAAAGCAATTCATATGTACATTTTGACTGACTGATTGACCGGAATAAAGAGAGAAGGGTGTAGGTTGCATCGACATAGAGGCGCCTTATTGATTTCGAGAAATCCGTAAGGACCCCCTCGGTTGACTAAAAATGCATAACCAAACAATCATGAAGAAGGAGGGATTCAAAAGGAAATCTTGCCCAATAGTCTATAAGAGAGACAAAAAAAAAGATAAAGGATTACAACACTGAAATCCGGGATCAAATTAATGTGCATATTAGATGTACGCAGTAAAATAAGCTGGAATTGTTCTCTCTTTGTCACTTTCGTTTTCTGTGATAGAAAATAAGTATAATTATACTTAACATACGTATCTTATTAATCGATTTAGAATTGATTGATTACAAAACATTTATACAAATAATGTTAGATTCATTGATTTACCTGATAATTACGAGTATTTCAATGTTTTGGTAAAAGGGCGAGCAGCAAAGTAAATACACAACTGATCACGTGACTTTATATGATAAACGGTAAACATGATATATTCACAACCAGTTTAAGTGCGCGGTATTTTCTGAATGTGTTTTATCCAACATTTTATTATTTTACATGAGGGGGGAAAGGGGGGGGGTTGCAAGGGGGATCCAATAACAGCAAATTAATTTGGCTTAAAACAGATAACAAGGAATTGAAAAGCGATAAAAACAGATAACAGTAAATGAAATATTAAAATCAGTTGGGTTAAGGACCAATCCAGTATATTTTATTACAATCCTTTGTAATAAATTCCATTTTCTATGTACATGTATCTAGAGTTATCTAGAATTGGTTTACTCAATGTATGATAGTAATTTGTTGTTATCAAAAACTAGTAGACTCAACCCTTGAATCACTATCTTTTGCAGATGATCTACCTTTGATACCAGAGAGTAAAGAAGGTCTACAGAACAGTATAAATAAATTTAGAGTTCCTGTGAAAATTGGCAACTTACTCTAAATATAAATGAAACTAAAACCATGATTTTACAGCCACATAGTGCCAAAAGTATAGTTTCATTTCTGAACTACAATGGTAATATGATAAAAATGTATTGGACTATAAATTCCTAGGAACTCTTATAAAGAGCTATGGTAACCTTAATTCAAATTTAGAAGACCTAGCGAAAAAAACAAGAAAAGTCATGTTTTCGGTTAAAGCTGAGGTAGCTTCATTGGGAAATATCCCAATAGAAATTTCTAGTAATCTTTTTGATAAATTAGTTCAGCTATTTAACATGATAAAGAGCTTGGTATACATATGCAAAGAATATTTCACCAGACCCAGACCTTTTAGATAAAGTTAATAATTGTAGGGACTTGAACATGTTGAATGAAATAAAGTATTTAAAGTCCTGGATTAAAAATGAATTTAAAGAAAAATTCAACAATATTTTTGAAAATAGAATAAATAGTTCTGATGAAAATAGTAAACTGTTACTTTATAAAAATTTAAAACTTAGCTTGGATAGGGAATTGTATTGAGCTTCCAATGACTTTTCTATAAGAAAATGCCTCACTAAGTTGAGAATTAGTGACCATAACTTAGAAATAGAAAAGGGTCGCTATTATAAAATTCATACCTAGACAGGATAGAATATGTGGAGGATAAAAACCACTTCCTCCTTGAATGTAAAATTAACAAAAAAAACTAAGGGATAATCTAATTGAAAATTGTTTACCTTCTCATAATTTTATGTCCCTTTCCCAAGAACAAAAAGTAAAAGAAATGCTAAACCCCTCTATCATGGAACATGTTAAAAATATTGGCTCCTTTATAAAACAGTCATTAGAACAGAGGGCAGAATTATGTCTAATAATGTTTTTCCATGTTTTCATTTCTATAAGAATGGTTATATCTTTGCTATTATGTTTGTTTTTGTTTTTGTTTTTTTTGTCACAAACTAATTATGTTAATATGACAATAAAGATATTATATAATATGATGGCCATATGTTTTCCTTTTTTGTAATATTAGGAATGGTTCAAATTTAATATTTACGTATGATTATACCCATAGATACATGAAAAATCAAATTCGAACATTTCTTAATATTACAAAAAGGAAAACATATGGTCATGGATACCTGATGAGGATAGGCCTAGGTCCATACGACCTTAAACGAAACACCTTTTATATAATAAGGAACAGAGACTCAGCTCCGTGATTCTTTTCGACGAATACACACACTATTTAAATTACAAGCACGTGTGAGTTTATTTAAAAGCACAAAAATAAATGCTGAAAAAAGTATTCCATAACAAAAAAATATTATCATACATTGAGTAAACCAATTCTACGTAACACTAAATACATGTTCATAGAAAATGGAATTTATTAAAAAGAGTTATAATAAGATATACTGGAATGGTCCTGAACCCGACTGATTTTAATATGTTTATATGATAATCTGTGATGTGTATGTTATTGAAATCCTTCTCCGAATAAGGGACCACCATACTACCAGTGGTAAAACCCCAATGTTCAATAATTTTCAATATCTATCGAAGAGTGGCTGTCAGAATGCTAACATTCAAATTTTCAATAACAGTTAACAGCAAATATATTCTCACAATTACAGATAACAAAAAAATAATAGTTCTATAACAGCTAAAAAGGAATGAGACAATAACAGCTAACATCAAATATATTTTCAGAATAACAGATAACAAAGAATCAAATTGCCCCCAAACAGTATAACAGTTAAACACCTTTGCCCCTCCTCCCGCCCCCCTTATCCAATAGACTATTTTCATATTACTTTTGACTCGGGATTATATACATAGTTTTTCGACAGGTTAGCTACTCTGTGGTACGACATCCTGGTACTCTGTCAAGTAAGAGCCATCAAAAGAAGTAAAATCAAACATATAATCGGTAATATTTAGGGGGAAAGTTTACTGTTTTCCAATAGTTTTGTCGTGTATAAAAACACAAAACAGTTAACTTTCCACAAAAACTGTACCGATTGAAAGCTTGATTTTACTTCTTTACGTTGCTCTTACATGACCGAGTACCAGGATGTCCTACCACAGAGAAGGTAACATGTCGAAAAAATATAAACTCCGGAGTCAAATGTCGGTAATATGAAAATAGTCTATTGATTTTACAACTGAATTAAATCAGAGACATATATAATACATTATATTATATGTCTCTGATTGAATAAAATGAAAAACAACAGTGCCGACTGTAAAGTTTTACTAGTGTTCGCAAAGACAATTTTGAGACAGATCTCTGAATAAAACATTAATACTGCATGACTAACCTTAACTTTTAGTTTGTTTTACTAAGTCAATGTGACGGCTTAAACAGCTATTTTAAGGGTCATTAGATACGATTAAGACAAAACATTACGGTATGATTCCTTTGGACCCAAAACTGCAATAAAAGGGGAATATTGAATAATTCGCTACTAGCAGCCACTTTGGTCAAATTTTGATGAAATATGATAAACAAAAACATCGCTGATGTATTTTACTGTCTTGCAAGCCAGTAATTCGCCATAACAACGTATATGCCCCGTAAGATTGCAACCTTTAATTTGACCTGATTTGGAGCTGGGTTTGGCATGTACTCAGCATGGTCAATTGTTTGAAAGAAACAAATGTTAAACTTGAAAGGTGAAATAATGGAGCCTTATGTTTATATCAGGTCAAATGCATATCGGTAGTCTTCTGGGGCTATCTCGATGATTGATTAGATAGAGTCTAGTGCTAAAATACGCGCGGAATACTATACTCTATTTCGGTTTCAGGCATTGTTTCTGTGGAACGTTTGTAATTCATGTAAATAATTTCGCTGGATCAATTTGGTGGTAATGATTTTGGCTGTCAAAAGTCCCTTTGAGGTCAAATAAAATACAGATTTGTATTTCAAAGTAATGTTTAAAATAGATTACCTTTATCTGTATCACAAATATTAAAGTGAACCTTATTTTTGAATAACCAAAAACAAACAATGATTAAGCATATACTTGAGTAACTTCACACTTACGTTCCAAATCAGTCTGCGCGTTACTGCAAGTTGTTATATAATGTATGTTACACCCCGCATTGATAAATGAAGAGTAACTTACTTACATCATTCAGAGAACGAACTTGAATAGTATTGTTAACATACTTATTTTAATTGCAATATAAGCAATCAAAATGATTTAACAGAAAAACCAACGTGTCATTATTTTTTTAAGTAGTGACAACGAGGGGCAATTCTAAAATTTCTAAATGCATTTGTGTGTTCTTTCTTCATATACCGCCAATATCGAGTTCAAAATGACATGTCTGATATCAGTTATACTAATTTTTCTTTCGGTATTGTATAATAAGGCATCCCGAAATTGAAATATTATAACCACTTTAAGGAATAAATTTACCTTATGTCCTAAATGTTACCTAATTTTTTCAAAAAATAAAGATCGACGATGCCAAATTTTGACCTGACATGTGGAGAACGCTTTTGTTTTGTGTTTTGTAGTCAGACTCTGTATGGTTTTGATTTCGTGTATTGCATATTGTCTCAGTCTATACACTACTAATTTCAATAACAGTTATGACTGGAAGCAAAAATAATGTAAGCTTTTTTTCTTCTGGTTGAAGTTTGCTGTGTGCTGTGTGGTTAGATTTCTTTCATGGAGAACCATGCATGGTTGCAGGCAACGAAAAATACATTTGATATAATTCAAATGACTGTAATTCATTTCTATATCTGTGCTGTTAACTTATTACATAAAACTAGATGGGAGGCTGACACACATTATAAAATATCTTTTATTGGCAAAGTTATTCAATAAAGATTCTAAGTACTGTAAATTATTTACCTTATATCTCTAATACTCACATTTTGTACATATTCGGACTTCCTCTCCAATCCCCCCCCCCCCCAAAAACAATAACTTGATTTCTATGGTGAAAAAAATAATCATGGAGGAATCATCTCATGCAATAATGCATGTCGCCTCATTTTGTATAAAAGGACTTCGTCGGCAATTTGTACATTTCCGCTTCAAGTTGATCCTATTGCCTATAATATTTTCCCAGATTGCAGACAGAACGTGATACTAGTACTCTAAAATATATTAGGCAACGACGTCACATCACAATGCAGCAACTCATGCTTTTTATATTTATATTTTCATCTATTTATTGCAATGATAAATGTATACGACTTCATTCATACAACCGAACAACTATCGCAACGTTTACCGTTTTGTACGCAACTTGTCGATAAAAAAAATAATGACACTTTATATTTTTGATACAGAGTACATCCGACAGCTTGAATGTCAGCTCGCCCTAGCGGTCTCGTTTTATATTCTTGCCGATAAAGTCAGTACTAAAACCAAATTTGCCAATATTCTAAATGTAACCTATTTCTCGGACGTCAGTCTATTTTTCTAACTGTAGATTTTTTTTTCAAGAATCCATGGTTAACCGAAATTAATATATATTTTGACCTTAACTTTTGACTTGCAAACTTTTTCCCTAAAAAACCTACAACATATTGCGAGCGTTTCCATCAATAATCGCATTTGTCTCCGGACCGTGCATTTTACCACTCAACCACAGGTATACAATTAATAATTATATATACTCTTTAAGCGCCTTTTTAATATAATAATTAATTATATATCAGACACCAGTATCAACCCTCAACAAATAACATATTGGTGACCCGGAGGTTGATACGTGTATGATATTAAAAAAGCCGTGCAATGCTATATGTTTATGGGTCAATTAAAGAAATGGGCTGGATAGCGTAAAAAACCAAACAATCCCTTTAAAGGTTTGACATAACTTTAGAAAACGACAAGGACTTCCTGGATCCTTTATAAAATGGAATTGAAGAAATTTAACTTATCTTAATCTCTATGACTATCGAGTTTAAAAAAATTAAATGTCTGAAAATACTGAATACATATAAAACAAAATTTGAAGTACCCTTTTAGTCCATTTGTCCGAAAAAAAACCAACACACATATTTGTATGATTTTTCTTCTGTGACAAGAGTGTGCTGGTTAACTTCTAGAAAAATTTTGATGTTATTATCAGGATCTTTTATTTATTGATTGATTGATTTGTTGACTTTTTTTTTTTTATTCATTCATATATTTATTTGTTTTTTTTTTATTGTTATTATTTTAGAGTTGTTGTTCTCATATTGACAATGCTAAAATGTATGTACCTTTTCTATGTTCAACTTTGAATAAAAGTGTATTGCATTTTTTCAAACACTGAGCGCTGGTCATCATGATCAATCCCGTCACATCCTTCTTGTGTTTGTCCTTAGTTAGGAGCCTGTTATTCAGGGTTGTCTTTCTGTGCTGTCTGACATATTTGTTGTTCCCTTATTGTCTTAGCAGAGAGCAGATCGTTGTTTTTGTCGTTTTAATTGTGACCAATTTTGTCGCTGTTTTTTTTAAATACTATACGGTATCGGTTTAGCTCATTGTTGAAGGCAGTACGGTGACATATATTTGCTTACATCCACGTCCTTTAGTAGGTCTTTGTGGATAGTTGTCTCATTGTCATTCATATACCACATCTCCTCATTTTCATATTCTCTATCACACAATGGAAACTACAAACAAATAAGTTGATGCAATTTTCTATTCAAATCCCAGGCTAGAAAGACAAAAAGTACAAAATAAGAATATATATACCGTATTGTCTTGTGCGTCACTCACTAGTGTATAGTAGTATTGCTTAGAGCCGAATTATTCTTATAACAGAACTATGATAGTTTTTCATTTACTTGGTACGTGAATTAAATGCAACTCTATGATTTGTTGCTTTTTTGTAAGTTCTGATTGTCAATACGTAGTAAAAGCAAGATATATCTCAAGCTCTATTTAAAACAAATATATATTCAGAAGAAATCAAAATGAAGGTGTATATATATATCTAATAGCATATTCAATGAATAATGTACAATCAGATACAATACACGTAAGACAATACGAGATTTAAAAATTGTTACCCTTTAAAACATGCAATATTTCACGAAAGACATATCAGCATTAAATAAGATAAAACTGAAAAATTATAGTTTACATCAATCTTATTGCACACGCAAATTACAGAAAGGTTAAATTCTAAGTGTGCATTTCACTCAACAGCTTCTACTATAACCATCCACATGTTTACTCACATGTGAATCAGCATGATAAAAAAATGCCCTAGTAATAAATTTATTTTTTTCATAAACTGAAGCTCTGTGAAGTAACAGCTACTCAATATTCTACTGTAATAATATCAAATCATTTTTGGATTTATTTTGATTTGCTTAAAATTCAGTTTTAAATGAGACTAAAATGGTTCTTTTCTTTTCTGTTTTGGAATTCAACTCTCAAATGTGCTCTGAGTATGGCATTATATCGTATCTTCTTGCTCTTTTAATCCCAACGGTTGATTTGGGTATAGAAATGTGTTTTTTGCCGACCATTTTTGCCAAAGTGAGGCGTTCGTTTGGCTGTGCGGGATGTATAAATTCGCAGTAACGTCCGTACCGAATGGGGACGTTAGATCAAATGCTACGTGTAGAGAGAGTGTCACGCTCTCTGCACGTTTCGAATCTTGCATATCTTTTTGAGATGTCCATAGATGACCTGTTGCAAGGATTAATTTCTGTCCTTATCCAATATGCCATTATTTTCAAGAGGCGTTCGAAATTGCACGCCCTTCATCCCGATCGACCCCTATTGCAGGACCAACCTTTGTATTAGTTGTTTATTAGTTCTCGTCCTGAACATGCATCAAATATTTGACATTTGACCTAAATATTGTAATGATTGTTTATTTCTTCTCGTCCTGAACATGCATCAAACAAATGCCCCATTGACCTAAAGCAATCATTCAATTAATCTTGTAATTTACATGACGAAACAATGCAATAACTTAACGAAGACTTACTTTTCATGTTGTACTATTGAAAAGTAAAAATGGTCAAAATAGATATAAGAAGATGTGGTATGAGTGCCAATGAGACAACTCTCCATCCAAGTCAAAATTTATAAAAGTAAACCATTATAGGTCACAGTACGGTCTTCAACACGGAGCCGCATACAAGAGCCAGGAAATATTTTCAGTATGCGACAGTGTACATTTCCTCTTTTGTTAAAATTAAGTAATTATTTGGCCGTTGACAGTTCATCTAATGTTGACCTAAGGCAGATATTCCAGCAGTAGAAAATCTGATCATAAGTACAGCAGACGATGTTATATTGTAAGAATACATGCATTTTATCTTTTATTAGCAGTGTAAGTAATTATATCCTACCATTGTCGGTATAACTCAGTACTTCTTTATTTGTGCCAAGGTATCGTTATGTCTGTTATGCTTCCGTTGTTTGTTACAGTATAACCAAGTATTGCAACGATCATACAATCAACACCCTTTTAAAAAAATCTGAATGACAATATGCCACTGTAGTCAATTGGTTGTCGTTGGTAGCTGTCCGTAATAACATTTTTGGTTTAATTTTATTAGTTTTAATTGGGCCGTTGAATGCAAATTTGAATTGCTTTGAATTTTGTTATACGGGGCCATTTATAGTTTTCTTAACGGCAAAGGTTTTCTTCATTGTTAAAGTTCGTACAGTGACCTGTTATTGTTAATTTCATCATTGCCTTTTGTCTTATTAGCAAATATATAATGTTTAAGTTTTCGTCTTTGTGGATCTTTATGCAGATAAAAAGGTCCGGAAGACCAAATCAATATCTTTCTTATGCCCGTCGGGTCTCAAGGCCAGTAGAAACTCTAATCTACATCAAAACCAATAGAGAAACGTCAAGTAAATAACACTATAATCCTTATTTTTGTTTCAATTTATTGATAAACTATAACTGCTAGTAGGAAATTAATTCATATTTTCTGTTTTGACTATGAATATTAATTATGATCCTATTAAATCATTATATTTTAAGTACATTTGACTGAGAAAGGTGAATATCGAACAAGCTGTATATCGGACTGCCTGCTAAATTCACATTCATATCGTGCGCGCTTTAGCTTTAAATTTAAGACATTGCATAACAAAGGTGCATACTTGCATTATACTTTAAAGTGTTAAATTCTTAACATTTATATAATTTCTCATGCACAATTTGAGGGAACATACTTATTTATAAAATGTAAGATGTTGACATTTTCTAGAGTCGTTAAATCATAACTTAATAATGTGTTAGATTACAGACTATAGAAATGCCTCTCTTGTGTAATTCGCAACAATCAGCATCTTTCTTTCCTTACTAAAATGAATCGACCAGGACATGAGAGCTGTTGTTTGACGCTCTTGAATCTTTAGATCTTGAAAAATCTAGTTTTGGTTTACTCAGTTTAAGAGCAGATGGTGCGAAGGAAGCAGCCACTGCTAGTACAAGATTATTCAAGAAACAATAAAGATTGGTATCTGAAGTAGTGAAGTGACATTAACCATAAAATTTAATTTTTAGTGCACCTACCTTATACACGGCTCAATTATATATCATTCGAAAGCTTATCATCTGTTCCTACTGTTTTGTCCGGTCGTACAAAACTCGTACGGTGCATTTTCTGTGAAATCAATATCAAAGGTCAAGGACGAACACTTTCGTATTTTCCAAGATGTCTGCATTATTGCAGATACTGCCTTTACTATATTGAAATAATATATGCAAATAAGGAAAACCTTTAGAAGAGAGATTAATAGTCACTTACCATACGGACTTTGAAGTATTTAAAACGTATTTTTCATAGACACCACCTTTTTCAGAAATTCTAGTAAAATGATAAAACTGAGTGAAAAAAATGTGATTCAACTGGTTTATGTAATCACACCTTAACTCAAATAAGATTTTTTGTTTGATGATAAAGACATTTTTTACTACATCAGTTTATTACAGTTACGCTTAATGCTAATTGAAGAGCCATTATAACAACTCAAACAGTTGCCTAAAATACCGCCATCTGTGAAATCAGCTATTTGATAGATATACTTACTGTAGGTGTGATGCGATGATTACAGCTATGAATTTTCTCCTTAACAATTTTTATGTACGTTACGGCAATAAAGTTTATCGACAGATTGTAGGTATTCCTATGGGCACCAATTGTGTCCCTTTAATAGCAGACTTGTTCCTGTACTGTTATGAATCACAGTTTATGGCCATACTCAGTAAATACCCGTCTAAATTCCATTTAATTGATAAATTCAACAACACTTACCGTTATCTTGATGATATTTTTTTCGTTAACTAATCAAAAATTCTCCAAATATACTGCCGAAATTTACCTAAAGCAACTTACTTTAAATAAATCATATATTAACAGCAATAAGTGTTCTTTCCTAGATTTAGATATTTTAGTTTTACACCAGAAACTCTACAAAAACAATTAACAACAAAAGGCATGATTTTTCTTTCCCTATTGTTAATTTTTGTTTTTTGGACGATGATGTTCTTCTGATTCCATCTTACGGTGTTTATATATCCCAACTCGTTCGTTATGCCCGTGTCTGTTGTGACGTTTTGGATTTCAATGAGCGTAATCTATGTATAACTGGTAAATTATTAAGTCGGGGATTTCGTTACCACAAATTACTTAAAACCTTTACTAAATTCTTCCATAGATACAAAGATTTGGTTTACAGGTTTAGCTGTTCTTGAAAAAAAACTTATTTCAGACGGAATTACACATCCTAAATTTTTACGGTGATGTTGTTTACCGAGCCCGGAAACTTATATACGATTCGGGTAAACTTATCAATCCTGTAAATATATTTATTCTAAAAGGTTACCAATTCAACACTTTAATTAGATCTTTGAATATTGTTTTTATTGGTATAAATATTGATTTTGTTATCAGTAAATCAAAATCATACTAATAGTTTTTTATACACATATGCACTTTAAAGGTACTACAATCTGTCGATCCTTAATGTTGGCATTGCACAAGGTCATGTTTTTTGTCTGACTGTTAATGACGTTTTTACACTAGATCCATTGGATGTTGGATGTATACTGATAGATATTTTAGTCTTAGAAACATGATTTTTTTTATTAGTTGTTTCGAACTAGCTGTCAGTAACTGCGAGTACTCTCAGATCTGTAAATAGTGTCCTTTCTATTGTTAGCGATGGGGGATGGATAATTATCCAGCCACGTCCGGTCTGTGTTTATTTTTGATGTTTTTCTGCTTTGTATCGATATGATGAGTTAAGCCCTTTTCAACTGATTTTTTTATAGTTTGTTCTTATGTTGTGCTGTTACACCACTGTTCCAGGTTAGGGGAGGGTTGAGCGCTCACAAACATGTTTAACCCCGCCACATTCTGTATGTGCCTGTCCCAAGTCAGGAGCCTGTAGTTCAGTGGTTGTCGTTGGTTCATGTCTGTCATATTTGTTTTTCGTTAATTGTTTTGTTAAAAATTAGGCCGTTAGTTTACTCAATTAAATTGTTTCATATTTTTCTTGGCGGGGCCTTTTATAGCCGACTATACGGTATGGGTTTTTCTCGTTGTTGAAGGCCGTACGGTTGCCTATAATTGCTTACATCCACTTTATTTGGTGGATGTTGTCTCGTAGGCAATCATACCTCATCTCCTTATTTTTATATTTACCTATTAGTACGTTAATACATTGTATCTTGTCAATATAAGGTTGTTTAGAAACACAATGCTCAAAAAGATGGAAAACATTTAAAGAAAATAATACACGAGGGTATCATGCTTTTGGTGGTAGTTTAAGGTGGATTTAAAGTTTCACAGTTCAAAATGGATTCTAACAGCTAGTCTGAAAGAAAGAAAAACTTGTTCGATTTTTCTTATTATTTGATTTGTATTTTTATAATCAACATTGAGTGATATAATTAAAAGACTTTATTTATACAATGTTGATAAAAAAAGTAATACAAATGTATACACAAATAAATAAAAAATCAATTGATGGAAAGTGAAATTTTAGAAGAATGTTCTTATCTTTGATAACTTTTGTCCTTTACAATTAGAAAACTTGTATTTTTGGCTACTTCTACTGCAGTATGCCTTGTTTATTTTTTTTTTATATAAATTTATCGATTAGAGATAAAGATGCTACAAAATACCGAAAATTCAAAACGGAAAGTTCTTTATCTAACGGCAAAATGAAAAGGTCAAACACATCAAACTAATGGAAAACAACTGTAGTATTCCTAACTTGGTACAGAAATTTCCTTATGTTGAAAATGATGGATTAGCCCTTGTTTTATAGCTAGTTAAACCTCTCACTTGTATGATAGTCGGATAGAATTAAATTATACTGACAACAATGTGTGAGCAAAACGAACAAGACATAAAAGGTAAAAATGTCAAAAATTGGGGTACAGAGGTCAACATTGTGTTATAATCTTAATCACTATTAAAACAAATATCTATTTCAACAAAGAAAAATATGACATATAGAAACTCTACGGAAAAGTGACATAAGCAAAAAAACTATCATATACTAGACATTGTGAAGATTACTCGGCCTCTCCGCAGTAAAAAATCTTGTAGGAATACGTAATGTTCAAGAATCTGATCATTGACATGTTGCAGTAACATTAACTTTCACTCCACCTTTCTTAAATTCTCTGTTGATAAGTTGAGAAAATGTTTTACATTTGTCATTTCAATGCCTTTTAAAGATTATTCTGTGGTATGGATTTGCTAATTGTTGAAGGCCGAATGGTGACCTCTGATTGCTAATTTCTACATCATTTGGTCTTAGGTGAATATGTCTCTCATTGGTAGTTAAACCACTTCTCTTTATATCTATATAAAACCATTGAAGTTGCTGTTTGAAAATTTGTATTTGCTGCTTCTCTCAAAAGCACCTGGCATGTAGGAGTAAGAACACAGACTTATCTGCTCGGAGTCAGAATAAAGTGTCCGGGTAGGGATTTTAACACTGCTTAGAACAAAGTAGGTTCTATATTCCCATCACATTATCATGTTCTTGTCCTGAATGTGCATTCAATTTACCATAGGAGGTTAAACAGCCAGCAAGCCATCCATCCAACAATCGAACGTCCCTAAGTAGACCAATCGAGAAAAAACGGAATAATTCTGCAACCAATATGAGCATTTTTGACTTAAATGACTTTAATGACATCAACTCAGACTATATAAATTTGTTTGGTACTGAATACACGATTTAACAATAGGTTTACATGTAAACCACCTCCTACAGTCACTACCTCATAATCATGATAATTAAAAAAATATGTCAGTTTACAGAACGTAAGAATGCTACTCTTGCTTTGTTTGCAACATATACTAATATTTATCGAGATTGGGATGGCGTGATCTTAATTTCCAGATAAGTTTTAGTGTTATTTTCCGTAGATAGAGATAATTATGACATTGTTTGACTTATGCCATACTACCTTAAAATTATCATCATTATCTTCATTATCTTCAGAAATGTCCCCCAGGGATTTTGCTATTTTTTAATGTTTATGTCATCCCAAATATATAACCTGTATACTTGAACAAACTGAATGTGATGAGAGCAGAATATTCAACTTTGAAAAGCATTTAATGCATGTTATGACTGAAAATGCAGTCTATGTACTTTTCACAAAAAAATATTTATCTGTGTTAAACGTCTTCTTTAATTTTACATATAATTGAGAAGTGTGTTATTTTACAGAATATAAAAATGCCTTATCTTTGTTATTCACAACTAGTAGCACATTCCTTTCCCTACTGATATGAATCGAACGTGGATTAGAGAGGCCATCATTTCTAGATAACAGTTGTCGGTGTCGTTGTCCATCGGTAGATATTATTATGACATTGTTTGATTTACGTCCTACTACGTACAGATTACCATCATTATCTACAGCGATACCTTGTGGGGTTTGCAAAACGCTTTCATTTTGAAATATCCAATGTATTTTACCTTGTAGATCATAACATGTTACGGTGTTTTTGTCTGGATTTGTATGATAAAGCTTGTTGGCAAATGTTGAAACGTAGCAGTAATACGGCATTTCATCTCCGACAATTTCAATAATGGTCTCGTCATTTGGATTGATCATTCGAATTCCATTTTCACTTCCAGAATAAACTAATTTGGGTCCCCTACATGTTATTCCATATATCCACCCATTTACAAAAATAGTTTTCGTGACTTTTTGGATATGCATGTCAATTATAGAAATGCACTTGGAACCAGAACCACCAGATGATACAGCCAAAGTATTGCTTTCTGTTATGAATACCACATCAAAGGGTGATAAGTCAAATTCTATTTCAAAACTCAGCGATCCATTTGCGTTCAGCACGATAACAGTACCAGTGAATAACGAACTGCTGGAAAATACAATCCTTCCATCTGGAAGCAAACATGTACCAACAGTGTCTTCAGATTTCTTTGTATTAATGGTCTGTTGTAATTTTAGATTGATATTTTCAAACCGTTTGGATGGTACTTTTGTCACCATCATTTGAGCTTGGTTTTGCTTGTTCGCGGTAAGGTCAAGGTCGGACGGTTTACTTTCAACCATGATCTTTCCGAAAGTTTGGATATCGGAAATGATATTTTGCATTGCAGTGTTGATATCCAATGACAGAACCATCGTTTTCAAATTCTCGTTACCGGATATTGACCTGAGGTAATCATCTTTGCCAGAAACCTCCTTTTCAATTCGTGACATTGACAAAAAAGTCTGAAGATCCGAAGCATGTTGTTTGATATCGGATAGGTTCTCCTGTAATATTGCAATCTCTCCTTGTTTTTCCTCCAAAGAATGTAACAGTTGATGGATTTTCTTACTCTCCGTGTCTTCGAATGCATATAGCTCCTTTATTAGATCGGCTTGTATTTTGTCGATATGATTATTGATCGCTGATCGGATGTCTCGGATTTCCTTCTCAATTTGCTTCCGAGTCTCAGATAATGTCTTCATGTTCTTTTGTCGGTCTTTTCTGATTTTCTCAATATTTGCAGATACATCTGCCAATGTCTGCTCAAATTCATAGAAAGCATTTGATGTTTTGGCGTTATGAATGACGTCATCCAGTTTTACGATTTCATCGCATTTAGTGTGATTTTGTACAATGCAGTCGCTACAACAAGGGCATTCATGCTTCTTGCAGTAAATGATATATTTTTCATTGTGCTTTTCACAAAACTGAGAAACTTGAACTACATTACTAGGTATTTTGTGATATTCAGAAATTTGAATGACAGCATGATTTCGAGATGCTTTAGATAAAATGTGGTGTTCCTGACAACCTTCGCAAAGTCCTTCATCACATTCAGTACACCAGACCACAGAAGGGATAGATGCATGCCGGAGATCACAAACACCGCAATTTAAAGATGAAGTCGCCATTATAAAATTTAGGATGTTCACCCTGAAAATGAAATATTATAATAATAGCAAAAGTTGTCATTTCGAAGTATCATAAGAAATCATGGCTTTGAATTCCTGACATTACTCTTATTCAAATTTCACATCTGATGTAGTATTTATGAATTCTTTTATAGCTTTGAAACTACTTTGAAGGATTGTTGTCACTTGTTCAATATATAGGAAGGAAATGTTTAACTTTAATAAACGGTCCATGAAAGATGTGAAAATGAGCCCATTTTAATAAAGTTCATCTAATGATTGTTAATAGTATAGCGTGTGATATATAGTTATAATTTCACATCAAATGAATTATATATGCTAATATTCACCTTAAACAACCGTCTTTATCTTAATATCATCTCAAATGCGATGATACAAAAATGATCAATATTGTGAAAAAGTGCAACTTATTTTTCAGGTATTATCTCTGTTAAATTCAGAAGACACCAAAATGGCGTCCAAAACTTGAAAAGGGCATTTTGCATTAGGGAAAACAAACTTTCACTGCAAATCCTAGATATTCATTTTTTTGTCATTAAAATGGGAAATTTTTTTGGAAATCTGACTGAAACAGTCTTATAGGTCAAAACAATGCGTCAGAAAGATAGAAAAAATGCCATGTTGTAAAATTTGAATACCCTGTTTACGAAATCCAGCTTTTCTCCAACAATTCTGAAATCATAAACGGTGTTGTTCATGTTGTTGAATTAAATCAATAGTTTTTAAATAATGCTACTCTATAATTGAATCGAATTGCTGGCGCACGCATTACTAAAGACCGAAACATGATGGCTTAAACTAGATATATAACCATACTGTACTATTGGAATATACACGTGTCCCTTCTCTTATCCAATAAATATGAAAGGCTAGGAATTTGTTGTTGTCATAAGCTGTCATTTATACTTGATTCGAATGGTTTTGAATTTCTGGAAAAGTATTTCTATAGACCGAAAAATGCCGTCTATACATTGAAAAAATTACATATTTCGGGGGGTGGTCCCCTTTCAATCCCCAACTGAAGACAGTTTTACAATCCTATGCTGTTTTAAATCAATAACTAGACACAAATTACGATCTGATTATATCGAATTTCTGAATAAGTATACCCAACAGCTCTGTGTCGTACTGTTAGTGAAAATGGTGATCAATGTTATCATTTTTCTAAGAAATGTAAGTACTGTAGATATCTAGTAACGATTAAAAGTTCAAATTGGAAAGGTAAAATTTCGATAGTCAAAAGGGCATTGACGAGAAGCACAACTCAACCAACATTTACCTTCAAACAAATTCAAAACTTGGATATGGAAGAAATTCATAATACATTTTATTTGAATATTTTGACTAGTCTTATTTCTGATAAAGGAACTCACTGTGAATCAAACATTTGTTTTTGGTGACACATTCACACATGGTGTAAGATGAAAATCATATATGATGAATCTATTGAGGGATATTTACGACTAGGTGCAAATATTTCATCCATGTTTAGGATGAAAACAAATTAACAATTAGATCATCCAGGATGAAGAGCAACAATTGTGGACTACCATTTCGAAATAAGGTATGTTTGATAGGGAAGAAATGTTGCCTTGCAAAATGCCACCTACTTATCCCTCAGAGGGTTGCTGCAAAATTAACGTGCCGCGATCAAGATTACCCCCCACACCCCGGCACGAGGTTTCGGATTCCTCGTTCCCATTCCTAGTTGACTTGATTGTGTGTTTATCCATCATGTACAGTCAAACGAACGCTCCATTTTAGCCAGATATCATATATTTTGTACCCAATCAACCCGCTTTCGCACGTGACAGTTTTTTCCTTGATTTTTAAAAGTATTTTCGACATTTTATTTCAATTGTTTCGTTAATATGTTCCAATATTTTTTCTCTAATTACTTGTAAGCATTTGGCGACATAAATGCCAATGGGCAACAAAAACTACAATTCGAAGATGAAGAGACAACCCAGATAATTGTTTGTAATTGTTTGTTTTGATGTTCATTGGAAACTGGTTTATTCAAAATTTAGCCCAGATTAGATTAGAAAAGCCATTAAAATGCAGATTTTGCTTGAAATATTATCCGGGATGAACGGAGTACTAAGTCGGTCGCATCGATAAAGAGACGCCTTGTTTAGCTAGAGAAAGACTTTCCTTAAACCCAACAGCCCCTCCCCTCCGCCCCCTGTCCCGGATGGGGGATAAGCATCACTGAACAGACATTTATTGTCAAAATGCGCATCTGGTGCTGAAAAATTAGTACCGTTTATTAAAGGATTAGAACATTGGAAACAGCGGTCGAATTAATGTGTCCGTGAGAGGTAACCAGTGAGGTTTGGCGAACTATGTACGCAGTAAAATAAACTGGAGTTGTTCCCTACTTGTCACTTTCGTTTCCTGTAAAATGAGTACATACTTAATTTACATATCTTTTTAATTGATTTAAGACGTAGTTTATGAGTACAAAACATTATCATAAATGATCCTGTTGGAGTAATTATTTTTACCTGAAAATTACGACTATTTCACTGTACTTGGTTAAAGGGCGACCAGGAAAGTAAATATACAACTGATCACGTGATCATATGACTTTTTGTGTTAAACAGTTCACGATAAGCATGATACAGGTATACACATACAGTTAAAGTGCACGGTTTATCTTAGATATGTTTGAACATTTCTTTATTCTAAATATGTTTTAACATCGATAAACATTAATGTTTGCTTAATTTATTGTATAATATTCTATGGATGGGACAACACTTCATTCAATAATGATTTTACAATTTTATTAAGAAAATGAAAAACAATATTTCCGACTGTAAAGTTCCACTGGTGATTCGCAAGGACGATAATAAGACAGATCTCTGAATAAAATATTTTTACTATCTAACCTTAACTTTTTAGTTTCTTTAACTGAGTATATTTGACGATTTATTAGAAGGGCATTAGCTGCGATTAAGCCAACAAATTAAGTATGATTGTTTTTGTTTAAAATATCAATAAAAGCGGAATATTAAAATAATTATTTGCTACCAGTTAAATTTGATTTTGATGAAATGAGATCAAAAACATCGCTGATATAGTATTGTCCTACAAGCCAACAATTCGACTTCGTATGGTTTCGTTTGATTGCAATCTTTAATTTGATCCTTATTTGGAGAGGTGGTGGGCATGTGCTCAGCATGTTCAGATATTTGAAAGAATATAACGTCAAACTTAGATAGTGAAATAAGGGAGTCTTATGTTTGTATCGGGTCTCATAAACATCAGATGCCATCTCATTGGTTATTAAGATGGCATCTAGTCTTCAAAAAGGCGCGAAATACTGATGCCTCATGGAATTTTATTACGGTTTTATCCATTTCCCCTATGAAACTTTTGTTTCTTGTCATTATCGTCTCATCGTTATAGATAAAAAAAGAGTTTGTATCAATTTGGTAGTATTTGACGGGCAATGTCCCTTTATGCAATTGTTCAAATAAAACTAAAAGTAAAATCAAAATAGATTACTGTTATCTGTATCACAAACATCAAAATCTACCTTGAACTATTAATATCTAATACAAACAAAGATTACGCAAATGTCCTAAAAACATACTTCACACATTTTCATATCCTTCAAGACCTGCTGTTTAAAAGGACTCTTAGGATTACAGATCGAGAATTTTTTTTCAAAATTAAAATAGATTACGTTTATCTTGATACCAAACATTTAAGTGAACCTTAATGTTTCAATAACCAAATTTGAACAGTTTAAAGGAGTCTTACGCATTCACATCGAGAACCTTAGATATTCCCATTCAAGTTTAAATTAACGTCCTGAATACTGCGTATTATTTATGTTACTTCCCTCATAGTTAAATGAAGAGTATAACATATACTATACAGAATATGAATTGAAATATACTTGTTTATATATCCCTATCGATTTCTATGTTATAAGATCTGTGAAAAGGATTTAACTTTTAAAATGTGTAGGGTAAAGTAGGGACAACAGCGGGTAACTCTAAAATTTCTAAATGCACATTTCGCAGCAAACTTGTGTTCATTCTTGATATACCGCTAACATCGAGTTGAAATTACAAATGTTGTTTGACATGTCTGTTGTCAGTTATTTATAATGAGTTTCTTTCATAATTATATGATTAGATATTTCAAAACTCGAGGAATATAGTTAATTGCAGGAATGGATTTACCTCTAGTCCAAAAGGTCACCCAAAGCATTCAAATAAAATAAAAGATCGACGATGCCAAATGTTGACATGCTATGTGGAGAACGCTTTTGCTTTGTGATTTGTAGTCAGACTGTGTGTATTGAATTGTTTTGTTTTTTTTTTTTTTTTTCATATTGTCTCAACCTATTCACTATTTACTTCAACAAAAGTGATGAATTAACAAAAAAATGATCGCGTTGTGTTAGGTTTTTGTTCTGTTTGAAGTTTCCTTCATGCTTAAATTTTCCTACATGGAAATCACTGGTTGAAAGCAACGGAAAGACATTTGATATTTCAAATGACTGTATTCAAATATACCTGTACTGCCATTAACTAATACTACAGATTTTATGGGAGGGTGACACTCACTTAACAAATTATTTATTTCTAAAGCTCTTCATTTTGCATTCGAAATGCTGTCAATGATTGTGTCCTAAAATTTCTTATTATCTAATATTGTACATATTAGGATTTCCTATCCTATCCCCCAACTCTCCTATCCTAACACCCTCCCCCCCCCCCCCCCAAAAAAAAAAAAAAAACCACAATAACTTGATATCCATAAAAGAAAAATTCTATCATGGATAAAATATCCGATACAATAAATATCCGATGCAATACTGAATGTCGACTCATTTGACAGGGACCTTGTCGGCAATTTGTACATTTTCCCTCTGATTCGTCTTAGATTGCGAACAAGACGTGATAATTGAAATTATTATACCTCAGTATGTTTTTTCTATATAAAAAAAATGAAATAATTGTACTATTTCATTCTACAGACTATTTGCCAGTCAATAGTTTCAAAGACTATTAACCAAGTTACTAGTTTCGTAATTAGATTTCCCGAACTTTTCCAGCTTACTTTTCATTGGACAAAAATGACGTCATTTATCAATGGCGTTTCTCTGACCTTTTTGCATGGTAAGGTAAAACACTGAAATATCGAAAACAGGAAGTAAACATCAGACGATCAAAACATCATCATAGTATGACAGAAACAAGATTTACTTCATTAGAACCCGAAGATCTGTCAAAAATACTCAATGACAGAGATTAAAAAAAATACAAATAATGTTATTGGAGTGGCAAAACAGATAATCGGGGATTATTTACTTGAAAAAGACGGTGCATTCAAAACTATAGAAGACTTGGACCAGGCCAGTACAGAGGACGTTGTTAAAACACTCCGAAAGTTTTATGGGGAAGTGAGAAAAACGGATGGCACCTTATATGCTAAAAAATCCCTCATCACTCTTAGATTTGGATTACAAAAACATTTCATTGAAACCAGAAAAGAAGACCTTATTAATAGTGAAATGTTCAATACTGCAAACGACATGTTTAAGGCAGTGATGGTTCAGATGAAAAAAGAAGGAAAAGCTGCTTTTGACCACATGGAGCCTATTTGTCCTGAAGACTTACAAAAATTGAATAAAGATGAACATTTTTCTTTAAACACACCGGAGTCCTTACAAAAGACAGTGTTTTTTGAATATTTATATTACTTTTGTAATAGAGGAAGGGAAATATCCGTGATGTTCAAAGAGATGATTTTGAGATGAAAAAAGATGCAAAAGGAATGCGATATAATAGAGTGAAGATGGGTGAGGCAGACCAAAAAGCATAGGGAGGATGATTTTACTGGTGTTGATGATAAAGATGGCAAAATGTATGAAATTCCAGGTAAATTTTTTATTGGCAATAGATATATAAATTAAATTAAAGCTGCTAAAACCTAGTTCTTTTGGTCCATTAAATCGCATTATTTTTTCCTGATGACATCATGTTTCATCCAGACATAAAAAAAATACCACACAGTTCAGCATGTTCAGTATATATATGTATACAAACTAATATAGTAGTCATCACAAATACATATAAGTGTAAATGAATGCACATTTAACTAGAAGTTCAAATTTAAAATTCATTTATACACAGAAATAAAAAACAATCATTACAAAAAAGTAGCTGTAAATGTACACTGTAAATTTAAAGTACATTTTACTTGACTGATGAGACAGCATTATGTTATACAAGCACATGTACCTTTTTTAATAAGTTACACCGGTTGGCCAGAGGTCAATCGGCGTAAATGACTCATCCAACAGTTGGTTCTTACTGTGAATAATAACATTAGCATTGTGACATAGGAAATTACGGGAGAGTGCAAAAATTTGAAAGTTGTATATTTCTTTCAGCTGAAATTAAGTAAAATCAAAACTCTCTCAAAAAGTGCAGGAACACTGCATAAAAATCTTCTAAAGCACACCTTAAAACAATTATCTGAAAAATATAAATTATCTAATAAAAGTGTCTGCTTTTTTTTCAGGGAGTGTCAATTGCCCTGTTAGATCTTTTACCAAGTACTTTAGTAAGCTGCATCCAGAGAGAACAGATTTATGGCAACGGCCAAAGCTTGCATCTAAAACTACAGAATCAGCTGATGTATGGTACGACAATAGTCCAGTTGGAAAAAATACACTTGGAAATCTTATGGCTAAAATAAGTGAAGAGTGTGGTTTATCTCGACGGTACACAAATCATTGTATACGCACTACATGCATTACGGTCTTGGATGAGGGGGGTATTGAAACTCGACACATTATGGGACTAAGCGGCCACAAATCCGAATCGGCAGTTAAGTCCTACTGCAAGCGTCTCAGAAGCAAGAAAAAACATGAAATGTCAAACATTCTAAGTGAAACTATTCAACGTGCAACCAATTCGAATGATGAATTATCGGAGAAAAGAGTTAAAACTCAGGATACAACAGCATCAGTATGTAATAATGTCTTTGACTTACTTTCTAATGATGTTGAATTTGATCAAATATTACGGGATATATCAAGCTATGAGTCAAACCAGACAAACATTCAAAATATTGTTCCTACCTCATGTAGTTCAACAATTGGTGTTAATAATAACTTTCGTTTTCCATTGTCTGGATTTTCAATACAGAACATTAACAATTCTAATATACATTTTCATTTCGAGAAGTGAGCATGGTGAGTAACTTCAGTAAGTTATTATTTAATATGCTTCTTGTTATTTTTTGTTGAAAATACAGTTATTAAACCATACAATGTTGTTTACTATTTTAAGATACCACATGCATCAGGAAACAAAATTGGTCAAAAAGGTAATGGTCCTGGAATAGTACTGTACATGTAGTACAATGTATAAACAGTATGGTATATGTCTGCTTAATTCGGCATAATAGAATAAGTCTGCCATTGTCATTATCTTTTTTTCAGGTAATAAATTATACAAAAGGAGCCATGTTTAAAAAACTATTAATACACTAGAGCAGTTAAAAAATGCCTTCTTACATATATATGCAAGTAAATATAACTATTTTGAATGAATTAATGTGTGAGATGGTGTTTGAAGATTTCTTTGAAAGTTGTGTTGTTCAGTATAATAAAACACCTAATGACTTCGCCTCGAGCAATAGTTGGTATCTCAGGGACAACAAACTTGTTATTACCCTCACACCCAGTTAATAGGTGTATAATATTACCAATGACGTCACGTAACAATGCAGCAACGTTATGCTTTTCATGTCCATTCGCAACATTACATCAATAAAATGCATACGACCTCATTCATACATTTTTGTACAACCGAAAAACTTACCTAATCTTTTGTACGCATAAAAAGAGTGTGTTTTTTAAAAATAATATCATGTAATTTCGTATTATACATGTTATAGCCCAGGACGCATAGTGCTTAGACAAATTGCCGATGTAAAGAATAATGGCATTTTATTTTTTGATACTTTCTTCATCAGCTCAAAAAGTACATTGAGCTTCAGTTTAGTCATTCAACAATAACGTTCTCACTTATCGAACACACACACAAATTGTATCGTCCAATTTCATTAATCGAAAGAGCCTGATACAACAACATTTGTATTTTGCACGTGAATTTACACAGGTGTCCGACCGAAAATGACATGTACCTATGTTACTATGAAAATGAAATGAATTGAATGAATGTTTGTGTATTGCTGTGTCGTCGCCTAATGTTCAGGAGAGAGGTCGAAAAGTTATACTTGCATGGATATTTCTGTAGTTCTTTTTAACAACAAAAATTATGTACCAGATAATGAAAACAAAAATGATGAATACACGTATCCCTTTTATTATAATTTCCCTCCACACTGATAAAATACAGTATCCTAAATTAAAGTCTTGACATGTCAATAACATATAAAATGTCGTAGTTACGTATAACATGTATAATAGAGATTTCCAATAAAATGACATACGTACGTAACTCGACGTACGGATGTAATAGAACGGGTTATTGCCAACCATCAAATTTGATTGAATACGTCGCTTATGTTTGAACAAAGTATTCCACGACTTCCTAAAAATCACACTATATAATGTTCGTCCATGTACATTTTTTATATCATTTACGAAAAATGACAGAAATATTGCATTTTTATTTATCACGTGGTTTTCCAGATTCCCGCCTTTATTTTACTGACATGAGATCACGTATTAACAAACGTATCCCATACCTATCATACGTACGATTCGAGTTATCTTTCGTGGTTTTGATTATGACAGTTATTTTTCAATATACTTTGCAGATGAACGCCCCATTATACTTTTTTTTCTGTCTTTCTTTATAGTTTATCTATCTTTTTTATTATATGTGTTGCGGGGAAAATATTTAGAAGGATAAGTTTTCGACAATTTCTGAAATATCGAAAGCAGAATTTTTCAGAATCCCTCTTTATAAAGGTTGAAAATGAAAATGCAGATATAACTATCGCTTCAATTTAATTTATAAACAAAAATATTTTTCATTTTTTATAAAATGTATTGATAAAAAAATCCCTATATATGTTACTTTTTTTGGGGTGGAATTAAGGTGTGTTCGATTAGGGATTGTTCTGTATTAATTTGTTTAACGGGAATGCTATCGGAGTCCAAATACAAAAGATATTTCCAGGGAATATATTTGATATCCCTTGAAGTGATTTAACTTAGAGTATTTTATCCATTTTATTGATAAACAACTAAAAGGGGGTCACCGAATTCATTTTAATGAGTAAATCATTAACGGACACGTGTAAGGTAAGTAACATTGAACCACATAACATAAACAAGGTATATACAGATATTTTTTTAAGTAACAGACAAAGTATAACTCGCAAAAAACTTAGCCAAACAAGAGGTCATAACTGTGAAACTAATATGATGCTTGGTTTTTTTACAACGAACTTGTTACTTTTGGTGGGCAAAGATTTCAACAGACACTTGGCATTCCTACATTGTATGTATTACTCTTCTACCTTGTTTAATATAAGCAAGACTTCACAATTCTCCCAGTTATTATCATTCATACATGTTGACAAAAGTTAAACGTATAAAGCTAAGAGACACAATGGATCTTAAACTTAGTATCCCCAAATCTGTAAAAAAGTATTTTAGAGGAGGTCATACATGTAATTCTGTCTTCTTCTTTTTTTTTTATCAGGAACCTATATGAATTCTAATACCTAACTGAATATTGAGAATTAGGCCTTTAACCAGAAGCTTCATTGAAATATATCGATTAGATGCGCACTAGAAATATTTTTTAATGATAGAATTCCAGAAATCTGAATTTTGAATTCTAATACCTAACCGAATATTGAGAATTAGGCCTTTAACCAGAAGTTTCATTGAAATATATTGATTAGATGCGCACTAGAAATATTTTTCAATGATAGAATTCCAGAAATCTGAATTTTATATAGACAGTATCTTTTTGCCATTGTGTGACCTATCAAGAGTATGATCACCTACAACTATTTTGCGATTCATATTTTCAATTAACCGTCCACTCCTTTCTAGCATTGAAACAAAGGCTAGGCTTTAACTGTCAGAATTCAAATCATTTGCCTCACCAGAAATAAAATTCAAGTTCCGCTACTGTCGATTGATTGACAGTTGGTTGCTTAACGTCCAGTGGCAAATATTTCATGCATAATTAATGTGTAGAGAGCGTGACATTTCATCTAAAAGAGGCATCGGATTTAACGTCCCCACTCTGACAGGACGGGACTGCGTACTTGTACATCCCGCACATCTAAACGGACTCCCCACTTTGGCAATGCTTTAACTGCCGAACGGAACAAGACCAATAGTGACCATATTTCTATTCCCTTGATCACCTTTGAAAGGTTATTGTCGAGACGTGGCGACCAAAATGACAGTTATCAATCTGGAAGAAATACATATACATGAACGTTTATTAATCAGAACATTTGCAACACGAATGTGTTGCCTTAATTAAGACACCGTGCCCCTTCACATGATAATATTTCCATGTTCAGTGCACCACTTAATCTGGGTCAAACTCATAGTTGGTATATAATTTTAAACGTTTTATATTTTGAACAGATCGGAAAAACAGACGGGTGCACAGACCAGTAAATATAATAGTCCCATGCTATCATACGTTGGTCATAAAACTAAAAAGATCATATTAATTAACAAAAATTCAATTAAATAGTCCGTACATGTCAGTTTTTCACACGAATTTGTATAATTAAACGCTAAATATTTGAGGAAAAACAATTTCAGAACATTGACGTTATAGTACATCTACGTTTGTAAGGGCTCTTCCTAGAATCCAGACATCATAATAATTAAAGACAAGATTTAAACAAAATAACTGATTCAGAAAGTGTAATCATATTTTTCCCGCAGATGCGTCCTCACAAATTCCTTTTGATAAAACTCTACGGTGAGGGGACACAGATGCATCAGTGATCTGCATTTTTACCTTCGACAAAAGTATCTTGAAATAATTAATAGATGTTTGCTAAAAAAAGAAGAGGCAAGTCGTGTACACCTTTTACATTCCGGCGTGTTTGACACTTTTTTCTTAATCTTTTAACTTGAAAATGAGAATATGATCACGCTTCAGATTTCATTATTTTTATTTGATCGAACTTAATTTTGGTTTATGAGCTTTAAGAATTCATCGTTTGGGAGATAGATATATGGGTCAAGTGAAATGACGAATTAATGATCGGTGTATTTGATTACCGGTAACTGAACTAATTATTCCCTTTAACACTGTTTAAGGTTGTTGTCAATGAAATCACCCCAAATTTGATAACAAAATATGAAAAGAATTAAAATAGTAGTGTGTGCTAATTTTGAAATAACATGTATGCCAACAAAGTATGTGTATTCAACGAGCCACAACTTCTTGCAGTCTATGGTCCCCTCCGTCGTCCTTTACTGCAATAGGCCGAGATACGGTTAGATAGGTCGGTAATGTCGAGTAATGTCATTTTATTTGAAATCTCTAATAAGGATCAATAACAAAATTGTATTCATTTTAATGTGTTCAGTTTTCATTCTACAATTAACATATTATATTCTGTACAGTAAAACTTAGCGTTAGGTCATTCAGAAATAACATTATTACGTACCATATAGAAAACATATGGTAAGGTCCCATTGTCCTTGTTTGAAAGGTGCAGGCAAAACAATAATTATCATATTGTCAACGTGAATGGACACACTTGACGTATAATATGATGTGCTATCATGGTTACTACCAATACAATTAATTGAACGATTGCATGTTTGTGTAACGGAGGGCGCTAGATGTAACACTGGGAGGATTTTTCTTCTTCATAAGCGGAACGTAAAAATAATTAATTACCGAATTATAAAAAATGCAAAGATAAATATACATACTACCCCATCTTTCACGCTGACGGGATACTTTTATATCATAGAGGTTGTATTCTAGAAATACCAGTAAAATTAGAAAAATTGTATAGTTTATAAGGAATCATACAAAAATACTGTTTTGATTTTAATGAGATGAAAATTTGTTTTGTGTCTTTTAATTTCATACTACGATGAGCCTACCGTGAAAATAGGGCTTTGTACAATATTTGCGATCCTGTTATTCTTTAGGGCTAGATGTTTAATTAATCATGAATAAAGTTAAAATATTTTTAAAATAACTCCAATTTCTTTCAATTTTAAAATGAGGGCAATGCTTATTCCCCGAAATAACCATGCTATATACAATTTCATTGATATGCCATGGTTATAGTGCATATAATGTAGTCAAGACTAAGTGTATAAAAATAATGCTCTAGGGGATTCAGAGGGAGTGTACATGTAGAAACTCATCTTTCTCGGGATTTTTGTTTTAAAAATGATAAACTGAATAAAGAAGAAGCACACTCAAACATCTCCTATGCCAAGTCAAATCCAAAAACCCCAAGCTTCCATGCCTTAAAAGTTACTGGATTATGCCATGATGTAGATTTGATTTGTCATTAAAAACTGGTCATTAGGATTCCTTTTTGTTCTTAATATTTTGAACATGACATTTTTGTGTTTATATGCAACATTTCTATCCTTTCTACAGAATTAGGATATTTTAAAGAAATATAAAATAACATGAACAAAGAAAATATTGTGAGGCTTCTATTACATTCAAGAAGAGAGTGTGGATAAACAAAACTTGATATCTGATGTCAATTCGTTTTTGGTCCAAAGTAAAATTTGAATTCATTGGAGTGATACATTTTCTGAAATGATTGACACTAACAATCTTTCAAGAGATCAAATAAAAAGGATACGCATTTCACCTCATTTTTCTATAAAATTGAGTTGGAAAATATATTTTGGAAAAATATTGCAATAATTTCTGGCCGGTACGGATCTGAATATACGGACTGTCAAACAGAGAATGTCATATGAAACATTCAATCGTGATGTTAATGTAAAGCCACTTTGAAGGCTCTATTATTCTTCAGCTATCTAAAAAACAATTTTATTGCACAAAATCTTTCATATTTGAAAAAATCATCAGAGTCAAAATGCGAAACCAAACTTCTAGTAGTGTATAGCTACCACACTACTTCATTCATACAACCGAACAACTATCGCAACGTTTGAACGCATGAATAAGATTTTTATAATTATTACTTGTATGTACATCTTCCACCCTAATAAACAAAGTATCTATAAAAATAACTATGGCGTTTTATTTTTATACTGACTTCATTAGCTTGAAAATCAGCGCGCCCTAGCGGGTTCACTTGATACCCTTGCTGATAAGTATTTTTTTATTATCTATTTATTATTGATTTTTCTTTTTTGCATGCTTTTCATTATTATTATTGTTTAGTGTTGATTTATCTTTCACAATGGTAAATTGATTGTCACTTTTATAAATTCTGATATGCCTCTCTGGCCGGGATGGCTGAGTAGCTGAACTACAGCATAACTAGCCTGTCAACACTGAGGTAGTGAGTTAGAACCTTTACATCAATCTTATTGCACACGCAAATAACAGTAAGCTTAATGTTCTAAGATCGAAGACATGTAAGTGCACATTTCACTCAACAATTATTTTTACTAAAACTTTCATCATATTTACTAACATGTGGATTAACATGATAAACAATAGTCATATAGCAATATGTTTATTATTTCGTAATACGTATTTCTGTGAAGCAAAAAGCTAAAAATAATCGTTATTCTATTGTTCTTATTTCATTTCAGCTATCACATTTGGGACTGATTTTGATTCGCTTATATTTCAATTTTGAATAAATCTAAAATGTTTTTGTTTTTTTCTGTTTTGGAATCTAACGTTCAAATTTGCTCTGAGCATTGCATTAGATCTTATGTTCTTGCACTGTTAATACCAAGGGTTGCCTTTGGGTATATAAATATATATTCATTCCTTAGTAATCTTTCGACTAGCAGGTAAACCCTTGCAAAAGTGGGGCGTCCGTTTGCAGAGATGTTTAAATTTGCAGTCACGTCCGGTCAGAATGGGGACGTTAAATCCAATGCTTAGTGTAGAGAGAGAGTGCCATACTCTCTTCATGTTAAAGAGACCTTGCAGCAAATCTTTGAGGTGTTCGTAGACGACATATTGCAAGGATAAATATCTTTCCTAATCCAATATACAGGATACACTAATTTTCCAGAGGCGTTCCTAATTTCACAACCTTTTGTAGGATCTACCTATTGTATTAATTCCTCCTGATTATGCATCCTAAACCAATGAATCAATTTATCTTGCAATGTTCGTAACGTAACAAAGCAATACCTTAACTAAGACGTTCATTATTTTGTACATGATTTCGGCGTTAGTTTTCTCGTTTGAATTGTTTTACATTTGTCATTTCGGGGCCTTTTATAACTTACTATGCGGTATAGGTTTTGCTTGTTGTTGAAGGCCGTACGGTGACCTATAGTTGTAATTTCTGTGTCATTTGGTCTCTTGTGGAGAGTTGTCTCGTTGGCAATTATACCACATCTTCTTATTTTTATATTTACTATAATGTTGCAATTTTATTTATAAAAACAAAATGGCTTATAGTATACAAAAGCCAAGAAAATTTTCAGTATGCGGCAGTGTACAGTTTTCCTGTATAAATTAGGTAATTATTTTGCCATTTAAAGTTTATCCAATGGTGGCATAAGGCCTATATTCCAGCAGTAGAAAATCAGATCGAAAGTACAGCAGGCAATATAAGAAAGTAAGAATACATGTGTTTTATCTTTTATCAGCAAATGAAGTAATTATCTCCTACCATTGTTTGATACTGTATAACTCAGTACTGCTTTATTCGTGCCAAGGTATTCTTATGTCTGTTATGCGGATATTAAGCAATTTGCTTCTATCAGTATTTGATACAGAATTACTAAGAAATACAAGGATCATAGAATCAACATCCGTTCTCAAAATCTTTATATTTCAATGACAATATGTCATTGTAATCTAATAGTTGTCGTTGGTTGCTGTCCATCATAATATCAAATTGTTTAATTTTATTAGTTTAAATAAGTTTAATGCTAATTGTTTACATTTTGACTTATCCCCATCGATTTTTATAGCATACTAAATGGTATGGGTTTTCTTCATAGTTGAAAGCCGTATGGTGACCTGTGGTTGTTGATTTCATTGTCGTCTTTCGTCTCATAAGCAATTATATCACATCCAAGTTTCCAAAAATCCATTTTGGTGGAAATCTATCTATGTTTTGCCTAGCTCTTGTCTTAATTTTATGCAAATAGAGAGATCAGAATGGCAGAGTTGATATCTTTCTTTTGTCCTGCAGGTCTCAAAGCCAGTACAATATCAAGATTGAAAAAGAAACTGCAATTTAATAACACTATAATAACTTTTTTGTTTCAGTTTATTGATACAAATAGGAAACTGTAATTTATGTTAGTAACATTTCTCTTAATTCATATTTGCTGTTTTAAAAATGAATATCGATTATGATCCTATCAAATCATCATATTTTAAGAACATTTGACCGAGAAAAGATGAATATCGAACAAGCTGCAGGCAACTGGTTGTATTTCTAATGATGAATATCGGACCTCTTGCTAAATTCACATTCATATCGTGCGTGCTATCGGCTTAAAGTCAAGAAATTGCCTAACAAAGGTGCCTATTTGCATTATTCTTTTAAAAGTTAAATTCTGAAATAAATATTAAAAAAATACTACTGTTACCTATATTACATCGGTACTAGTACTTTTGCAATACTTTCAATTTAATGAACTTAGACCACTTAACATTAGGGAAAAACATATCTATACATAACATTTAACATGTTAACATCTTCTACTGTCGCTGAATCATAACTAAAAAATGAGTCAGTTTACAGAATATAGGAATGATTCTCCTCTTTCATTCGCAACAATCAACATATATCTTACTAAAATGAATCGAGACTTTCATTTTCAGAAAACAGTTCTCGGTGTCGTTTTCCATCGGGAGAGATCATTATAAGATGTTTAATACACGTCCAACTACGTAAACATTACCACTATGATCTGCACAAGTATCCCCCGGATTTTACAATTTTTAGATTTTTTTTTACTTCTCAAATATATAACCTTTATTCTTCAACAAACAAACTGAAATGAGCGAAGACGAATTAATCATGTTAATTTTAAAGATTGATTTATCTAAAAATCTATACTTTTTTCACCAAAAACATATTTATTTATAATAGTAAACGTCTCCTTCAGTCATTAACATACACTTGGGAACTGTGTCAATTTACAGAGAATAAAAATGCCTTTCTTGTGTAATTCGAAACAAGCAACATATTTCTTTCTTTACTAAAATGAATCGACCATGGTTCGTAGAGACCATCATTTACAGATAACAGTTCTCGGTGTCGTAATCCATCGATAGAAATGAGTATGACATTGTTTGATTTACGTCCTACTACGTAAACATTACCATTATTATCTACAGAGATGCCTCCTGGTGTCCGCAAAACGCTTATATTTTTGAATGTCCATTCTTTTTTACCTTTTAGATCATAACATGTAACGGTGTTCATGTTCGGGTTTGTATGATAAAGTTTGTCGCCCAATGTTGTAACGTAGCAGTAACTCGACTTTTCACCTCTGACTATATCGCTAATGGTCTTGTCATTTGGATTGATCATTCGAATTCCTTGATGCTGCCCAGAATAAATTAATTTGGATCCATTATATGTACATCCATATATAAACCCCTCTAAAGAAATACTTTCCTTGACGTTTTGATTTTGCATGTCAATAATATAAATACACTTCGAAACAGACACACCAGATGATACAGCCAAAGTATTGTTTTCAGTACTGTACGTTACATCAAAGGATGGTGATGGTAAATTTACTTTAAAATTCAGTGATCCATTTGCGTTCAGAACGGTTACAGTACTTACGCCATAGAAATGACTGCTGCAAAATACCATCCTTCCATCTGGTAGCAGATATGTACCTACAGTGTTTTTGTCTTCTTTGGTGTTAATGGTCCACTGTAACTTTAGATTGATATTTTCAAACGATATTGATGGTACTTTTGTCACCATCATTTGAGCTTGTTTTTGCTTGTTCGTGGTAAGCTCAATGTCGGATGGTTTACTTTCAACCATGATCGTTCCAAAATTTGGAATACCGGATATGAGATTTTGAATGGCAGTGTTGATATTAAATGACAGAACCATCTGCCTCAAATTATCGTTACTGGATATTGAAATAAGGTATTCATTTTTGCCAGAGACTTCCGTTTCAATTCGTTTCATCGACAAAAAAGTCTGAAGATCCGACGCATGCTGTTTGATATCTGAAATGCTCCCCTGCAATAACGAAATCTCATGTTGTTTTTCCTCTAAAGAATTCAACAGTTGACGGATATTTTTACTCTCCTTCTCTTCCGCAGCATATAGCTCCTTTATTATATTTGAATGTATTTTGTTGATATGATTATTGATTGCTGTTCTGGTCTTTTGGATTTCCTTCTCAATCTGCTTCCGAGACTCAGGTAAAGTTTTCAAGTTGTTTTGTCGGTCCTCTCGAATTTTTTCAATATTTTCAGCGACTTCCTTCAATGTCTGTTCGATATCATAGAATGCATTTGACGACTTGACGTTATTAATGACGTCTTCTAATTTCGAAATTTGTTGGCAATTGTTGTGACTTTCTACAATACAGTTCCTACAACAAGGACATTCATGCAGCTTGCAGTAAATGCTGAATTTTTCATTGTGCTTGTCGCAGAACTGACTAATCTTTACTACATCACTAGGCAATTTATGATATTCGGAAATTGGTATAATAGTATGATTTCGAGTTCCTTTAGATAAACTGTGGTGTTCCTGACAATCTGCGCAAAGTCCTTCATCACATTCAGTACACCAGACCGCAGAAAGTTTGGAAATATGACGGAGATCACACACACCGCAATTTAAAGATGAAGTCGCCATAACAAGATAGATATTTTGTTACTCTGAAAATAAAATATTATAGTAGGAGGCAGTCATAAGAAATTATCCCTTTAATCTTTATACTGTAACTCTTTTTCTTTTTCAAATTCAACATCTGATGTATAGTTTTCTTACGTAGTTTTATTTTGTAGTGTAGCCAATGTTTAAGACAGTAAGATTTTGAAAGACGGACCTGTGATATAACTTATTTCGTGATAGTCAAATAAACTGTCCATAAAAAAGACAAAATCTGTCTAATTATTATTTCTTGTTATGTATAATTGTTTTTGAACAGCAGCTGTGGGACGCATTTAAAGGTTTTCTATAACAACTATTTTTATCTTTATTCATATGCATTTTATTAGATAAAGATGATAAGTTTTTTTAACATTTTTGGAATTATAATGTTAGATTGCTCCTTTGTATCTTCTGTCACTTTTTGATAAGAGTGTAAGTCTTTTTCTAGGAATTGTCCCTCTCAAATTCTGAAAAAGATAGCGTCCAAAATTTTGAAAAAGGCCATTTAGCATTGGGAAGACATAGTTTCACTCCCATGTGTAAACGTTCTGACAATCAAGAGATATGTTGTTGTCTTTAAACAAAAAGCTAGAAGAAACGGCTACTTTCGTAATATATCAGAATCTGGCAAAAACATTCCTATGAGTCAAAATCTTTTCAGTCCAAAACGTGAGTAATAAAATTCTATGTAAATACCCATATTCAAATTCCAGCATTTTCTCAATAATTCTGAACTGTAGAGTTTTTGTTGTCCTAAAATCAATACATATCAGATAATATTGCAGTTGGACTTAAAACGCAATTCCTGGAATATTGAAACTGTGTTTAAGTCAACAACTTTCAGAAAAATTAAATATTTCATTGTATAGAATATATAACCTAACAATATAAATCTTGAAGATGTGGAATGATTACCAATGAGACAACTATACACCAAAGTTCAAATGAAGTGGATGTAAGCAATTAAAGGCAACCATACGGCCTTCAACAACTAGAAACCCCATACCGTATAGTCGGCTAAAAAAGGCCCCGACATGAAAAATATGAAACAATTCGTTTGAAAAAACTAACGGCCCAATTTATAAATGTTATAACAAAACAATTTTCGAAAACAAATATGACAGACACGAACCTACGACAACCACTGAACTACAGGCTCCTGACTTGATATATGCACATAAAAAATGTGACGGGGTTAACATGTTAGTGAGTGCTCAACCCTCCCCTAAGTACAGATCTGAGAGTACTCGCAGTTACTGACAACTAGTTATAAAACAACTAATAAAAAAATCTTGTATCTAATACTATAAAATATCAATCAGTACACGCCCAACATCAAATGGATTTAGTGTAAAGACGTCATTAACAGTCAGAGAAAACCATGACATTGTGCAATGCCAAAATATAGGTATCGACAGATTGTAGTACCGCGAAAGAAGTACATATGTGTAATATCTAGTACGGTTTTAATGTACTGACAACAAAATCAATATATTAATACCAATAAAAACAATATTCAAAGATCTAATTACAGTGTTGAATATGTAACCTTTTAGTATAAGTGTATTTAAAGGATTGGTAAGTTTACCCTGATCGTCTATCTATCTGTTTGTGGAAATTGCGATAGTTTATACTTTTTGTATGAAAAATGGAAAGTCTGTAGAATAAGAGCAACATGAGACTGAAACTACTCAAAACGATCAAGAAAAATCAAAGTTTTTCGCAAACAAATGTATTATGTGAATGGGATAAGAAAAGAAAATAGATTTTATTGAAATGTTTAGATAAGTCACATTTCATCTTTGGAAACTCGCTTACATCATTTTTTTGTTATGCATGTATGCATGGCTTTGGATCAGCAGCATATCAAAAACATACAATATAATAATGTGTTCAGCGGGTTTTTGTTTTTGTTTTTGAATATTTTAAGTATATTCATCGATTCATCATTTGCTAAAATGTGATCGCAGTTTTATCTATTTACGTCTAAGCATCATCTGGCGGCAAAAACAGTTCTAAGAAGTAAGCAGAAATTAAAAGTTGAAAAACAACACAAATGAAATTGATTTTGGTAATTATTTGGTTGGTGTCCAATGGCAAATATTTCATTCAATATTTGTCTTGTGTAATGTTTTGTTATTGGTGTTTGTCTTTTTTTTTATTTTCTTTGCGGCTTTGTTATTCTTTGTTTTTTTTGGAATTATGATTTTGGATTGTACACTAGGTAACTAGGTAATTTTTTTACACTTTTTGGCAAACAAAAAAATATATCAATTGCTAGGCAAATTGTGCTAGATTGGTTGACCAGAATGAAATGGATAGTTATAGATTGCATTTACAGACGCCTTTTTTAATTTGCTGATTTCACCTTGCAACAACAGACATTAGGTAAGGTTGAAATAGAGCTAAAGAAGAACAATAATTCACAAGAGTGACAAAATAAAAACACAAAAGGATTAAATCATCACTGAAAATTAGAATCAATTTGATGTGAATCGGAAACGGGGAGATATATGATTGTGGTGACGATCATATCTTAAGTATCTGAAACTATTTAATCAGATGTTTGTATTCTTAAAACATGCTATTGAAACCACAGTCGTAAATGCAGCATATGTTTTAAAGCAAATTTGACTTGTCCGTGATATAGCATAAAATAGTCTATAAATCTATCTTTTGGTCCAAAAATATTTAAAAGGTTTGTATATTATCATATTTAGAATGTTTCAAACGGGGGAGATACTGGATATGTCTCAGCTTCTCACCCCAACCACAAAAGGAAAAAATTGCCACACTGCGAAATCAAAGAGCTAGTATGTGTAGAATGGCTGACCTTACAGGTTACCATAAACAATTGAGTAACATGGGCACCGCCACTTTATGAAGATTAATATGGTATTCAGAATTTAGAGTATGGCTAATCCTGATTGGCCGTTGTGTGCAGCTGTTGATTTTTTTATTACTGACAACTCCTTGCACTCTGTATTTCGCAATAGGTAAATAATATATTTTCCGCTAAAGGAACTAAGCAATCTTTGCTATGCTGCTGTGTCGAGACACGTATTTTTAAGTGCATATTTGAAAGACAAGGGAGATAAGAAAAAAAAAACACGTTACGAAAAGCCACGGGAACCTTTATTTTGTAACTAAAAAACAAAAACTGCCCTTATATTTTTTTCATTAATTCTACCAGGGTTTCGTTCTAAAATTAACTTTCTATACTGTCTGTATCTCAAAAAAAAACTATTGTCGCCTACGAAAAAATCAATTGTTCTTTGCGATCTGTATGCAATTAAAGAGTTGTTCTCTTTTTGTCACTGTCGTTTCCTTGATGTATATTTACTTAACTTATGTATCTTATTATTTGATTAAAGACAGATCGATTAAGTATAAAGCATTTGTACAAATAGTTTTAGATTCATTAATCTTACCTTATAAATACAGGTATTTCATTGTACGGCAACCAGGAAAGTAAATGTACAACTGATCACATGACTCTATGGTAGTTCACTATATTTACAAAAATAGTTAAAAATGGCGGTTTATTTAAATGTGTTGTATTGAATTGAATAATAAGGTCATCTAAATACCTTATTCGATAATGGTTTGACAAAAGATTTTAAGTTAAATCGAGTGACTGGCATATTCCCATCAAAATTGTGTCTAAACTTTGCAAGAGTATTAGTAAAGGAGAATTCCATCATACAGAACACAAACTTTAAATTATTAATTTTTCCATCTCGATTAAATTGATAACTAATTTTTCCAAGAATGTATGTATATAATTCTTTATTTGGCATTTTCAACTTTTTCGATTCAAACGTCACTGATGAGTCTTTTTTTGTAGACGAATAGCGCATCTGGCTTACAGAATTTAATCCTGGTATCTATAATAAGTAAAGATTTATCCCTTACAGACTTTTATGAAGTTTCAATCCATATATCAAATTTCATTGTCAAAAGAATAAATCAGCTTATTTTCATAACCTATATAAGTCAACTCGATAGTTTGTTTTTATTTTTTCGTAAATTAAAACCAGACAACATCCCCACAGTACTGTGTTAAATGGCCAGCAGCAGCTTTTGTGAATAAATGTAAGATTTCGGTTTCAATGCCTACCATTCTATACTTGAAATAACTAGTTTAAATGCGTCTTCGACAAAATTTGTGTGACGCCAGATAGGAAAATCATCATCCGAAGCATTAAGATGATAGGACTATTTACTGAAATTCAAATTTTAAACTTGTCTAAAGGGGTTATTACCTTGGATACAAAATGTACGAACTTTAAATCTAAAAAGGATTAGAGAACTAAAGATTTTTAACGGAGGAATCATAATTGTTAATCCAGACGTATAAAAGTGTTTAACACTTCATAAATAGTTAATACAGCCTGAGCATCAGCTTGGTCTCAAAATTTTATAAAATATAAGTTGTTGAACATTTACTTCATGCAGATATAAAACGGAGCATGCAAAGTTTCCTATACACATGTATCGAGGACACCGTCTCGTAATGAGAACTTGTGATGTTTTAGTCGTTGTTGAATAGTGTCACCACTATATTTTTAGTATAAGTCGTTACAATGAAGTTATTTTTGGAATTATAATCAATCGGCATTTGAGTTTGCTTACATTACACAGCATAGTTGTTTTGTTTTTCAGTTTGATAAACAAACACAAAATGCTTTCCAAAAGTATTAAATTCATTTTTCTTGTCCTGATACCGTTCTATTGCCTTCGAAATGTTTAGAACGAATAACAATTATTTTATAACGTATCTGACTGTTTAGTTCATTTGCTATGTTTGTTAGTTATTGTTTTTTTTTTGTTTTTTGTCTTTTTTAATTTTGATCTACACCGTTCAAAACAATATTCATTTTAACAATTTTGCCGAATCAATTATTATTTTGAACATTTTATTAAGGTACACACATACTAGCAAGAGCAGCAACCTGTTAAGATGTATTCATCCTGGTTTTTTTCTGAATATTCCTCGTAACCGTTAGAAATAAAAGAAATCAACAAAACTCTCCTTTTCAAAAAGAAAAACCTTTAGTTAACTCATTTTACAGATTTTTTCCAGAATTAAGCTTTTCGCATTTTGTTTATCTGTGTATTCTTTTATTTTTTTTATTGCCGTCCGAAGGTTCGTTTATAGACATACCTGTTAAGGAGTTAATATTTATTATTTTGACTAATAATTTTAAACCAAAAGATCAACAATTAAGATGTTTAGGGCAAGCATTCATCTGTCAACACGGGAAAGAAACACAAATTATATGATTGCGTGAACTGTTCTTTCGTTCTCTCTGTATGTTTCAATTTTAGTAACGTTGCCATATTGGTTGATTCACGAGATCATTTGATTTGATTTTCGATGCAATTCCGCAAGTGCATGACAGAGATTGGATTATCCGATAACAATCATCTATAGCTTCATCAGATGATTGTGCTTGAATGTGGTTCAGAGTTTGGATGCTCGTTTTTTTCACAATAAAAGTGAAAAATGGACGCAAAGTTACGAGAAAAATTGCACGTTCCTTTCACGAACTAGGTAAGGCTAAAGCGTTCTTCCTGGTGTTTTGTGTCCTTACTTGTATCTAAGTTTTCTGAACGAACACGACGAAGAATATTTAAGAAAATCTTGGAGTTCAGTATTTTTGTGATTTTACTTTGTTCTATTTTGCTATAGTTTAATGGTCTAGAAGTTAGACAAACGCCGCCGCCAGAAACAGCACGCGTAAGCCCGATTTTTCAACTTCGTCGAGGCTATACAAAATGGTTGATACATAGTATAGACGAAATTGATACCAGGAGACTTAGAAGTTATTTCAGTTTGTGACAGTGGTCAGTTTTCCTGTTTAAACTAATTATTTGGCGAGTAATAACTTTTGGTAACATAAAACAGATATTCCCATAGTAGAACATTTCCAATTTAATGTACAGCAGTCAATATTTTTATGTACGACTGCTTTCTAGCTATCGACATATCAGTATAATGTCTGATACGTTACTTAGTATTGCTTTATTGGGCATATTTGTTTTCTCATCTCTTGTTCTGATATTATTATACCATTTTTATAACATAAAGTCTATTGATTTTGTTTAACGTTTAAAATTATTTTGAACAGGGAAATTATCACCCAAAGAGCCAGTGTTAGCTTTTGTTATCACTTTGTGTCCGTCGTCGTCCTCCGTCGTTCTTTTTGGGTATTAAGGTGAGTACAACTTCGAATCTACAACAAGACCGATAACTAAAAGTAGGTTAATAACACTATAATGTTTGTTTCAATTTATTGATAAACTTCAAGTAGGAAAATGTAGTTTATGTTATTACAATTATTTTGATTCATATTTACTGTTACAATATATCAATTATGATCGTATTAAATCATCTTATTTTAAAAAAATTGAGAATGGAAATAGGAATGTGTCAAAGAAACAACAACCCGACCAAAGAGCTGAAAACAGCCCAACGCCACCAATGGGTCTTCAACACAGCGACAAAATCCCGCGCCCAAATGAAGATGGAAGTCACACTAAACTCCAAAACATATAAATGAACTAAAATTAAAAAACATACAAGACTTACAAAGGTCATAGGCTCCTGACTTGGGACAGGCGCAAACATGCGGCGGGGTTAAACATATTTTAAGTACATTTGACAGAGAAAAGGTGAATATCGAACAATCTGCAAGCAACCGGTTGCATTTCTATTAAAGATTATCGGACCGCCTGCTAAATTCACATTCATATCGTGCGCGCTTCAGCTTTTTTGCAATACTTTTAATGTAATGAACTCAGACCACTTAACATTTATATGATACTTCATGTGTGGCATGAGGGAAAACATATTAATGAGCTTCATCGGATAAAAATCGACATTATGCAAGTGCACGTATACATGTACATGTATAAGACTTTGATTGATTTTGGAGCATCAAAAATACGAAATAAAAGATGAATTTTGGTCTGTTTTGTAGTTCTTATGGCTACTCAATTTTTAAACAGTTACATACTTTGCCAAGAGATTTTTTTCAACCCGAAATAGGTTAACAGATGAATTGATATTCATTTGCATAAGGTCGATTTCTATCCGACGTAGCTCATTTATTTATAACATTTAACATGATAGCATCTTTTACAATCACTAAATCATAACTGAAAAATGTGTCAGTTTACAGAATATAGGAATGCTTCTCTTTTTTTATTCGCAACAATCAAAATATTTCTTTCCTTACTAAAATGAATCGACCATGGTTTGGAGAGGCCTTCATTTTCAGATAACAGTTCTCGTTGTCATTTTCCGTCGGTAAACATTATTATTACATTGTTTGACCCACGTCCTTCTACGTAAACATTACCATCATTATCTACAGAGATGCCTCCAGGTATCCGCAAAACGCTTTTATTTTCGAATGTCCATATTATTTTACCTTGTTGATCATAACATGTGACGGTGTTTTTTTCTGGATTTGAATGATAAAGTGTGTCGCCAAATGCTGTAACGTAGCAGTAAGCCGTCATCCTGCCTCCGACTATATCGCTTACGGTCTCATCATTTGGATTGATCATTCAAATACCTTGATGCCGCCCAGAATAAATTAACTCGGATCCATTATATGTTATCCCATATATATATCCCGTTACAGAAATACTTTCCTTGACTTTTTGGATTTGCATGTCAATAATGTAAATACATTGGGAACCAGAACCACCAGATGATACAGCCAAAGTATTGTTTTCTGTAATGTATGCTACATCAAAGAGTGGTATAGGTAATTTTACTTCAAAATTCAGTGATTCATTTGGGTTCAGCACGAACAGTACCGGTGCCAGAGAGACTCCTGGAAAATACCATCCTTCCATCACGTAGCAGATATGTACCTACAGTGTTTTTGTCTTCTTTGGTGTTAATGGTCTGCTGTAACTTCAGATTGATATTTTCAAACAATCTTGATGGCATATTTGTCATCATCATTTGAGCTTGTTTTTGCTTGTTCGTGGTAAGCTCAATATCGGATGGTATACTTTCAACCATGATCTTTCCAAAATTTGGGATATCGGAAATGAGATTTTGAATTGCGGTGTGGATATTAAATGACAGAACCATCTGCTTCAAATTCTCGTTACCGGATATTGATCTGAGGTATTTATCTTTGCCAGAGACCACCTTTTCAATTCGTTTCATTGACAACAAAGTCTGAAGATCCGACGCATGCTGTTTGATATCGGATATGAATCCCTGTAATATCGCAATCTCTCGTTGTTTTTCCTCTAAAGAATTTAACAGCTGCCGGATTTTCTGACTCTCCTTGTCTGCCGATGCATATAGCTCCTTTATTATATCTGCTTGTATTTTGTCGATATGATTATTGGTCGCTGTTCGGGTCTCTTGGATTTCAATCTGCTTTCGTGTCTCAGGAAATATCTCCATGTTGTTTTGTCGGTCTTTTCTGATTTTCGCAATATTTGCAGTTACTTCTGCCAATGTCTGCTCAATTTCGTAGAATGCATTTGATGTCTTGGCGTTATGAATGACGTCATCCAGTTTTACGATTTCGTCGCATTTGTTGTGACTTTGTAAAATGCAGTTGCTACAACAAGGGCATTCATGCTTCTTGCAGTAAATGATGTATTTTTCATTGTGTTTGTCACAGAACTGAGAAATCTTTACAACATCACTTGGTAATTTATGATATTCGAAAATTGGTATGACATAAAATTGAGGATGGAAATGGGGAATATGTCAAAGAGACAACAAACCGACCAAAGAGCAGACAAAAGCCGAAGGCCACCAATGGGTCTTCAATGCAGCGAGAAAATCCCGCACCCGGAGGTGGTCCTCAGCTGGCCCCTAAATAAAATTGTGTGCTAGTTCAGTGAAAATTGACGTCACACTAAACTCCAAAACATATAAATGAACTAAAATTAGAAAACATACAAGACTAACAAAGGCCAGAGGATCCTGACTTGGGACAGGCGTAAAATGCAGCGGGGTTAAACATGTTTTGTGAGATCTCAGCCCTCCCCCTATACCTCTAGTCAATGTAGAAAAAAGAAACACATAGCAATACGCACAGTAAAACTCAGTTCAAAAGGTGTCCAATGTCAGAATAGGTAACAAAAGAAACTAAGCAAAATGACAATGATACATAAATGAACAAAGGACTACTAGCAGTTACTGACATGCCAGCTCCAGACCTCAATTAAACTGATTGAAAGATTATGTCTTCATCATATGAAAATCAAGTAAAATCCCTCCCGTTAGGGGTTTAGTATCATACCATCATAAAATATATGAGAAGAACATAACCCGTATCATGCCAACAACTGGTTTTAGAATAAATGTGTTTATTTCTGATTCAAAGACCCTATGAGTGAATCAATATTGATACCAAAATATGCAATCCTTAATGACTTGACAACAGTATCGTGACTATATCCTTTCCGAATAAGTCTGTTTAAAGGTTTGGTTATCTTTTGAGGTGAATGCCGACATTTTTGTGCTTTGTAAAGAATATTACCATAAAATATTGGATGTGAAATACCTGAACGTATAAGATGTCTGCATGTTGATTTATATTTACGAATTATGATTCCGAGATCATTTATATAAACTGTGGTGTTCCTTGCAGCCTTCACAAAGTCCTTCATCACAATCAGTACACCAGATTGCCGAAAGTTTGGAAATATGGCGGAGATCACAAACACCACAATATAAAGATGGAGTTGCCATAATACAAAAGAGAATGCTGACCCTAAAAATTAAATATTATTACAAGAGCAAAACGTCGTCATTTTATTGTATCATAAGAAATCATCGCTTTAAATTCCTAACGTTATTCTTATATTCATATTCCACATCTAATGTAGCTTTATACTGTGATAGCTAGTTTGAAAGATTGTTGCCATTAGTTGAATTTCTAGAAATTAAATGTTATGTTTTTATAAACAACCCGTGAAAGATATGAAAATTGTCACATTTGATTAAAGTTCACCTTAAAAGTATCATATCGTTTTATGTCTAACTATTATTTCATTTCAGCTGTAGTGCACATGATGATAGGCTTTCACTCCAATATCCTAGAGATTTATTTTGTTGTCTTGAAATCAATATCTATGAGGAAATCCTACTTTCGGAATGTATCGAATATCTAACTAAAACATTCCTATGGGCCAAAACATGGGAAAAAACATGGGAAAATGCCATGCTGTAAAATTTGAATTCCATCCATTCGAACTTCTGCCTTTTTTAACAATTCTGAAATCTTAGACAGTTGTGTTGTATTCAATCAATATCTTTCAGATAATGTTTCTGTCGGATTGTATCGGATTTCTGTCGCACCTATTCCAAAGGAACAGGAAATGGTGGCTTAAACTTGGTAATCACCATACTGTAGCATTGGAATACCCACATGTGTTCTCTGTTATAATAATACTGAAAAGGTAGGACTTTTTGTTTTTTGTTGTCAATAGCTGTTAGATGATATTGCATTCGTGTGGTTCGGAATTTCTGGTGAAAGTATTTCTATAAACTGAAAATTGGGTCTCAATATTGATTAAGACGACGGGTGCCACATGTGGTGCAGGCTGTGCTTACCCTTCCGGAGCACCTGAGATCACCCCGGATTTTAGTGGGGTTCATGTTCGTTAGTCTTTACTTTGCTATGATGTGTTTTGTATACTGTTGTTTGTCTTTTGGTCTTTTTCTTTTATTTACTATGACATTGTCAGTTTATTTTTTACTGATGAGTTTGAATGTCCCTTCGATATCGTTCGTCCCATATTGGTAGGAATATCCCCTTTCAATCTACGAAGCTCGAAAGTTTTACAATTCTAGGGATTTTGTGCTGTATCAAATCAATAACTATGAAAATATTTTACAAATTGATTGGATTGGATATCAATACGTATCCCTAACAGCTCTATGTTGTACTGTTAGTGAAAAAAAATGATAAATAATATCGTTTTTATAAGATTTGGAAATTCTATAGTTAAACTCATTATAGATAGCAGGATAAAATTTGTGTACGCCAGACGCGGGTTTCGTCTACAAAATGTGCATTAGTTATTACTAGACAATAGTAATGAAAATAAGATCAAATGTGAAAGGTATTATAAATTCAAATGGGTCAATAGAAAAGTAACACAACTCAAACCAACATTTATAAGGTGGGAAGCCCCTAAAATTACCACCAATTGTTGGTGAGGTTGGAGTTGCTCAGTCTTTAGTTTTCTATCTTGTGATGTTTGTACTGTTGATTTTCGTTTTTTGTCATGGCATTGTCAGTTTATTTTCTACTTATGAGTTTGAATTTCCCTTTGTTATCTTTCGCGTCTCTTTTATCTAAAGTCTTTATGGGATATTAAATTATAATAAATTCAGTTTTAAATGTTTTGTCAAGTCTCATTTATAATTAAGGAACTCACTGTAAACTCTCGATTCAACAAGTTTTCCATCACACATTCACACTTAGTGTTGGGTCAAAATCATATATGTTAGATTTAGTGATTCGTTGTTGCTTGATCATTGTCGAGTGGCAAATATTTCATCAACATTCAGGATGATAACAAATTAACAATTAGGTCATACGGGATGAAGGGATACCATTTGTACTGCCACTTCGAAATAACTATATGTTAGAAAGGGCAGAAATGTTGCCCAGCAAAAAGCTACGTATGGACCCCAAGAGGGTTGTTGCAAAATTAATGTGCCGGCGAGGTTTCGGATTAAAGATTACCATTTTATTCTGATCGGACTTGGCTGCGTGTTTATACATTACACACAGTCTAAAATCTTACGGACCCCTCAGAGGGGTGTTGCAAAGTTAACTTGCCTCGAGCTAGCATGACACTTCCTCGGCCCGATTTTTCGGATTTAACTTTCCCAATCCGACTCGACTTTTACAGCCAAACGAGCGCTATATTTTAGCCAGACAGGCGTAGTCCAGAGATTGTCATATTGTCAAAACAGATTTGTTGGTTATTGTTTGTTTGGCTTCCAGTGGCAAATTTTGTGTTCAAATCTAGGCCTAGAAGAGATTAGAAAAGCAATTCATATGTACATTTTGTTTGATGGATTGACCGGAATGAAGAGAGAAGGGTGTAGGTTGCATCGACAAAGCGAATCAGGGAACTCCTTTTGAGCCGACTCGGTTGACTAAATAAGCATAGTCAAACATGCATGAAAGAAAAAAAGGGGGGAGTCAAAGGGAAATCTTGCCCAATGATCTTTAAGAGATACAAAAAACAAAGATAAAGGATTACAACACTGCAAACCGGAGTCATATCAATGTGCACATGAGATGTATACAGTAAAATAATCTGAATTTGTTCTCTCTTTGTCACTTTCGTTTTCTGTGGTAGAAAATGAGTATAATTATACTTACCTTACATATCTTATTAATTGATTTAAAATTGATTGAGTACAAAACAATTATACAAATCATGTTAGATTCATTGATTTACCTGATAATTACAATTATAGGGCGACCACAACTGATCACGTGACTTTATATGATAAACGATAAATATGGTATACAAAACCAGTTAAAATGCGCGGTTTATATTAAATGAGTTTTTCCGAACATTTTATTTTTTAAATATGTGTGAACATCGGTATAAACAACTGTTGTATAGATTTATTGAATAAAATTATAATGTTGAGAAAACATCTCATCCAATTGATTTTACAACTGAATTAAATCAGAGACATATATAATACCAGAGACATATAATACAATTGTATTATATGTCTCTGATAATACATTGTAGTTTTTTGTATTATATGTCTGATTAAATAAAATGAAAAACAACAGTGCCGACTGTAAAGTTCTACTAGTGTTCGCAAAGACAATTTTGAGACAAATCTCTGAATAAAGCCTTAAAAATACTAACCTTAACTTTTAGCTTGTTTTACTTAGTCAATGTGACGATTTATTAAACATGTTCTTGAAGGGTCATTAGATACGATTTAGACAAAACATTTAAGTATAATTCCTTTGGATTCAAAACAGCAATAAAAGGGAAATATTGAATAATTTGCTACTATATATATAGCAGCTACTTTGGTTCAATCTTAATGAAATAAGATAAAACAAAAACATCGCTGATATATTATAGTGTCTTGTAAGCCAATAATTCGACAACGAATATGTTCCTTAAGATTACAACCTTTAATTTGACCTGATTTGGAGCAAAGAAAATGTCAAACTTAAAAGGTGAAATAATGGAGCCTGGTGTTTATATCTGGTCAAATAAACATCAGTAGTCTTCGTAGGCCATCTCGATGATTAATTAGATAAAGTTCGCTGGGTCAATTTGGTGGTAATAGTTAGTTCCTTTAAGGTCAAATAAAAATATAGATTTTTATTTCAAAAATATGTTTAGAATATATTGCCTTTATCTGTGGCACAACCTTTAAAGTGAACCTTAATTCCTAACTAATCCAAGCAAACAATGATGAAGCAAAGGTCTTTCACACATACCATGTATACTTCACACGTCGCAAATCAGTCCGCGCGTTACTGCGTGTTGTTAAATAATTTATGTTACAACCCGCATTGGTAAGTGAAGAGTGACTTAAATCATACAGAGTACGACTCGGAACTTGAATGTTATTGTTAACGTAAATAGTTATCAAAGGTACCAGGATTATTATAATAATATATAACGTACTACTTTATAATTGCAATATGAGCAATCAAAATGATTTAAAGTAGGAACAACGAGGGGTAACTCTTAAATTTCTAAATACATTTTTGTGTTTATTCTTCATATACCGCCAATACCGAATTCAAAATGACATGTCTGATAACAGTAATATTTAATGTTCTGTTCAGTATTATGTAATAAAGTATAGTCAATTTCAGGAATAAATTTCTCTTTTAATAGTCCAAATTCATTTATAAAATAAAGATCGACGTCACGATGCCAAAATTTGACGTACAAAGTTGAAAACTTTTTTTCTTTTTTGGCGTTTTGTAGTCAGACTCTTTGTATTGTTTTGATGTCGTGTATTGCATATTGATTCAGTCTATTCGCTATAAAACATTTCAACAAAAGTGATGAATGAACAAAAAATTGGTGCGAGTTTGCTTGAATGTTTTTTTCTTCCTGTTGAAGTGTTTGCTTCATGCATGGTTAAATTTTCATCCATTGAGAACCATGCACATGATGCATGGTTGCAGGCAACGAAAAATACGTTTGATATTTCAAGTGACTGTAATTAATTTCTATAACTGTGTTGTTAACTTATTTACATAAAACTATATCCGATAGGAGGCTGACGCACATCATAAAATTTCTTTTATTTGTAAAGTTCTGAATTAAAAATTCAAAATACTGTAAATTTGTTTCCTTAATTACTCCCTTATACTTAAATTTTGTTCATATTCGGAATTCTTGTCCAATCCCCCCTCCCAACTTTCCCTTTCACCTAAAATGAAAGCTATGGAAAAAATTTAATCATGGAGGAAACCTCCCATACAATATTACATGTCTCCTCAGATGTATAAACTTTAAGGGACTTCTTCGGGTAAGGCACAAGTACAAACAAAACAATAATAGATTAACGGCGGTAAAAGGGGAAAAGTCACAGATCTGTAAGGAAAAAAGTCAAACGTTTATAATTGATACATGAAGAAAACAATCACAATTATACTATGATCTGGTCAATCGTATGAAAAATGTCTGTAATTTTGCACATACCAGTAGCGGAAAAAGTCGCAATAAAATTGTTCGAAAGCGCGTGATAATTTAACGTTTATACATGTATTTAAAACCATGCAATCGGATAGTGTTTCGGAACATCTATTAACGAGAACCATTTTGAAATAATGCATTTGAAACTCGTGCGGCTTTCAATGTTTGTATATATATATATTGCAATTGAATACTTATTATACTATCAAATTGTGTGCATGAGTTTTGACTATATCCATGCATGTAGATGTCAATTAAGGTCAAGTTTAAAACAACAGACCAGACAGTTGAAATACAAACGCTCTGAGGGTTCTGATGGGGTCCTTCATTACTGCATTCGTATTCTTTAATTCTTGTGCCATTTTTCTCTATGATCCTTTATAAATTTTGCCCATTTTCTCTATTCTGTATATATCAGCACACTTTTATTCTTTATTCCTTATTCTGTTTGCTAATTTGTCTCCTTTATTTTTTGGCCTATCTTCAGTAGTTACGGCCCATTATTATTCATTCTTTAAAACCCATCCAGACCGAACCTCCAACGACTCATCATCGAAACTGACATCAATTTACTACAAACTTTTTTATCAGTCATCTGCAGACCGCCGGACAGAAAAACGTACATAACTGTCGGAAACTTTGGAAGAAACTGCACCTAATCTCACGGGAAGAAACGAACATGTTAATCTCAAAAAGAAATGTTTTGAAATTTAATTTGATTTATTTAATAACCAAAAAAAAGTTTAAGAAAGAGAATAAGATAAAATACTGTAAACAATTATTCAGATACATGTAATTCAATTGTATTATATGTCTCTGTTGAAATTTTTACGTCTCAGTGAAGAAAAAAAATCATTTAAAAATTAAATTAATTATATTTAGTATTTATTTGTTTTTGGATAACTATACAGTGTTACCAGAGACATATAATACATAATATATTATATGTCTCCGGTGTTACTAATTGAATATAATTCATTTTTATTATTTGGTGTTAGTTTTTTTTTTCTTTTGTCGCTTGAGATTGCACTGCACTGTTCAAGGCAAGTTATCGTTCGTAGATGGGGAAAAAAATACAGTGTCGCTTTTATAATACTTCCGTTACACCCAAAACAGGTTCAGTACTGTAAAAAAATTTACTCAAGTAAGTGCTAATACACTATTTTAGACACCATAGCTTGCAAGCTGTACTATCATTTTACAGTTAATATATTAATGCATGAGTTAAAAGAACGAATGCTTATTTTTCTTTCGTAAGACATCACATAATTTTAAAGAAAAAAATATTGATATTTGACGTTACCACAGGAATCGGCAAATAATTATGTTATCAATACATGAGAAATGAAGTCAGAATAAGTAGATTTTTTTCTTATTTTGACTTCATTTACATCTTTTGATAATGATGTCGACTCCTCTAATTGAAAACAAGACTACAGTATGCCCCCCCCCCCCCCCCCCCCCCCCATTCCAGTTGGACAGTTTTAAAAACGAAGTATCCTAGATTCCTACAATGTACAAAAAAATGTATGTCTGACATGGGTAACACGAATCACCGAATAACACCGTTATTAGCCAAATAACACTTGTAATCACCGAATAACACCGTTATTAGCCAAATAACACTTGTAATCACCGAATAACACTTGAAATTTTGATATTAGCACATATTGGTGACATATAAACATTGATAATTAAATAGTATTTAAGGAATGACTGTAATATTTTTTCTGTCTATGAAGAAATAACATCAAAAATGTGGTGCACACTGAATAACCTGCGTAGCGGGTTATTTTAAAGTGTGCACCACATTTTTTATGTTATTTCGAATAGACAGAAAAAATATTACAGTCATTTCTTATAATTTAATTCTGAATTCCATTTTAAACCGGAGTAAACGTTGATGACGTCACGGTCACATGACAAAATTATGTCTATGAGCTGATAAACAAAACAACGTCAGCCAATCAGAAGACGCGTTACATCCAAAATTAAATAATTGTATTATAAGTATATTTTATAACTTAAAAATGATTTATAGAAAGCAGGTAAGTTCATAAAGATCGCATTAAATATTAGTGTGTACATCCAGCATGGCGACCAAGGAAAACACAATGGGAAGAATAAAAGAATGATTGCATACAATCCCTCAACGTGTTCATTTTAGACCACCAAAGTGGAGCCCTCACGCCACGTCAAGGCAATGAACAATGTGAGGGTGGGCGCCTCCCCTTTTAAAGAAAATATGGAATATTTAACTGTTTACAATAATAATTTTTTTTTTATAGTTATTAAAAAAATAATATTATAATCAAAAATTTCTACTTTTAAATGAAATATCTGTGTATTATTTATTTTTTTTAAATTTAGAAATGGAGAGTAACCAAGCCCTTTTAAAACTACTAAGATATCCTGCACAAGGCACGGGCTTATCTGTCATAGCCCGCGAAAACAATTTATTTAGAAATTATTGTAAAAAATTAAAACTACTAAGATATCCTGCACAAGGCACGGGCTTATCTGTCATAGTATGCGAAAACAATTTATTTAGAAATTATTGTAAAAAATTAAAACTACTAAGATATCCTGCACAAGGCACGGGCTTATCTATCGTAATCCGCTAAAACAATTTATTTAGAATTTATTGTAAAAAATTAAAGCTACTAAGATATCCTGCACAAGGCACGGGCTTATCTGTCATAGTCCACGAAAACAATTTATTTAGAATTTATTTAGAATTTTATTGTAAAAAATTAAAGCTACTAAGATATCCTGCACAAGGCACTGGCTTATCTGTCATAGTCCGCGAAAACAATTTATTTAGAATTTATTAAGAATTTAATGTAAAAATTTAAAACTACTAAGATATCCTGCACAAGGCACTGGCTTATCTGTCATAGTCCACGAATATTAATATTATTTTTTTTTTTCCTTTACTTTTAAATGAATTATGTATTAAAATGGATGAACATAGCAATAAAAAAATAATTAAACGTCAATACTAAGAATATTAATTTTTTTTCCTTTACTTTTATTTCTGAATTCAATATATATTTTTTCATTGTTTCTAAATAAAGTGAGATTCTGACAAGGCTAATAACGGTGTTATTCAGTGATTCGAGGTACCGTGTCTGACATCTCAAATGGAATTGTAATTGTCAATGAAGCATTCATGGCAAAATTAGTAATCTTCAGTATCCTGAAGTTTTGTTGTATTACTGAAGAAGAAGAAGAAGAAGAAGAAAATTGGGTCTCAAAGTTCTGCGAAAAAAATCTCAAAGTCCAAATGAAAAAAATTGGCTTCAGCGTTATGACGTCGTAGGAAGGCGTCACATCAAAAAATTATAATAGACTTTCAAGAGGTCATAATTATTTGGACGTGATGTATGTACATTGTACATGTAAATATGTACTATCATGACTATAGTCTATAGTTTGAAAAAGAAAATTAATATTTTGAGTTGACATTCTGTTGTTGATAAATCCAGGTATCAGGTCCGTTCACTCCCAAAACACGTTCATCCCTGGTTCCGTTCGTACCCTATTTTTATTCAAATACAGGTTAAATTAACTGATGTTTTTTTCAGATGTATATCATGTATATATATATATATGATGTATATGAAAATAGTTTTATTTTCATGAATAAAAATTTGGGAATTTTTAAATGAAATATTTTTTTAATAATTTGATGTATTAATATTAATTGCTTTGAACATGTTGAATAATCATGATAATTGCTGGAATGTATGATATCATAATGAATTAAAATAAATAAATTTATAACTTAAGTTCTTCTTTACCTTCAAGCTTCTATTCATATGGAAATAGATGCTCTATATTGTAAATGATAGCTGTAATACAATGAATAATTTTTCCACCCTTTTCTTGGATGTGACAGACTGTTTTGGTGGTATCACACCTTAAGGAGACATTTTTGTTAAATAAACTGAATGTTAAATTTTTTTTATTTGAAATACTGGTTTATTATCATACTGGTTTCAATAAGTCCTTATGTTAAACTTCAGTTTACACTGCGGTAACTATCTCATATATGTAAGAATTGAATAATTGAAGCGTTCAAGCTAATTGAACTATCCATATACAAGTTTACTGACTCCATGAAGGTTTCAATAAGTCCTTATATGAAAGGTTACCCCGCATTCCAGAGAGGGACATACAAGTTGGTATAGAATTAATGAGATGGCTGATAAAACAGTTGAAATTCATAAATTTCAGTTTATAATTGTCATGATTATCTTTTTAGGATTTTGTTTTATTTTTGAAATCATAATTTTTATGTAAAAATTCCTCTTTTTTTTAAATTTATTATCTACACAAATGTAGGAATTTTTAAACAGAAGAATTTCCTGCAAATGTTATACATTGTTTTGTTGTGCAAATGTAGAAAAATTTGCGCAATTAAATGTAATACCCAATTAAACAATGTTAAACAAGATGAAAAAAAGAAATTAACATCATAGATTAACAGAAAGTTATCATGTATATATGTACATGTACAAATGTATGTATACTGGCTGCTCTACAAAGATACTGGTTTGACCCTTGACCCAAATTGATTCCACCCATTTGGAAAAATTTGTGATATGATAATGAAGAATTCAAATGTATTGAAATAATTATGGAATATAATCATCATGATCATGAAAATGAGTATTGAGCGCTGCTTTAATTACATTCACTTATTTTTGTCATGATTGTCCCTGATTTTAAAAGAAAAGCCACTTTGCTGTTTTTAGATCTACGTTATACATGTTATGCAGGTTAGATAGAAAAGTGAACCAAAAGATATACTAGTAAAAGTTTTGATCATGAAGTTTATCCAGGCCGGGTTTGCAACAGATTTTGTCAATTTCAATTTTGATGTCCAAAATTATATCATTTGATTTTCTGTAATGAAATTTGTGGCATTAAAATTCAAAGCTTGCCATGACACGTATCTGACAGCTTATCCCCACACTCATTATGCATGTAATTGAAAACATAACAAATTTTCTTTATTAATTAAGTATCTATATAGCGGACTGTGCCAGACCCTCATTGGTAGTTGTTTTTTTAAAACCTGCTAGTAACTACACTTATGTATCTACTATCTATATTCATGTACATTTGTATTACAGAAAAATTGGATTTATACCAGCACTTCATTTTATTTATAATAATGAAAACGAATTGGAATTGAATGATCAAAATTTAAAATATTTAAAATAAACTTCACTATATTTGTATACTTGATTATAAAGATGAGATTTAAACATTTGTCAGATGGATTTAAGAAACCAGGTGTTGCCACTTTTCACAATGTGATAATTTATTTCTCATATGACAGCTAAATGTTTTTACAATGTAGACATGTAGACTTTTCATTAAAACAGGTAGTATAGTTATATAGAGTGTATGAGATAAACAAGGTTGAAAATGTAAGATTGCTCAAGGGCACAAAATTGTAATTTTTTTTTTCAAATTGAAATTTTTTGTGCCAGCCCCCATAGCATGCATAGTGGGAAATATACCTGTGGAGACTATAATTGAAATAAAGTACTTGTAGGTATAAATGTACATCAAATAACAAGAATGAGATGTTTTAAATTAAATTACATGTATATATGTCATTCAAATATACATGTATATGTACATGTACATGACAAGGATTTTGATTAAATTAGCACAATCTGTCAAAGTGTAAATTCTACAATGTTCTGCATGTAGTTTGTTTTATTGCGTTCTGTTTTGTACATGGAACTAAGGAGTAATTTAGGAAATTCTTCTGTAAAGAGTTTGGTCACCTCTGGGAATTTTTAGATAATTAAATATAAGGTAAGCATGATATTAAAGTGGCTGTATCTTCATGATCTTAAGGCTTAATTAGTACATGTAAATGTGTTTTATTGGTTTTCTTCTTTTTCATCCTTGATATTTCTTGGAAGATACATGTTCTTACAAAATGTACTGTATATACATGTAGATGTTCAAAGTTCCCTTTCTGAAGATTTGGATATTGCAATTGTCCATCATCAATTTGCTGTGTGGCAGGTTATATGGGAGATATTATCTTGATATTTTTGCATTTTAGTAAAACTTTTGCAATTCTTCTTTTTAAATTTTGAACATTTTCCTTTTTCCCTTTTTTTTTCACCTGGCTTTTTTATATTGGATATTGTCTTCAATTCATCATTTTCTTTTAATTGATCTTTTTAATTGTAGAATGTAAATTGATATTTTTAACCAATAATCAAGATAAAATGTTATAGATCTACATGATCTAGAAGACTTTTTTTTAATCAGCATTCCAACTATCCTGGCTAGGATTAGTGAATAATACATCAATATTGTAACAATTAATACAATTATAAAAAACCATGCATATTAAATCTGTATATCAGAACAGAGGCCAATTTAAGGGAGGGGCCCAGGCCGTGGGCAGGCCCCCCTTTTGTGGAAAAAATTTGGTTGATTATATAGGGAATCATTGAAGCATGACTGGAGCGGGCCCCCTCTTAGGCAGTCAGTGGGCACCCCCTTATAAAAATTTCTGGATCCGCCACTGACTCTGCATGTAGAGTAAGTTTGATGAGAGGGGTTTGACCATTGAAAAATACATAAACATACATGGGATACCATACACATTTTGTACATGTAAAAGTATACATAACATGTAAGTAATGTAACTTTAATGAGCATGATGAGAGATAATGGTCTTTGAATGTAATTTACATGTTGGACAGTAGAATTGTATACTAAAAGAGTTTAGATACCCTCTCCCTTTTTATGGCCTGTCAATGTTTGACATTCAAACTGAATGTACATTTATAGTACATTGCATAAAAGATATAATCCATTACAATAAAATGATGATCTGACAACATGATTCCCTTGTGTTATAGACAATTTAACAGCGATGATTCATTCGGTAAACAAGTCCTTGATCTGGAAACTCCGTCAGAAAAGTTTGTTAATTGTTTAGAGAGATAAGGCTTATAGATCCAGAGCGAAACAGGCTGTGAAAACATTGAAAATAGTCAACAGTTTCTGCAGATTTTAATGATACTGAGGTACTAACGTTTGTACTGGAAGCTAATCATATAAATAAATGGGTTCTGGGAGTATATCTTGTATCAGCTACAAAGTTGATATCAGCATGATCAGTACTTTATTTATTTAAGCTGGGAAAAAAAAGATTTTCAGATAATTTTGTTTCCATCTGGGATACCTGTAGGTTTTTGATTTTGTCATGTGTCTGTTAGTCCAGAAATACAGTATTGAATAAAAAATCAGATCATTTTGGTATGTTCCAGAAATGCCAGATGTAAATCATGTAAGTTATATATATACATGTACAATTTGTTTTCTTTGTTTCTATGTGTTTCTTGAGAGTATTTGTGTTAGGAAGCTGTGAATGGGTGGTGTGGAGACAATCCAGTGATCTGTCCTCTCTTAAACTTATTGTCCATTTCAACTATACTTTTTTTTATGAAGTTTTGCAAAAAAATCTTGATGCAAGTTGCCAACTTGTTGCTTTTTGCTAATTTGTAATTTTTGTCGAGCCTGCGACTTTTGTCGCAGAAAACTCGACATAGGGATAGTCATCCCGCGGCGGCGGCGTTAGCTAATTTCTTAAAAGCTTTATATTTTAGAAGGTGGAAGACCTGGATGCTTCATACTTTGTATATGGATGCCTCATGTTACGAAGTTTCCGTCAGTCATATGTCCAATGTCCTTGACCTCATTTTCATGGTTCAGTGACTACTTGAAAAAAAAGTTAAGATTTTTTATAATGTTAAATTCTCTCTTATTATAAGTAAAAGGATAACTATATTTGGTATGTGCGTACCTTGCAAGGTCCTCATACCTGTCAGACAGTTTTCACTTGACCTCGACCTGATTTCATGGATCAGTGAACAAGGTTAAGTTTTGGTGGTCAAGTCCATATCTCAGATACTATAAGCAATAGGTCTAGTATATTCAGTGTATGGAAGGACTGTAAGGTGTACATGTCCAACTGGCAGGTGTCATCTGACCTTGACCTCATTTTCATGGTTCAGTGGTTATAGTTAAGTTTTGGTGTTTTGGTCTGTTTTTCTTATACTGTATGCAATAGGTCTACTATATTTGGTGTATGGAATGATTGTAAGGTGTACATGTCTAGATGGCAGGTGTCATCTGACCTTGACCTCATTTTCATGGTTCAGTGGTCAAAGTTAAGTTTTTGAGTTTTGGTCTTTTTAGTCCCCTACCGACGAAGTCGAAGGGGACTTTAGGTTTGCACTCCGTCCGTCTGTCCATCCGTCAGTCCGGCAAATCAGCTTTCCACACTTTTTTTCTTCGTTCTTGAAGATATTGATTTGATATTTGGTATATAGTTTTATCATGACAAGTTATAGATCAAGTTCGAATTTTGTTCCGGTCTGATGATTTAGTCCAGAGTTATGGACCATAACTCTGGACCATATCTTATGTTAGAGTACTATGTTAAACCATATTTCTGTACAAAGGGAGATAACCCATTTTTTTAAAGACATTCTTTGTTAAATTATTTGAAGAATTTTTTGACAGGTTTGTTTGTTATTTAGTATAAACTAATTTTCTGAATGCTATATATATAAAAAAAATTATGAAGAGAAATCCTTTAATTAAATAATAATCTATTTTTATTAATGTATATATTTCAATACATTACATTGTGTAGATAAAAGTTTTTGACATTTTATAGATAAGTTACAAATCTATATTAGTTTTGTGACAAATGAAAGAAAAAAATATTTGGAACTATTAATTATATCTGATTATAATTTGAAAATAGATATACACTGTGTTACATCATATCTAATTTTAGAGAACTATTAATCGTATCTAATGTTTTTTTCATCATGCTTATAAGATATTGATTGGTAATTGGTATATACATGTAGTTTTATCATGACAAGTTACAGATCAAGTTCAAATTTTTGTTTCGGTCTAATAATTTTGTGCAGAGTTATATATGGTCCTTGGACTTGAAAAATTCACTCATACAATCAGTTTTTATACGACCGCAAAAAAATTTTGTGGTCGTATATTGGTATGACGTTGGCGTCGTCGTCGTCGTCGTCCGGCGTCGTCATCCGGCGTCGTCGTCCGAACACATATTGGTTTTCGCACTCTAACTTTAGTTTAAGTGAATGGATCTTTTTGAAATTTGACCATAAGGTTAAATACCACAAAAGGAAGGTTGGGATTGATTTTGGGGGTTATGGTACCAACAGTTAAGGAATTAGGGGCCAAAAAGGGGCCAAAAATGAGCATTTTAAGTTTCCAGACAATAACTGTGGAACGGTGTATGGATCTCTCTGAAACTATACTACAAGTTTCCATACCACAAAGGGATGGTTAGGATTTGCTTTGGGGGGTTATGGCTCAAACCGTTTAGGAATTAGGGGCAAAAAAGGGGGAAAAACAAGGTTGTCCTGGTTAATGGACAAATACTTTAGTACAAAACATAATTTAAAGCAGTGTAAGGGAGATAAATCAAAAACATCATTGAAATTATCTCCCTTACACTGCTTTTAAATTATGTATAAAGTAATGGTTAATGAACAATAAAGATAATCTAAAACAGTGTAAGGGAGGTAGTCCAAATACAACGTTTTGGTTACTTCCCTTACACTGCTATTAAATTATGTTTAAAGAAATGCATATTTATAAAGGAAGACCAGTAAAAATATCTGCAAATGTTTTCATCTTTTTTTTTACAAAAAAATCCATATGAAAGATTTGACACTATATTTTTATTAATTCTATTATAAAATAGATTAAGTTAGCACTATGGTAAATTTAAATGGGTAATTATGGTTGCCAACTCCATTGGAAATTTGAATTGAGATTATGACCATATCTTGAGGGCAGCTGCTTGAGGGAAAGAATTTTTTTGGGGGAAAAAGAATTTAAAGAAGTAATCTTTAATTGCACAGTATGGCGCATTAGATTTGTAAAATCTTTGATCACATTTATTTATTTGTTATGCCGAATCTAACAGTGTATTTAGATTTTTAATTTTGGGTCCAGTTTTCAAATTGGTCTACATTAATGTCCAAAGGGTCCAAAATTAAACTTTGTTTGATTTTAACAAAAATTGAATTCTTGGGGTTCTTTGATATGCTGAATCTAAACATGTATTTAGATTTTTGATTTTTGGCCCAGTTTTCAAGTTGGTCCAAATTGGGGTCCAAAATTAAACTTTGTTTGATTTCAACAAAAATTGAATATATGGGGTTCTTTGATATGCTGAATCTAACCATGTATTTAGATTTTTTATTTGTGGACCCCGTTATCTAATTGGTTCATATTGAGGTCAAAAGGGTCCAAAATTAAACTTTGTTTGATTTCATCTAAAATTGAATTATTGGGGTTCTTTGATATTCCAAATCTAACCGTGTATTTAGGTTTTTAATTTTGGGTCCTGTTTTTTAAATTGGTCTACATTGAGGTCCAAAGGGTCCAAAATTAAACTTAGTTTGATTTTGACAAAAATTGAATTCTTGGGGTTCTTTGATTTGCTGAATCTAAACATGTGTTTAGATTTTTGTCGAGCCTGCGACTTTTGTCGCAGAAAGCTCGACATAGGGATAGCGATCCGGCGGCGGCGGCGGCGGCGGCGTTAGCTAACTTCTTAAAAGCTTTATATTTTAGAAGATGGAAGACCTGGATGCTTCATACTTTGTATATGGATGCCTCATGTTACGAAGTTTCCGTCAGTCACATGTCCAATGTCCTTGACCTCATTTTCATGGTTCAGTGACTACTTGAAAAAAAAGTTAAGATTTTTTGTAATGTTAAATTCTCTCTTATTATAAGTAATAGGATAACTATATTTGGTATAGGCGTACCTTGCAAGGTCCTCATGCCCGTCAGACAGTTTTCACTTGACCTCGACCTCATTTCATGGATCAGTGAACAAGGTTAAGTTTTCGTGGTCAAGTCCATATCTCAGATACTATAAGCAATAGGTCTAGTATATTCGGTGTATGGAAGGACTGTAAGGTGTACAGGTCCAACTGGCAGGTGTCATCTGACCTTGACCTCATTTTCATGGTTCAGTGGTTATAGTTAAGTTTTTGTGTTTTGGTCTGTTTTTCTTATACTGTATGCAATAGGTCTACTATATTTGGTGTATGGAATGATTGTAAGGTGTACATGTCTAGCTGGCAGGTGTCATCTGACCTTGACCTCATTTTCATGGTTCAGTGGTCAAAGTTAAGTTTTTGAGTTTTGGTCTTTTTTTCTAATACTGCATGCAATAGGTCAGCTATATTTGGTGTATGGATTGATTGTAAGGTGTACATGTCTAGCTGGCAGGTGTCATCTTACCTTGACCTCATTTTCATGGTTCAGTGGTCAAAGTTAAGTTCAGTGATCGGGAAGGACATGCGCCTTGCGCCAATTGCGCTTATCGACCAGAAATGGCGCAAAGAGTGACAAATGTAAGCGCCCGCGTGGCGCATGATATTTTTCACTTCGTTTTGAAACGTTGAGATATCGTCAAATGGATTTCCGATCGTATTTCGTGCCGCCATGTGTGAGTACACAACTGTGTAGTGTTTACTCCAATGATAGGAGCACCTATATATTTTTGGGACGTCTCGGGTGTTTTCCTATGGTAATAATAGCAACATGCGGTATGACTGATTACCCAAAAAACGTAATTAACCATCATTCATGATATAATTTTTTATAAACAACTTTAAATTTGTGAAAATTGGCTAGTACAGGCGAGAATTCTTCTCTTATTATAATCTTTTAAGTAAGCTTGCTATTATTTCGATTGAAAAATCCGAAAGCCTTTTTATGAATAGCATAGTATTTGTCTCCATAAAAGGGGCTTAACTGACCTTGTCAATTTTTTTGGTCTTTGGCTCGTTTTGACATTTTGTAAACATGCCTTCAGCTAATTGTTGTTGTGTCTTATCAATTAACGTTGCTCTCTACTGTTATTCTTGTCATCGTGATGAAGTAATAATAATACAAGTGCAGAGGAAATGCCAGAAACGTCCTCTAATACGGAACGTCTGGAATAAGTATGGTATCGACGAAGACCCAAATTTAATGTAAAAAAAACCCATAACATGAACAAGGGAACAGTACCAGTTTTAACATTGTAAATTAAGGTTATCGTAAATATTGCCCGGTTTGGAAGAAGTTATTGTATATTCATTGAAATTGAAATTACAAAATCACAGGAACAATATCCATGATATTAATTAGAATCATACTTGTACATTTTGTAAGTACGGTGAAATATACACTTTTTTATTTTTATTTTTTATTGTAAACGAATGGCCCACTCATTTGACAACATGGCCCATTAATTCTAAAAATGGCCCATTGAATTTATTTTTGGAGGGCCCTGGGCCCATAGAGAAAAAATCCTTCCAGATCACTGAAGTTTCGAGTTTTGGTCTTTTTTTCTAATACTATATGCAATAGTTCAACTATATTTGGTGTATGGAAATATTTTATGATCTATATGTCAGTCACGCAGGTTTTATTTGACCTTGACCTCATTTTCAAGGTTCATTGCTCAGTGTTAAGTTTTTGTGTTTTGGTCTGTTTTTCTTAAACTATAAGCAATAGGTCAACTATATTTGTTGTATGGAAGAATTGATAGCTGTACATGCCTGCCTAGCATGGTTCATCTGACCTTGACCTCATTTTCATGGTTCATTGGTCAATGTTTAGTTTACTTGGTTAATGTTAAGTTTATGTGACAGTTGTAATAAAGCTTTATATTTAGGACTATCAACATAATATCAATGATTAGTAAAGAAGGCGAGACATTTCAGCGTGTGCACTCTTGTTGATTATGGGCCCAGTTTTCAAGTTGGTCCAAGATAGGGTCCAGTATTTAAACTTTGTTTGATTTCAACAAAAATTGAATATATGGGGTTCTTTGATATGCTGAATCTAAACATGTATTTAGATTTTTGTCGAGCCTGCGACTTTTGTCACAGAAAGCTCGACATAGGGATAGTGATCCGGCGGCTGCGGCGGCGGCGTTAGCTAACTTCTTAAAAGCTTTATATTTTAGAAGGTGGAAGGTCTGGATACTTCATACTTTGTATATGGATGCCTCATGATACGAAGTTTCCGTCAGTCACATGTCCAATGTCCTTGACCTCATTTTCATGGTTCAGTGACTACTTGAAAAAAAAGTTAACATTTTTTGTAATGTTAGATTCTCTCTTATTATAAGTAATAGGATAACTATATTTGGTATGTGCGTACCTTGCAAGGTCCTCATGCCCGTCAGACAGTTTTCACTTGACCTCGACCTCATTTCATGGATCAGTGAACAAGGTTAAGTTTTGGTGGTCAAGTCCATATCTCAGATACTATAAGCAATAGGTCTAGTATATTCGGTGTATGGAAGGACTGTAAGGTGTACATGTCCAACTGGCAGGTGTCATCTGACCTTGACCTCATTTTCATGGTTCAGTGGTTATAGTTAAGTTTTTGCGTTTTGGTCTGTTTTTCTTATACTGTATGCCATAGGTCTACTATATTTGGTGTATGGAATGATTATAAGGTGTACATGTTTAGCGGGCAGGTGTCATCTGACCTTGACCTCATTTTCATGGTTCAGTGGTCAAAGTTAAGTTTTTGAGTTTTGGTCTTTTTTTCTAATACTATATGCAATAGTTCAACTATATTTGGTATGTGCGTACCTTGCAAGGTCCTCATGCCCGTCAGACAGTTTCACTTGACCTCGACTTCATTTCATGGATCAGTGAACAATGTTTAGTTTTGGTGGTCAAGTCCATATATCAGATACTATAAGCAATAGGTCTAGTATATTTGGTGTATGGAAGGACTTTTAGGTGTACATGTCCAACTGGCAGGTGTCATCTGACCTTGACCTCATTTTCATGGTTCAGTGGTTATAGTTAAGTTTTTGTGTTTTGGTCTGTTTTTCCTATACTGTATGCCATAGGTCTACTTTATTTGGTGTATGGAATGATTGTAAGGTGTACATGTCTAGCGGGCAGGTGTCATCTGACCTTGACCTCATTTTCATGGTTCAGTGGTCAAAGTTAAGTTTTTTGAGTTTTGGTCTTTTTTTCTAATACTATATATGCAATAGTTCAACTATATTTGGTGTATGGAAATATTTTATGATTTATTTGGCAGTCACGCAGGTTTTATTTGACCTTGACCTCATTTTTCAAGGTTCATTGCTCAGTGTTAAGTTTTTGTGTTTTGGTCTGTTTTTCTTAAACTATAAGCAATAGGTCAACTATATTTGTTGTATGGAAGAATTTTTAGCTGTACATGCCTGCCTAGCATGGTTCATCTGACCTTGACCTCATTTTCATGGTTCATTGGTCAATGTTTAGTTTACTTGGTTAATGTTAAGTTTATGTGACAGTTGTAATAAAGCTTTATATTTAGGACAATCAACATAATATCAATGATTAGTAAAGAAGGCGAGACATTTCAGCGTGTGCACTCTTGTTGATTATGGGCCCAGTTTTCAAGTTGGTCCAAATTGGGGTCCAAAATTAAACTTTGTTTGATTTCAACAAAAATTGAATATATGAGGTTCTTTGATATGCTGAATCTAACCATGTATTTAGATTTTTTATTTGTAGGCCCCGCTATCAAATTGGTTCATATTGAGATCAAGAGGGTCCAAAATTAAACTTTGTTTGATTTCATCGAAAATTGAATTATTGGGGTTCTTTGATATGCCAAATCTAACCGTGTTTTTAGATTTTTAATTTGGGTCCCGTTTTTTAAATTGGTCTTCATTGAGGTCCAAAGGGTCCAAAATTAAACTTAGTTTGATTTTAACAAAAATTGAATTCTTGGGGTTCTTTGATATGCTGAATCTAAACATGTATTTAGATTTTTGATTATGGGCCCAGTTTTCAAGTTGGTCCAAATTGGGGTCCAAAATTAAACTTTGTTTGATTTCAACAAAAATTGAATATATGAGGTTCTTTGATATGCTGAATCTAACCATGTATTTAGATTTTTTATTTGTAGGCCCCGCTATCAAATTGGTTCATATTGAGGTCAAAAGGGTCCAAAATTAAACTTTGTTTGATTTCATCTAAAATTGAATTATTGGGGTTCTTTGATATTCCAAATCTAACCGTGTATTTAGGTTTTTAATTTTGGGTCCTGTTTTTTAAATTGGTCTACATTGAGGTCCAAAGGGTCCAAAATTAAACTTAGTTTGATTTTGACAAAAATTGAATTCTTGGGGTTCTTTGATTTGCTGAATCTAAACATGTGTTTAGATTTTTGATTATGGGCCCAGTTTTCAAGTTGGTCCAAGATAGGGTCCAGTATTTAAACTTTGTTTGATTTCAACAAAAATTGAATATATGGGGTTCTTTGATATGCTGAATCTAAACATGTATTTAGATTTTTGATTATGGGCCCAGTTTTCAAGTTGGTCCAAATTGGGGTCCAAAATTAAACTTTGTTTGATTTCAACAAAAATTGAATATATGAGGTTCTTTGGTATGCTGAATCTAACCATGTATTTAGATTTTTTTATTTGTAGGCCCCGCTATCAAATTGGTTCATATTGAGGTCAAAAGGGTCCAAAATTAAACTTTGTTTGATTTCATCGAAAATTGAATTATTGGGGTTCTTTGATATGCCAAATCTAACCGTGTTTTTAGATTTTTAATTTGGGTCCCGTTTTTTAAATTGGTCTTCATTGAGGTCCAAAGGGTCCAAAATTAAACAGTTTGATTTTAACAAAAATTGAATTCTTGGGGTTCTTTGATATGCTGAATCTAAACATGTGTTTAGATTTTTGATTATGGGCCCAGTTTTCAAGTTGGTCCAAGTTGGGGTCCAAAATTAAACTTTTTTTGATTTCAACAAAAATTGAATATATGGGGTTCTTTGATATGCTGAATCTAACCATGAATTTAGATTTTTTATTTGTGGGCCCCGCTATCAAATTGGTTCATATTGAGGTCAAAAGGGTCCAAAATTAAACTTTGTTTGATTTCATCAAAAATTGAATTATTGGGGTTCTTTGATATTCCAAATCTAACCGTGTATTTAGATTTTTAATTTTAAGTCCCGTTTTTTAAATTGGTCTACATTAAGGTCCAAAGGGTCCAAAATTAAACTTAGTTTGATTATAGCAAAAATTGAATTCTTGGGGTTCTTTGATATGCTGAATCTAAACATGTGTTTAGATTTTTGATTATGGGCCCAGTTTTCAAGTTTGTCCAAGTTGGGGTCCAAAATTAAACTTTGTTTGATTTTAACAAAAATTGAATATATGGGGTTCTTTGATATGCTGAATCTAACCATGTATTTTGATTTTGGACATTGGACCATAATAGGTAAATTAAAAAAATTCAAGTTCTTAGACCACATTCTTTCTGTGTCAGAAACCTATGCTGTGTCAAATATTTAATAACAATCCAAATTCAGAGCTGTATCAAGCTTGAATGTTGTGTCCATACTTGCCCCAACTGTTCAGGGTTCGACCTCTGCGGTCGTATCAAGCTGCGCCCCAGCGAAGCATTTTATCTACACTTGTTTTTAGTCATGCTTGAAGATAATATATTGACATGATATTTACTTTTTGTTTACACCATGACAAGTTATAGAACAAGTTAGCATTTTGTTCCAGTATAATGAATTTTTACCCGGTAGGTGACTATGTATTGCCATGCAATACTCTCAGAATGCTTGTTTTCTAATACTATATGCAATAGGTCAACTATTTTTGGTGTATGGAAATATTTTATGATCTATACGCAGTCGCGCAGGTTTCATTTGACCTTGACCTCAATTTCACAGTTCATTGATCAGTGTTAAGGTCTTGTGTTTTGGTCTGTTTTTCTTATACTGTATGCTATAGGTCTACTATATTTGGTGTATGGAATGATTGTAAGGTGTACATGTCTAGTTGGCAGGTGTCATCTGACCTTGACCTCATTTTCATGGTTTGGTGGTTTTACTTTTAAGTTTTTGTGTTTTAGTCTGTTTTTCTTATACTGTTTGCAATAGGTCTACTATATTTGGTGTATGGAATGATTGTAAGGTGTACATGTCTAGCTGGCAGGTGTTATCTGACTGTGAACTGATTTTCACAGTTCATTGCTCAGTGTAAATTTTTTTGTGTCTTGTTCCATTTTTATTCTTATACTGTTTTTGATAAGTGAACTATATTTGATGTATGGAATGTTTATGAGGTATTTATGTCTGTCTGCCAGATATCATATGACCTTGACCTGATTTACATGGCTCATTAGTCAATGTTAAGTTTTCCTGCTGAACTTTGTCTTGGTTAAGTCTGTTTCTTAGAAACTATAAGCAGTAGGTCAACTATATTTAGTGTATTGAATGATTGTAAGGTGTACATGTATTTCTCTTTCGGTTTATATCAGACCTTGACCTCATTTTCTTGGATCATGTTAAGTTTATGTGATAGTTGTAGTAAAGCTTTATATTTAGGACTATCAACATAATATCAATGGTTAGTAAAGAAGGCGAGACATTTCAGCATGTGCACTCTTGTTAGGTTTATTTGAACTTTAATTTGCCAGGCCATGGATGATAGATTTTGGAAGTAGACTTAATAGCAATCTGTTTAATACGCAGTTTATTGATTAAAAGTGTTAATCAATGTCTATTAAACTGTTATTAATAAAGGCCTTAGGGTAATACCTATACTCATATATATATATATATTATGTGTGAGATCATTGTATCATCACAAGACAGTGAGACAATCCAGCTTCCTCAAGATAAGGAATACCAATAACACACCACCACACAGTGCTCAGTGTTCTTCACTCAATTTCAAATGCCATTTTCTTGAAATACATTTACCGGTAATTTCCAATTAGTGTATATAAAAAAGAAGATGTGGTACGATTGCCAATGAGACAACTCTCCATAAGAGACCAAATGACACAGAAATTAACAACTGTAGGTAACCCTACGGTCTTCAACAATGAGCAAAGTCCATACCGCACAGTCAGCTATAAAAGGCCCCGAAATGACAATGTAAAACAATTCAAACGAGAAAACTAACGACCTAATTTATGTACAAAAAATAAACGAAAAAAAAATATGTAACACATAAACAACGACAACCACTGAATGAGTTTCTCTCTGATGAAGGTCATAAAGTTACAACCCAAATTTTGTAATGAAATCTTGAAAGAAATTCATTTTAGGATTTGGTCAGAGTATGCATATTCACATGATTCAAGCATTATGATATGTGGTATTTGGTGATAATACATAACATATATAAAGGTTGAGACTGAACACAAATGTGGCCATTTCCATTTTAGACAAACATTGACAAAAACCATCTGAAAAATGATGTTTATGGCATTTTTGCTAAATTTTCATATCTAAGCTTGAATTTGAGCGTCTTTAATGACCAAATGAGTTCAAATCTTTTACATTAACTAATTGAATCGACTTAAGTAAACACTTAAGTGTTTTAAAAATATCAAAAATCTTTCATTAAACATGTTAAATGTACTTCGAATATTAGGCCAAAACTAGCCCTTACTGGACCTTCTCCTTTTTGGTCATTTCTGTTTTCCATTTAATGTTACATGTAAACATACATATGTAAAAAAAAACATTATTTCTCCAGTTTCAAGGGACTATAAAGTGTGTGTGTTCTCCGTCAATTGGATTTGTTAGGTTATATAAGTGCAGATGTTGAGTAGGTGGTGGTTGTTGTAGATTACATGATGTTTAGGGTTCAATATGATACTGTAAATTCAGAAATGATTGCGTGCATTTATTTTTGCGATTTTGTCATTTTAGACTACAATGCGATTTTAATTTTTGCGATATTGAGAAAAATCCTGTTTAACTCATATAGAAAATTTCAAAATACGAGTTTTAATTATTGCGATTCACATTTTTCGCAATAATAAAAACATCGCAATAATTTCTGAATTTACAGTACTGTAAATTCGGAAAATATGGCGGGGGTTTTTAGTAATGTGAATAATATGACTACTTAAGTATCACAATAATCATGATAATAAGAACTTGCATTCTGATATGATTTTATCAAATACATATATCTGTATGTAGCTTTTCCTAAAATTGCAATAATCAAACTTGCATTTTATTAATTCTTCAAAAATCGCAATAATAAATGCACTCAAAATAATTTCTGAATTTTTAATTTACAGTAGATAACTTGTTATTTTAGGTACAGTAAAATATTTTTTACAATACTCAGGATTATGAAAAAAATGGGGATGTACACTAATGTCACAGCTATTTTACCAGTTAAGATTACTTAACTTTCTATGTAGTATTTGGATATTTGATTTAATTGCTCCTTTTTTAAAAAAGAACCACAAACCTACATGTACATGTATGAACAAAATCATCAATGGTCATGATCATGCAGTAATGCTTCCTGGATTCATATAAGGTGTAACCAACTAAAGAAAAAAATATGTTATTTTTAGTTATCACTTTTTTTAACACTGTCAGAAGTATATATCTAGCTCAGGTTTTGTATACATAGTTTATGACATGTGTATATCATGTAGATAGGTGGGACTTTTATACATGTAATATGATTATTGTCCCCAAAAAAAGAATTACAAATATTGACAATAAACAAATTCTATACGCCTCAGATGAGTCATACTAATATTATCTCACAAATAAACATATATTGACTTACTACCTACAAATTCGTTAAAGGTAAGCTGTTCATCAATTTATTTTTTATGGAGTTGCACTCTAAATAGTGTTTTGCTTTCAATTTGAAACTATAATCTATATTTTGTATGTACGTGTAGCTACTGTACACATGGTACAGTATATAAAAGTATTTTATTTTGAAATAGAGAAAGATTGAATGTGTCTTTGATTTGTATGTAAAAACTTAGGTGATGAACAATGATTGAGATTATAAAATACAATTCAGTTATTTGTAATTTGCCAAGAGTATATAATCATCAGGGTACCCTGTATATACTGAACCATAGCTACATTACATTCCTTGTGATATTTATTTATTTTTTTGGAAGAAACGTGGAACAGATATATCTGGTCTGCAAATTATCCAAAATAATATTACAAGGACCATAAGAGCTACAGTTCTGTAACTAGGTACAAAAATGTAACCTGGTGCTTTCGAAATTGATCTTGATTCTTTTATGAATTTTTTTATTTATTGAGAAAAATAAAAGGTTTTTCAATGTGTCAGTCACTTACGATAGAAAAGGGCATTATGTTTTCTAGTCTGTGTCTTTCTGTTAATCTTCATGTCATGTATCTGGCAAAAGTTTGGTATAAGATAGTTTACCTTGAAATTGTGATCACCTCAACTTGAGACTTCGTACGCATATTTATTATGATGTGAACTTTTTAAAGTAAATATGGCAGATTAAGGGTGTTAAGCCAGATTTTGCAGTTCATTGAACATAAAAACACTGTAAAAATGTGATAGTGTGAGTGGGGGATGTTGTCCTATATATTGACATATACACTCTAAATCATATTTTCATAAAAAAAAAAATTTAATGCATTTTGAATAATATATACATGTAGTTGCATGGTATACATAAATTCCAGTAACAATGCTTTACAACTTAGACCCCTTTTACATTTGTACGAAATTGAATCAATCTTTTTATTTGAATGATCTTAAAAAGAGCAGTTCTGGTTTACATTTGCACAAGCAAGATCAATCTTTTTTAATCTAGTGCATTTACACTGCAATATATATAAAAAGAATCGGTCTGACCTTATTACCTAACAAAAAATTGTAAATACATGTATAGAATAATTATGTTAATGTGTGCATTTCAGGAAATAGTTGATTCATTAGATTACTTATGCAGTTATTAATTATCTTTTTTATTCACATGTCACAAGTCATTTAACAAGAAAATGTGAGAAGACTATCACTTACAAGGGAAAGGTCATTTCATTTAAAGATGCACAAATAAATAGGATTTATCTATTCAGAACAATGATGCCATAAACAGCAGAATATATTTCTTTTTTTGTTTGTGTTATCCTCATGTTCTTTCAAATTATTGGAGAATGTGGATGACAATTTATAGCAGATTTTTTATAGATCGTTTTATGGATGTGATGGTATAATTCTAGAAACAAGGGTGGTATTTCAATATTCCCTGTAATGAGGATGCTACATTGTATATGAAACTTTTGGGGAGAACACTATATAAACCTAATGCCAAATACTTAGTACACACTACTCTGTTTTAGATAAACTACTAAAGCTATCACTCATGCATGACTTATATTATTTAAAGTGTGTCATTCTGCAAAAGATATTGATTTAGACAGTTTAAACAGCATGTCTTGATTAAAACAACAGCATCTGATCTATTTTGTTGATTAACAACAGTCAAAAACCCATTTCTGTGCTGTTACCCTAATATCCAGAGACCAGACTTTCATGACTAGTTCTGACTTAAGTATGGTTTTCCATCATGTCCTGCCATTTATCAAGATCTGTGGGAGAGAGATGGGAATTGCCTATAATTGACTGAGATTATACCAATGCTAGTTCATCAATATTGACGAATTCTCATGATTTATGTTTTTCAGACCTTAGTAAACAAACCAAATAAAGATTTGGAGAGAAGAAAAGTACTTTGCTGATTAAAGACTGAAAGGTAATACAATCATTTATCTAATTGTATTTAAGCATAGTCACACCTCATTGGAAAAAAGTCATGGCGGAGGGGGTGATAGTATATTCTGATATCCTGTGATCAGCTGATAATTCTTTTTTCTTCAACATCAAACTAAAGAGTTTGTTACTTACATACATGTCTTAAGGTAGATCGGGTGTCTTTTTCTGAGCATCCGTTTTGGGCATATTGCAAAAAAACTCACTGGGTTTAAAAATATTTTACCAAGATCATTCAATATACAAAAGAAACATCTAAACCTTGAAATTTTAGGATTTAACTAAGAAAAATTCAGTGTGGTTACATGTATTTAAAATTTTCAGAAAAATCCTTTTTCTCAGAAAATGACTCCCGATCTACCTTTTAAAATCAAGGCCAAGGGCAGATAATTATATTGAATTTGATAGAATAGAAAACAAAGGATATGGGGTATCCATCCATGACACAAAATCAGTACATGTACATTCACAGCAAAAAAACACACAATATGCAAAGGAACAAGAATAGGTGGTGTCTTAATAAAATTTGAGTACACAAACTGGCATAAAATTGAGAGAATGATGTGGCACACATAAGAGAAGTTATCTCAAGAATAAATACCCCATAACTTTAAAAATACAGAAGAGCATACATATCAAGCACGGGGAAACTTTCTACGGCCTCCACACAGCACGAGAAACAAACTCCGTTAACATTTAATAGAAAAACAAAAAATTAAGGTTCCCGTATATCATTTATATATAACCCATATAGAATAACAAATTTTGCTATTTTCAATGTATTTTAACGGGAAAAAACAAGGACAGTGCACGTGACCCCCAGTTTTTATTATGAAATTTGAAAGTACATTGATCAAGAAGTCTTTTAAATACAGAAGTTTTGAAAAAATCTATTGTTGGACATTTTGACTCCCTAGCCACCTCAATGCTGAAATCACCCTTTTTCATCAACATTATGATCAATTACTTTTCATGAATCCTTTCTACATTGTAGATATAGATTTCTTTTATATAATATGCACCTAAATTACCATTACATGATTTGAATAGTCTTTCTATAGCTATGCTGCTCAATTATGCATTCATCTGTTTTTAATGACGAATATAGCTAAATATAGAAATATTATTCCGCTTATAAAATAGAGATTTAATTGTCAGATTTAATCTTACCATGACCTTTTTGTTTTATTGGTCATGAATCAGTTTCAATGCTGGAAATGGACGATGTAATATTGTAATAGTCTGTCACTGATGTTCATTTCATGGCAGCTCTTTTGATAATGTGTTGTCCCGTATTTCATTAACTAGAAAAATTCAATATTGAATATATTTGACTTTATATTGGAATCGTTTATAAGAGAAAAATGGTAGTGTAATGATTATTGGTTCAATATTCCATGATGGAATGTTGAATCCTGCATCAACCTCTATTTTTTTCACCTATGGCTATAAGTGTAGATCTGGTTTGTTCATGAATTCAGTTACTAACAAAAAGTAACATGACTAATTAGCTTGAAAAAAAATGATTACAATATAATCATGACAATTAGAAATTAATTATTAATATTTTCATTGAGGATCATGATTTATATATTGATGTTTAATAATGAGTGATATATCAATCATTGTATTAGTGAGACATGATTCATGAAATTGATATAATGAATATATATGTATATACACATGATACATACATTGTACTGATTCTAAATATAAGTATTAAAAAATAACACCAAAGTTATCTGATATTTAATGGGAATTCATATTTTTAGAAACACGAAAATCCCTTTATTTAACATGTATATCGTAAATTTAGATGTAATTAAGTTCTAAAGGAAAGACTAGACCTTTACAATTGTATAATAAAGACCAAAACTATAGTTGGCATTGTTGTGTATTTTATGTCTGACATAAAATGAAAAAGGGTGTGTCAAATGTCCATTCTTTAAATGTTGTGTAATTGGCACTAAGTCACACCTATTGCATCATGATTTCGGTGGACATGAATATATAAGTACAGGGGATTTTTAAATAGCCAAAGAATGTTCAATACACTAAAGAATAGTTTATTTTTATTCGTTGTGAAGTAAAATATACACCCACACCTTTGATTTCTGTAAATGAAAGTAAGTGATTTTTCATAAAATCTGAATTCTTCTTGAATGTTTGTAAGTGTTGATTATTTTGAAGATGTCAAATGAATTTTTTAACAACTTAATTTCCACTTTTAGATTTTTATGGGTTTTTTTATCTAATAACGACTTAATTTTCTACTTAATTTTAATTTTTTTGTTTTTATGTTTATTTCCTGAACAAACATTTTTTAAAATAATCTTTTTTTATTTTATTTACGACTGTGTTTTATGAAGATATTTAACCCATTTATGTTCAAATTGTTAAACATTTCATTTTGTTCTAATACTGTGTTGCTTACCTTTTGTCTATATACAAAAAAGATTGTTAAGACTTATGTTAAAAGTAAAATAACAAAAATACAAAACTCCAAGGAATATTTAAAACGGAAAGTCCCTTATCAAATGGCAAAATCAAAAGCTCAAAATAAAGTAATATTAAACTGGGGGAGGGGGGCTCTGTGACGGATTGGTCTAAGTAGTTTGACTCTACTCCAATCTAAATTGACTAGGATTGTCAGTTTTCCTACCGAAGGTCAGTGATTCTCTCCTGGCACTCTGCCTTCCTCCACCAATTAAAACTGATCGCCTAGCGATAGAACAAATGTGCTGAAAGTGGCCTTAAACACCAACCAACCAATCAATCAATATTTAAAAACTCTTAGCAGAAAAAGGAATGATTATAAATGTCATGGAATTTTATCTTTGCACAGCATTTTTATGCATTAAGTTTTACCCTTGTCCGTCTGTATGTACGAATGTACGTCCCAAAATTGGTTTCCGTTCTCTAACTTGAGTTTGCCTCAACCAAATGTTATGAAACTTATACTCAAACTTTTACCATTCTAGAGTTATGCCCCTTTACAAATGGAAAAATTGCAAAATTTTTAGTTTCCGTTCTGTAACCTAAGTTTGCCTCAACCAAATGTTATGAAACTTATATTCAATGCTTATTACCACAAAACACAGATCAAGTTTGAATTTTGGTGGCGTCACTTTAACTGTTCTAGAGTTATGCCCCTTTATAAATGGAAAAATTGCAAAATGTTTAGTTTCCGTTCTGTAACTTAAGTTTGCCTCAACCAAATGTTATGAAACTTATACACAATGCTTATTACCACAAAACAGAGATCAAGTTTGAATTTTAGTTGCGTCACTTTAACCGTTCTAGAGTTATGCCCCTTTATAAATGGAAAAATTACAAAATTTTTATTTTCTTCTAAATATCAAGTAATTTTTATTTTGGAGTTATCTTCCTTTGTCCATGATTATAGTTGAATCAACTACAATCAATGCTTTATACAATGCAATGTTTAATTTTGACTTTCACTGATAAAACACAGATCAAGTTGAATTTGGGTAGTGTCACTTTAACCATTATTGAGTTATGCCCCTTTATAAATCGAAAGATTGCAAAATTTTTAGTTTCCATTCTGTAACTTAAGTTTGCCCAAACCAAACATTATGAAACCTATACACAATATTCATTACCACGAAACTAAGATCAAGTACAAAGTTTTTGTTTCCTTTTTGGAAAATGACGCTATCAGCGGCATGTTTCCGATACCATTGACCAGAACTAACGGAAGTTGATTATGCCTCCGCCTACCGCACTCGGTTTCATATTTAACCAGTTTACATACGTTATTTTATTTACCAAAAAGATATCTTGAACTGTCCATATGTTTTTTGTTATTAAATGGTATTTGGAGCTATCCCTTTGTTATATTTTTCATATTTATTCGAGCTATGACTTTTATGCACATGTCTTACAATCGTAAACAATCGGTATGTATACATGATAAATAGATCCGTTTTGTTATGGTGTTGGACTTTTTACCCTCCAATGATCAGCAATCGCTAGACAAAATAGTTCTAAATATTGTCAGCCTTTCATGCCATTTCAACTTTACAATCATTAAAAAAGTTATAATCGGAATCATTTTGATATTCATTGGATAGAAACTGGTCTTTATCCAGATTTACGAAGATTTTAATAATCGGAAATTAGTAATACGGTTATACCCACGCGGTGCGTATGAATCTTTGTTTACAAAGTTATAGCAGCAGAGTCTGTAACTGTATCATTATTAATTAACTACACTGTTATTGTACTTAATATGATGAAAACTGCATATGCAATATAAGATGTCAACTCGGCCAATACAGATTTTTTTTCCGTATTGGCCGAGTTCTGATCCGGCCAAAACAGGATTTCGGAACGTCTCTAGTTTTTAGATCGTAAGTCACGATAAAACTCAAACTGAAAGTAAACAGTTGTTTGTACGACACAGTTTTTATTTACTCACCATAAACAAGCTGAAACGTTCAGTATGGCATATATGTTATGTTAAAGACGGTCCCATTCATTTGAAAAGCATTTTGAAAGTAGACGATGGAATTATTTCAGGTTTGGGGAACGAGTAAATTATCACAAAGTTCATTTCTTGACGACCTCATAATTTCATCATGTCGATGGTACAAATCGATTTTTACTGTTTACTTTCGCTTCTCATGTTTTGTAAAAGGTCTTTTATTTTTAAACCCGAACCAGGCATATGCATTCTGTAATTGCGCAAATCTTCGTTCTTTGGTCAATTGGCTTATGGATAGTTGTATCAATTTCAACTCTTACATTATTTTTTTTTTAAATATATTTGCATTACACATGCAATGGCAGTACCTTTCCAATTACTATTTATGTGTTGTGTCTAAATTAAAGTTGTAACACTTTATAGTGACTGGAAAGGGTAGAAAAATTCATCAGATGAGAAAAGGTTGAAGATACATGGAAACGGCACCAAATCATTAGATATTGCATCTTATAAAAAGAAACTGAGATTTGGATAGTTCCACTTCAAGGTAAAAATGTTTATCTCTTGTGAAATGAAATAAAAAAATATTGTAACACTGCAGTTAATTAATAAAGATACTATTACATGTATTTCTGTATTGGCCTTATTGTTGGTCCTCGGCCAGCAGTATTGGCCTTCGGCTTCGCCTCAGACCAATACACCAAGACATGGACCAATAACAAGGACAATACAGAAATACTTACGCAATAATATTATAGAATGACAGTATGGTTCAATAGCGGGAATCAGCCCCTCAACTACTTTTTACATAAATATTAACTTCTGGCTTCAACTCCTTGTTCGTTTTGTCTGGAGATCTTGTTGTAGTTCCAGTTAGGCAAGCATTTTAGAGACGTATCCCGTCCATCCTCTCTTGACTTGTAATTTCTGGTGATAGATTTTGCCGCTTGACGTTGTATCCTTTCAAGCTTGTTTTTTTTTGTTACCGTGTAGGGGTCCCATACTATGGCTCCATATTAAATTGTAAGATCCATTCCTAAAGGTCTAGATCATTGTTCTAATCTGACACAAATTTCAATAACTGGAATGCTACCCAAGTTGAATATATGGTGACCTACTAGAACAGCATTATCACTATTGAAATTGTGTTTAATACCATGATTGTTCAATGTCATTAACTTAAATGGAGACAGACATTTGGCCTGAAAGGTGGTGTGGGAGTGCAAAATCAAAAACTAACTGACTATGATATATGGTTAAAGAATGAATATCAATTACATGGGTCAACATGGTCAAGGGCAGAGTTGTTATGAAATAACAATATGGCAGAGAAGTGGTTTCAAGTTTCATATAAAGCGACCTGACTGACATGAAATAAAAAATCAAAGGAGTATCCCTATTTGTCTAATCTTCAAGGTGAAATAAAACTAGTAAAACAATATTATACTATTGTCTAAATCTACAGAAATATAATTTGCTGCAAGTAACAGAAATAACTAGGTCACTAGTAACTTATTTAATGAGTATGTGGGGTATAAGAGCTTGATAACAACAGGCTCTTCATAATCATTTGGTTTGAAAAGGATGCTAGTAGTCTATATTCTTGATTTAGAAAAATGTAATTGTAAGACAAAAATCACATTACTTAGAATACTTTAGATCATTCAGGTAGTCTTTATTTATATGTACAAAAGAACAGCCAGTAGTCATTGGATATTGTAGATCATTCAAATAGTCTTGACCTATTTATTAGTACAAAAGAACAGCCAGTAGTCATTGGATATTGTAGATCATTCTGGTAGTCTTGACCTATTTATTTATAGAAAAAAACAGCCAGTAGTCATTGGATACTGTAGATCATTCAGGTAGTCTTGACCTATACATTTGTACTAAAAAAACAGCCAGTTGTCATCTTCACATAACACACACATATACGAATATCAATTATATGCTTACGAGACATGTTGGAATGTTAAACTAATTACGGTATGTGAAAATCAAGACTTGCATAAAAAATATCACAATATTAGAGACAGTGGCGTCATTTTTCCTCAGAGCTTTCAGCTCTTTGATTCTAACTTTAGTTTGCCTCAACCAAATGTTATGAAACTTATACACAATGCTTATTACTACATAATACAGATTAAGTACGAAATTTGGTGGCAACACTTTTACCGTTCTTGAGTTATGTCCCTTTATAAAATAAAAATTGCTGAATTTTTTAATTTGTCTCAACCAAATGTTATAAAACTTATACACAACCATTCTAGAGTTATGCGTGTTTACAAATAGAAAAATTGCTGAATTTTTTCTGTTCTCTACTTAAGTTAGCCTCAACCAAATGTTATGAGACTTACACACAATGCTTATTACCACAAAACTTAGATCAAGTTCAAATTTGGATAGCGTCACTTTTACCGTTCTTCAGTTATGTTCCTTTATAACTATATGAAATGCAAGAGGGGGCATCATCTGTGTCCACATGTGGACACTATCCACATTTATTTGTAACAATAAACAGTGTTGCACATGCAATTTCAAAGCTATTAAATTTAAGCTGAAAATGTTCATAGTGCTCATGGTGCTAATGCAGGGTTGTGTAACTCTTTTGTATAGTGGTAGGTTGGGATCCTAGCTAGGTGAAAATGTTAAACTTTTCCCCTGCAATAAATTATCATATTCCCTTCTATCAGGAGCAAAGGCAATTACTAAAAATATGTAAGTATTTGCAGACAGTAATAAATGGCTGACCATTACCATGCACATGTGTGATATGAAAATCTTACAGCTGTATAAAAATGGATTAACTGTCATAGTAATATTTTGATAAGATGAATATGATAAAAAAGAAACTGAAAGAAAACAATTTTTCAGATATTTTAAGTCAAAGGGTGGCCTTCTTCACTATCAATTAATTTTCAGTGAACTACACATGTTGCAATGCCATAGAGATTATTCATGTAGATTCTATTCATTAAGACAATTAATTTCCACATTTAAAAATAAAAATAAAACGTCATTATCTTGAAAGGGGCCAACCTATTTCGATTCGTCCATCTCGGGTTGACAAAAGAGTTATAAAAGCAGTGTTGATGTGCATGTGCGCAACCTTCTCGAATAGAAGTGAAAACTCTACTGGAGTTGACTCTCAAAATGGAAGATGTGAATATAGCAGCAGTTGTTAATTTTCTTTTTATGGACATCCACAATGAGCAACTTAATGTTCAAATTGATATTTGTAACATAATTGAATTAAAGAACTTCTATCATTTTCTCACTTTCAGTTCTTATGGGGCCATTATTATCATTTTTTAAATCCTCCTGCCCCTTCCTCCCCTAAGCAAATGGAATGATTTTTTGGTAAAACATTCACACTTTACTCTAAGCAACTCAAAGTACCGAAATTATACTTTTTCTGTTCTATTTAAAAACGTCACTGACAGTATTTCACACGAAAAATATTTGTCAATGCCAAAGTACAACCAAAAAATAAATTTCACTTATCATCCCCTTTTTAGCTCACCTGGCCCAAAGGGCCAAGTGAGCTTTTCTCATCATTTGGCGTCCGTCGTCCGTCGTAGTTAACTTTTACAAAAATCTTCTCCTCTGAAACTACTGGGCCAAATTTGACCAAACTTGGCCACAATCATCACTGGGGTATATAGTTTAAAAATTGTGTCCGGTGACCCGGCCAACCAACCAAGATGGCCGCCATGGCTTAAAATAGAACATAGGGGTAAAATGTAAATTTTGGCTTATATCTCAGAAACCAAAGCATTTAGAGCAAATCTGACATGGGGTAAAATTGTTTATCAGGTCAAGATCTATCTGCCCTCAAATGGTCAGTTGACCCCTTAAAGAGTTATTGCCCTTTATAGTCCATTTTTAACCATTTTTCGTAAATTTTTGTAATGTTTTACAAAAATCTTCTCCTCTGAAACTACTAAGACAAATTTAACCAAACTTGTCCATAATCATCATTAGAGTATCTAGTTTAAAAAATGTGTCCCATGACCCCGCCCGCGAACCAAGATGGCCGACATGGCTGAAAAATAGTACATAGGGAAAAAGCAGTTTTTGGCTCATATCTCTGAAACCAAAGCATTTAGAGCAAATCTGATGAGTATAAAATTGTTCATTAGGTCAAGATCTATCTGCCCTTAAATTTTCAGACCAATCAGGCAACCCGTTGTTGGGTTGCTGCCCCTGAATTGGTAATTTTAAGGAAATTTTGCCGTTTTTGGTTATTATCTTGAATATTATTATAGATAGAGATAAACTGTAAACAGCAATAATGTTCAGAAAAGTAAGATCTACAAATAAGTCAACTTGACCAAAATGGTCAGTTGACCTCTTTAGGAGTTATTGCCCTTTATAGTCAATTTTTAACCATTTTTCATAAATTTTTGTAATTTTTTACAAAAATCTTCTCCTTTGAAACTACTAAGACAAATTTAACCAAACTTGTCCACAATCATCATTAGGGTATCTAGTTTAAAAAATATGTCCCATGACCCCGCCCGCGAACCAAGATGGCCGACATGGCTAAAAAATAGTACATAGGGTAAAATGCAGTTTTTGGCTCATATCTCTGAAACCAAAGCATTTAGAGCAAATCTGATGAGTATAAAATTGTTCATTAGGTCAAGATCTATCTGCCCTTAAATTTTCAGACCAATCAGGCAACCCGTTGTTGGGTTGCTGCCCCTGAATTGGTAATTTTAAGGAAATTTTGCCGTTTTTGGTTATTATCTTGAATATTATATTTTAGATAGAGAAAAACTGTAAACAGAAATAATGTTCAGCAAAGTAAGATCTACAAACAAGTCAACTTGACCAAAAAAAAAATCTTCTCCTTTGAAACTACTAAGACAAATTTAACCAAACTTGTCCACAATCATCATTAGGGTATCTAGTTTAAAAAATGTGTCCGGTGACCCCGCCCGCGAACCAAGATGGCCGACATGGCTAAGAAATAGTACATAGGGTAAAATGCAGTTTTTGGCTCATATCTCTGAAATTAAAGCATTTAGAGCAAATCTGATGAGTATAAAATTGTTCATTAGGTGAAGATCTATCTGCCCTGAAATTTTCAGACCAATCAGGCAACCCGTTGTTGGGTTGCTGCCCCTGAATTGGTAATTTTAAGAAAATTTTGCCGCTTTTGGTTATTATCTTGAATATTATTATAGATAGAGATAAACTGTAAACAGCAATAATGTACAGCAAAGTTAGATCTACAAATAAGGCAACAGTATCCAAAATTGTCAATTGACCCCTTAAGGAGTTATTGCCCTTTATAGTCAATTTTTTACAATTTTCATAAATTTTGTAAATTTTTGTAAATTTTTACAAAGTATTTTCCACTGTAACTACCGGGCCAAGTTCATTATAGATAGAGATAATAGTAAGGAGCAAGAATGTTCAGTAAAGTAAGATCTACAAACACATCACCATCACTAAAACACAATTTTGTCATGAATCCATCTGTGTCCTTTGTTTAATATGCACATAGACCAAGGTGAGCGACACAGGCTCTTTAGAGCCTCTATTTTTGGCTGTATTTTATAAAGTTGCAGTTATTTTGTATCATACTCTTTGCTGTTCTTGTTGCTCGCCATTTTGTAGCTCTTCTAAACCTGCCTCAACCAATGGTTGATTTCGAGTTAACTCCTGTTATGTTCAAAAGGAAAGGTCAAACTGGGGGGGGGGGGGGGGGGGGGGCGAGGGGACGTAACAGTGTTGTGTGTTTGATTGAAACTCCAGTAAACTCGACAAACTCTTCTAACCCGAGTTTGAGGAATCAAAGTAAGCTAGGGTAAACATGAAAAAGGTCAAGTAACTTAAAATGACATTAAACTTTATTGTGTCAATTAGTTGTATTTTATTGAAATCTTCAACTAATCAAGTAATGAGTTTGTCAATTTTCAATGGTAATTTTAAACACCTTGTATTTTATACATCTCTTTAATCATTTGTAATGTTTTTTTCTTTACCTTTTTTTACACAAAATAAAGATATGTATAACTTAAAAGTTGAAAAGGAAACCAGATAAAACCACAAAGAATAGGGAAGTTGGATAAGTCAGAATGTTTTTGTTTCTATTTGTACACTTGACTCATACATTTTTGCTGATTAGAACTTATTATAGTTTACTTTATTACAGGTTTAAAGTTTAGAGGATAAAGATGGATTGTTGTGCATCAATTGCAAGAGCTTTGTTGATTTTCTTCAACTTCATTTTCTGGGTAATTATTTTATACTATAATTCAAATATCAGTCTTCAGGATAAACTTTTGAATCCACAGGCCTGATGCGGAATTTTATGAAAATTTTAGATTGATTTTATTTATCGACAGCATTTTTTCAAGCCTGGACTGGTGGGCCTGTGGTTGAGCACAAAGTCTGAAATATATGTACATATTTCATACATTTAGTGGTTTAGATTTGTGGGTTTTTTTCTCAATAATTTGTTTACCAAAAATTAATGTCATTTGTTGTTGGATCTATACATGTATATATTAGAAGTATGAAAAATATTAGTAAAGAATGGAGAATTTGAATTGGCTATTTGTATAAAGCTTTAATTTGCATTGACTTGCATTTTTCATCAATTTATAAGCTAGACTTTTTATTATAACAAGAACATGAAGAAGTTCCCATCCCCCACTCCCTCGAGAAAATTTAAACATGAATTAATTTATGAGTGTCTGGAAATTTAGAATTGAAAACAAATTAACATACCAACTGTGAATATATCAAAGGAGCACCAAGAAAATTTCAAAACTCTTAACCTGAGTTAACCAATATATTTTTATGCCCCACCTACGATAGTAGTAGGGGCATTATGTTTTCTGGTCTGTGCGTCCGTTCGTCCGTCTGTCTGTCCCGCTTCAGGTTAAAGTTTTTGGTCACGGTAGTTTTTGATGAAGTTGAAGTCCAATCAACTTGAAACTTAGTACACATGTTCCCTATGATATGATCTTTCTAATTTTAATGCCAAATTAGAGTTTTGATTGTGGGAAAATGATAGTGCGAGTGGGACATCCGTGTACTATGGACACATTCTTGTTTGAGTGTATTCCCCATCACATTTCATTTGTTTTAACAATATTAGTCTTGAATGCAGGAAGTGTATATTTACAAGGAGGAATGAATCCTCATTTCAAGAAAATAAGTTTTTTTAAATGTTTATGTTGAAAAAGTTCGTTTTCAATGCCCTTTTCTGGAAAATATTAAATTATGAACTGAATTAAAGTACACCCTACAAGTTCATAAAACTAATTTCAAAATCAGTAAGCAATTCTTACAGGAGAAAAATAGCATACCTATGTTTTAACTAACAAAATGCCGCCAAAAAGATATTTATAGATTAATTTTTGGAGACTTTTTGGAGACAACAAAGATATTAGTTTCAAGTCTGTCTGTTAGTCCATGTCCTTCAAGGATAATTGATAAACTTGATTAGAAGAATCATTATTTGGTAATTTCTTCTGCTTCTAAAGATAAATCATAAAACATGGAAGCATTAATTATTTGATATGAAATTGAAGATTATCGAAATTATTACGCAAATTAATCAAACTTGATTCACATTTCACACTAAAGT